>NC_140486.1:4268622-4546122 GCF_964271855.1 Acomys minous | reverse complement strand
CTCCACCACAGACGGACTCATGTGAGGGACTAGGCGGATTGAAAACTTCCCTATGACTCGGCTGGGGATGACTGTTTTCGTTCCAGGCTCATCAAACGCACCCTCAATGCCGTGGATGGAGAGAGACGGGTACCTCCACAGATGCATCAGGACTTCCTCCTAAACCAAGCAGACAGCATGTGACACAAACCCAGTGGAGGACTGGCTTGGGTGGGGTTGTGTAGAATGCTTGCCTAGCACACACAAAGCTCTGGGTCCCAAACCCAGCACCACATCATCTGGGCCCAGTGGAAGATGCCTCTGTCCCCAACATTTGGGAGGTGGAGACAACAAAATCAGGAGTTCAGGGTCATCCTTGGCTCCTCAGTGAGTATGAGACCAGCCTCAGTTAGACAAGATGCTGCCTCCAAATAAAAAGCAAGCCGGCTGTGGTTGCATGCACCTTTAGTCTCATGCAGATCTTTGTGAGTTCAAGGCTAGCCTGGTCTACATAGTGAGTTTCAGGCCAACCAGAAAAATATAGTGAGATATAGTCTCAAGGTGTGTGTGTGTGTGTGTGTGTGTGTGTGTGTTTGATAGATAGTGTGTGTGTTGTGATATATGTGTATATACACACACACACACACATGATTGCTTAGATAGATAGATAAAAGGATTAGGGATAGAGCTCAACAGCAGAGCACTTATTTAGCATGCAAGAAGCCCTAGGGCCATTCCCCTAGCACTGCAATGAGAAACCTCAGCTGAATTAAATTGTTTGTGCCTCCAACAGCTAAGACCTCCTTTTGACAAGTTAGTTAGCATGAAATCAACTATGTCTGGACTAATACAGGCAGACTTTCCCTTCGGCATGGGAGGCTTCTTGCCTTGCTGCCTGCTGCTGTCCCTGCTGCTGCCTTACCCAGAACGTCTTCCGGCCAGGGGAGCTGGTTCAGAAATGGAATCATGGTCCATGAGATGACTCAGTGGGTACAAGCACCTGCCCACAGAGCCTGACAACCTGAGTTTGGTCCCCAGAACCCAAGTAAAACAGTCAGGTATGGAGGCCCACATCCGAAATCCCGCACTCCTCCTGTAGGAAGGAGCAGAGACAGGAGCTTGCAGGCCCGCCAGCCTGCAGCATGCAGAGAGCAAAGCCAACAAGAGGATCCTGCCTCAGCGAGATGGAAGGAGCAGGCCAACTCCTGGAAGTCATCTTATGGCTCCACATGTGACACACACGCATCATCATCATCATCATAATACAATGAATAATAGTTTAAAAAGAAACTGGATCTAATTATAAATTTCTAACCAGTGCTATACCCTGATAACGAGTGCAGAAAATTTCATTCCTCAGAGTTCCTTAAATAAGCCTTCAGTACTTAAGCCAATTTCTCTCTTGTGTAGTTTCACAACGTTAGTCTGTGGAAAGAAATACACTCCCACAGAAAACCCCAGCACATCTATTCAGCATGGATTGGTGCTCTTGGGGCAGATTCCTGGGGAATCAACCACAGACCAATATCTGAGCGGGAAGATATTGTTTTGTTTTGTTTTGTTTTAAGATTTAAGATGCCAGGCATGGTGGCGCACACCTTTAATTCCAACACTCAGGAGGCAGAGGCAGGCAGAACGCTGTGAATTCGAGGCCAGCCTGGTCTACAAAGCTACAGCCAAGGCTACACAGAGAGACCCTGTCTCAAAAAATTTTTTTTTAGTTTTATCAGTTTACTTAGTTTATGTGTACATATGACTGTGTGTATGTGTGTAAGGGGGGGAGTCGTGTGCATATGGATGTAGTACAGTGATGAAAGAGGCAAGAACGGGATGTCAGAGCCCCTAGAACTAGAGGGGCAGGTGGTTGTGAGCCGCCTAACATTCGTCCTGCAAACCGAACTCAGGTCCTCTGCGAGAGCAACGCGCGATCCTAACCACTAAGCCATCCTCAGCCTCTAGCAGGTAAAGTGCTCTTTCAAAAAGGAGGAGGATGAACAAAAACTTTGACTTCTTCAGGGTTTCTGCTCCGAGTTCTAAGTTCCTTCGGAGCCCAGGGGACAGAGTGCATGGGCTCGCCCACTAGCCCTGAAAGGTCCCGGTAACGCCTGAGCGCGTGAACGATTACAGGCGTTGGGGCTGGCGTCTCAGGTGGTGGCTCCCAATCTTTGAACGTTCAGGAAGTTCAGCTCCCTGACAGAAAGTGGAATGGGATTTAAATTAACAAACTGCTGTGGAGAGACGCTGCTGTCAAATGAGCTTTTATTCACGGTGGGACGCCTCAAGCCTGAACCAACCACTCCCTGGGACTGGCTGTTTCTAGACCTGAGAAACGCGGCTGTGAATATCAAGTCTGCCCGCAACTTAACCTCTGCCTTGTGTTCTAAGATGCCCAGACCAACATGGCGTGTTGCAGTGTTCCTCTCGTGGAGCGTGTGTATGCGGTTAACGGTTATACCTTGGTATCAAACAGAAATTTCTCAACTTGGCTGCTCTTCTGGTACTCCTGTAGGTCCAGATCAATGCTTTCATACATTGTTTTTTCCTCCTCTGTAATAGGAGCCACTTGGTCGTAGATTCCAGGAATCAAGATATGGCCTGATGAATCTACCAGACTACCTACGGAAGAGGTGCAGAAATTACCAGTGTGCCGGCACTGTGGTCCGAGAACCAGGCCAGACGAGGCTCCTCTGTGGCAAACGCCCTCATGACTGCCTCTGTCTCTTGGCTAGAACCAGTGGCAGCAATTCTCTTCAGCAAAGAGGTGCGCCCAAGAAGGAAGTGGTCACAAGGCAGGCTCAGCCAGGTCCGACTGCCCCAGTGGCTCCCTAGCCAAGGGCAGAGCCTGGACACCGGTCTGCACCTTCTGTATTCCAGGCAAGACTCATGCTTACATTTTGATCTCATCCTGAGTTAAGAAGTAATAGGTATAAATTAGTAGATAGTTAAATCTATGTACATACATAGATTTTACACACACACACACACACACACACACACACACACACACACACACACAAACATGTACGAGAGACTGAAACTTCCCAAAATCTTTTCTCAGCTCCCCCCCCCACCCCCACCCCCCACACACACACTCAAAGAAAATACGTACCAAAGACACATTGCAACCAGGAAGGACAACAGTTTCCCAGAAAATGATCATAGCTATGAAGTCAAACTTGGGGCGCAAGTGTCAGGCAGCAGAATTCATAGGAAGGCCTCAGGGCTGTTTCACCAGCTCCGCCTTTGGCCCTCTCCTTCCCAGAGCTTCCCAGAGACCCCCCTCCCTGATTCCCTCTGTGTCTGCACTGCAAGACAGTACTGAATGCTGTCGGGCCTCCAGTCAGCCCTGAGTCACACACTCCCTCCATTGGCCCAGTGAGCGGCACTGAATGCTAAATAAGTGGCTCAAATCATAAATCCAACTCAAGTCTAAAAATAAAGAGGCGTTGGGGGGTTGGAGACATGGCTCAGCAGGTCCAGTGCTTACCATAGGAGCATGGGAACCTCAGTTTACATATCCCGGAGTTATGATCCCCCACGCCCAGATAAAAGCCAGAAGGGAGTGGTGACCCACTTATAATCCCAGCACTCGAGTGAGGAAGACAGGGTGTTAGGGTCTCATTGCTGTGAAGAGACATCATGTTCATGGCAACCCTTACAGAGGAAAACACTTCACTGGGCCTGGCTCGCAGGTTCAGAGGTTCAATCCATTATCATTGTGATGGGAAGCACAGCAGCGTGCAGGCAGACATGGCGCTGGAGGGGCTGAGAGTTCTATGTCCTGATCCACTGGCAGCAGGAGACTGAGTGTCCCGTCGTCCCCCCCCCCCCCCCAGCCTAGCTTGAACATATCAAAGCCTTCACCCACAGTGACACACTTCCTCCAACCAGGCCTCACCCACTCCAACTAAGCCACACCCATTCCAACAAGGCCACGCCTCCTAGTAGTGTCCCTTCCTATGGGCCAGGCTTTCACACACAAGAGTCTATGGGGGCCAAACCTATTCACACCACCACACAGGGCATCTCCAAGGCAAGCTGACTAGTAAAAACAGCTGGATTAAAGAGCTCTGGGTACAAGAGACCCTGCCTAACCAGGCGTGGTGGTGCATGCTTTTAACCCCAGCATTGGGGTGGGGAGGGCTCAAAGGCAGGTGGATTGCTGTGAGTTCGAGGCCAGCCTGGTCTACAAGGTGAGTCCAGGACAACTAAGGTTACTTAGAGAAATTCTGTCTTGAAAAACCAAAAAGAAAAAAGAAACAAGAGACCCTGCCTTGGAAAGTAAAAAGCAATCAAGGAAGACAACTGATGTCACCCTCTGTTCACACACACACACACACACACACACACACACACACACACACACACACAGTAATATACATATGTACACATACCCTACTTACATACACATGTGATAGATAATAAATGCTGAAGGATTGGTTCTGGCTATTACCAATTTATAATGTATTTTCACCAAAAAAAAAAAAAAAAAGATCACTAATAATACAATCATAAAAGCTTCCTTGAGTTTGTGTCCCTACGAGACTCAGTCTCAAATACAAGGACAGAGGGGAATGTGTGACGACGAAAGCCCTGTTCACAATTTCAGCCCGAGCGCTATGGAGCCAAGGAGTGTGGATGAAAAAGACCTCTGAAGAATCATCACACAGGAGGAGGAGCCACAGGGAGCCAAGGAGAGCACACGGCCAGGCTGAGTGGCTGATGCAGGGAGGCTGGGTGCACGAGACGGACGCCATCGTAGTGCTCAGACCTTTTCCAGAAGGTGGCAGGACTTTTGTCATTTTGGTGCTTTTGACAAGGAGATCTGAGTACTACAGGCACCAAACGCAGACTGACCTGCCAGGCGGTGGTGGCACAAATCTTTAATCCCAGCACTCAGGAGGCAGAGGCAGGCGATCTCTGTGAGTTTGAAGCTAGCCCATCTACAAATCAAGTCCAGGACAGCCAAGGCTACACAGAGAAACCCCGTCCGGAAAAAAAATATATAAGAAAAAAAAAAGATCAACTATTTGTGCTCCAAAATTGTGAATGCTTTAAAGGAAGAAAGCTTATAACGTTATTGCTGAAGTTGTCAAGCATGAGATACTGCCTGCATATATTAACACTTTAGAAAAATTAATGCAGACACAATAGGTATGTAGATAGATAATAAAGAGATAGACATACAAGACAGATGATAAATAGATATTCATAGTTGATAGGTATGTGATAGAGATAGATGATACATGATACATACATATATACATACATACATACATATATACATACATACATATATACATACATACATACATATATACAGACATACATACATACATACATACATACATATATACATACATACATACACATACATACATATATACATACATACATACATATATACATATATACATACATACAGACATACATATATATACATACATACATACATACATACATACACGATAGGTAGGTAGGTAGATGATAGATTGATAGAAAGACAGACAGTGATACATACATAATTAAAACATCTATTGACTTCACTGTTTACTTTTAATTTTGGGTCAGGATGAAGGAAATAAAGACACTGATGAGGACCTTGATACGGCCAGGCAGGCTGCTTGTACTCTGTCTGGTACTATCAAGGCTGAGGGTTTGCCATGCAGGATTTGGACAGTTTATCTGCCCCAAAGGAAAACAATGGAAAGTTTGCATACAGAGCAATCTGCCAGATGTGGCGAGGTAAGGAAATGTGTAACTTGTGAACCTTAAAAAAATAAAAGTGTCGCTACACACTTGTGAGCACCCCCATGAGGACTGTGCAGGAGGCCCCTCATGGTTAAGTGTTCCTATTCTCTGGGGACTCCACGTAGGCAGCAGTGAGACTAGGTCAAGCCTGGGGAAAATGGATCTCTGAGAAAACCTGTTTGCACAGCTTGTCAGCCTTCAGGAGGTCAGAGGCAGAGGTTTGGTGAGCGGCAGTCAGCAAGCATGTTGGCATCTCTGTGCCATACCAACCTTGGAAAGTGATGCCAAGTAGCACTCAGATATTTGGCACTATCAGCTCTAAAGACCTTGGTAAGATAAGAGCTGTTTTCTCTGGCCAGGAGAGGCCATTATTCATCTTGGGACACCCATGCACATTTTACTGTATCCTCACAATAACACTTGTGTGCTGGCTACTTTTATGTTGACTTGACTCAAGCTTTAGTCATCAGAGAGAAGGGAAGGGAAGCTGAGAAAATGCCTGTGTAAGATCCAGCTACAGGCAAGCTGGATCACATTGACATGATTGACGTGGGAGGGCCCATTCCATGGTGGGCGGGGCCACCCCTGGCTCGTGGTCCTGGCTTGTATAAGAAAGCAGGCTGAGCAAGCCTTGAGGAACAAAGCCAGTTAGCAGCACCCCTCCAGGGCCTCTGCATTGTTTGAGCTCCTGTCCTGACTTCCTTCAGTGATGAGCAGTGATGTGGGAGCATAAACCAAATCTATTCCTCCCAAAGTTGCTTTTGGTCGTGGTGTTTCATCATAGCAAGAGTAAGTCTAAGAGACGGGCGTGGTGACACACGCCTTTAATCCCAGCACTCGGAGGCAGAGGCGGGTGGATCACTTTATGTTCGAGGCCAGCCTGGTCTATAAAGCAAGTCCAGGATAGCCAAGGCTACTCAGAGAAACTCTTTCTCGGCAAAACAAAACAAAACAAAACAAACAAACAAACAAAAAAAGAGTAAGTCTAAGAACACTTCCTAGGCAAACATGTGATGATGCCTGTTTGCAACCGAGGAAACCACAAACTAAGCACTTTAAGTAGCTTCCTAGCGTCATGCAGCCGGTCTGTGGTAGGGCATGAGCTCAGCTAGGTGCTCCCACCGAGAACCTAGTGCTCCCTGTGTACTGAGGGCTGGGCTGTCACAGGGCTGCTGCACTTACAGCACAGAGGCTTCTGGGACAGGGCTCACTCATGACATCACTTAACTCTGTTCTGATTTGTTGTCACTTGCCCATTTGTCTGCAAAGAGCCCCCCTTTGTCTATGAAGGTAGAACATCTTGGAGCTGTCACCCCCCCACCCCACCCCATCCCCTCACCCCCCACCCCATGCTCTAGAAGCACTGGAGGGAGTCAAGGACGGCTTCTCTAACTTCTTCAGGTCTCTACATTCCTGACTTTGTGTCACAGTAGTATCCAGTAAAAGGTTTGGGGGGTGGGGTGGTGGCTCACACCTTTAATCCCTGCGCTTGGAAGGCAGAGGCAGGTGGATCTCTGTGAGTTTGTGGCCAGCCTGGTCTACAGAGTGAGTTCCAGGACAGCCAAGGCTACACAGAGAGAGAGAGAGACCCTGTCTTGAAAAACCAAAAAAAAAAAAAAAGTATATATTAGATGTAGCCGATGGGCAGCTCAGACTTTATGTGAGTCGCCTAGGAAGGGGAGCAGGGGCTGTCTCTGACATGGACTCTGTTGCCAGCTTTCTGATCACTTCCCCCTTGTGGGACTGCCTTGCCAGGCCACAGGGGCAGAGGGCACGATCAGTCCTGACGTAACTTGATGAGCTGGGGTGGGCTACCCATTTTGAGGACTGAGGGAGGGAAGGGGAAGAGGAAAGGAGGAGGCTATGACTAGGAAGTAAAGTGAATAAATAAATTTTAAAAAATTTAAAGTTCTAATAAAACAATAATAAACTTAAAAAAAGAAGACGTCTCCCACTATCAGATAAGCTTTGAGCATGCCTGTGCAATATTAGATTGAATAGGTTACCTAAGGGGAGAAGACCCACTATGAATATGGATAGTGATATGATCTCAATCTTGGGCTTAATAAAAAGGAGAAGGCAAGCAAGCTGATCACCAGCATTCATCTGTCTCTGTTTCCTGACTGTGAACTTAATGTGACCAGTAGCCTCACACTCCTATGGTCATGATGACCTCATTGGATGCTATATCTTTCCAGCCATGATGTATCATATATCCTTGAACTGTAAGATGGAATAAACTATTTTTTCTGAAAAAAAAAAATAAAGAAGAAGGTGGTTTAGGGGCCTAGAGAGATGGAAAGTGCTTGCCTTAGAAACATGAGCTGCATCTGATACTTTAAACCCATGCTTTAACACACACACACACACACACACACACACACACACATACACACACACACACACTGTGCCAGGGGTCATGGCACACACCTTTAATTCAAAACCTTGAGAGGCAGCTGGGCATGGTAGCACACACTAATCCCAGCACTCGGGAGGCAGAGGCAAGCATTTGAGGCCAGCCTGGTCTACAAAGCAAGTCTAGGACAGCCAAGGCTACACAGAGAAACCCTATCTTGAAAAACAAACAAACCAAACCGAACCAAACCAAACCAAACAAACAAAGTATATTCTTCTTCGAGAGGCCCAGGCAGGCAAATCTCTATGAGTTTGAGGTCAGCCTGGTCCATAACAAGCTTCAGGCTAGCCAAGGCGGAATAATGAGACCCTGTCTCAAAAAAATAAAAATCTGGGCACAGTGGCATGAAGTTATAATCTCAGCTCTGGCGATGCGGACCTAGGAGGCTCTTGTAGCCTAGTCAGCTTAGCCTGCTTGGTAAGCTCTGGATTCCAGTGTCGCAAAACTGAAAGTGGACACCACCTGAGACACAAGGAAGGACACCCAAGAGTGACCTCTGGCCTCCACATGCATACTCACACACGTGCACATGCACACACTGTGTACCTGTACATATATGCATATTTACAAACAAACAGCCTTTTAAAAATAAGTAATATAAATAAATAGAAAACAAGCCAGGGCAGCATTATGAGAAGTAGCACATGGCACGGGCTTCATTACAAGCCCAGAGAGCAGACATGGGAGACCAGCAGGGGCTAACAATAGAGTTTTCCTGTCACTACAAACCCTTTCAGAGCTGACTCAGAATCCAAGGAGAGCAAACAGAACTGACCTTCCCAAAAGGAAGTAGAGCGAGTTATTACCTAGAAGAGCAACCAAGTCAGCCATTGGCTCGTTGAGGATGCCACCAAAGGTCCCTGAATGGAAGTCTTGATCTCTGCACTTTACCTGTGAATTGGTGAAAGAGCAGAGGCTCACCTACCGCCACAGTCCCTTTGCTTCCCACACGGCGGAAGGCGGGTCTGGCCGTGTGCCTCAGGACCAGACCTGACCTCACGCCTCATGGGTCCCAGTCACGTGACTTGGGGAGTCCACCCTTCTTTGTTTTAAACTCACTTCATTCTCCACCTGTTCCAGCACCACAATTCTATCCAAGATGACCAGACCATGCTTGGATGACTTACTGATGCTCACATAGCTGGCTTGCCCTTGGCTTCATCTCATGCTTTAGGTCAGCTCTCAGGAGAAGGTTTGCTCCTCTGGGCAACTTACTTTTCTTTCTCTTTTTATGTGGAGTGATTTCTTTCTCTTTTCAATTGCACTCAATTCCTCCATGACTGATTTGGTCTCAGAAGCTTCGAGTGGCTTACACATTGTCACTTACTGCTTTCCACCTTCCGGCTGCCATCCTTGTAGCTAGCTCTGAACCCTTTGTCTGAACCCAGACCTAAAGCTGGTTGCTCAGAGTGTCAGCCACTGGGACGAGCTACCAGCTTCTGAGGCTCTGGAACCGAATTCGACATCTGCAGTTTCTTCCTTCCAGCTTGAGCAGGACCCCCCCCCCCCAAAGGTTCCGTTCAATCACTGTCTCTGGTCCCTTTCCTTCTCTCACTCCTGGCCAGTGGTCTTTTGCTGCTCTCGTCCATTCTTAGTGGGAGGGAAGCCCCCCACTTGGTCACTTGAGAGTGAGAGTCTCACTTTATTAGGCAGTTGTACTAGCAGAAGTTCAGTGCATGACCAAGCCCAGCTGGCTCCTACCATTTAAGCCTCATGAGTGCCAACATTTGGATATTTCCGTCATGTCAACTAGTAAATTCACATCCTATTGTGTCAGAAAACTAAAGTGCCTAACTAATGACCCCCCCGGGAAGGACTTTTCATTATAAATTGTGTGTGCTGCCACAGGTTGCCTGCGTTACTGAAAACAACTTAAAGGGAGGTATAAGCTTGGGCTGGGGTAACAGGGTTGCACTAACTTTTGAGATAGGAAACCAAAGCTCAGGGGTAAGATAGTGACACAAGGCTGTGTGTTGCAGACTGATGCCATCAGCCTTCGAGTTCCTCTTGGCTATAGCACTAGGGTCCCCTGACACCAAGGCCTGCAGGCACACAAAAGGGAATGAATGCTAGCCTGGAATCTGTCCAGGTAGTCAGCCTGGCAAGTATTTTACTCCTGCTATGGGTTCTATACTCATAGTCATATATATGTAAACCCAAAACTCCAGGACCCTAGGAAAAAATACATCCAAGCATATACACTCTAAGATTTCATGAGTTTGTGAATCACACACCCAGACCCAAAGACTTCTGTGAGTCCCAAGGGACAGCTTCCTGACTTCCTCTTCAAGGTGCCCAATAATACTCTATCCTGTCCACTGACCCAATCTCCCCCTCGCCAAGCGGCGTTGCTAGCACCTCCACCATGAAGTAGCAGTTTCCCCGGGTTCCGTAGGTGAGCGCTGGCTTCCTCTTGCTGATCCACAGGTTGTCTGAGATCACAATGTGGTCCACGCCAGAGAAGAAATGGTCCTTTTCTCTTCTGACAAATTCCTCCAGGGCAACAGAACCAGCTTCTTCCATCCCTTCCAGGATGAACTTGATGTTGACGGGAAGATCCTGGGTTAATAAAAGAACAAGAGAGATTGTACAAAATGCTCGAGCAAGGTTTTATTTATAAGCTTGGATTTAGTACAGACATGTTGCTAAGTAATCATCTATACTCAGTGTATGGATTGTTTACCTTTCCAGCAGCTCTGTTTACAGCAGCCGAGGAGAAACAAATGTGAGGCCAGCAGACAGGTTCCATGTAACCCTTTGGTTTAATGCTATGACAGAATTTGGAGCAGAGACCCCAAAGACAGGAGCATCCATACTGCAAGGCTTGATTGTGCTTCGAGAGGTTGAGGTAGCAGGGTGGGACAGGAAGGGACAGGACAGAAGAATCCTTCCCCGTAAAAGAAACTTTCTCTCTGTCTGTCTGTCTCTGTCTGTCTGTCTCTGTCTGTCTGTCTCTGTCTCTGTCTCTGTCTGTCTGTCTGTCTCTCTCTCTCTCTCTCTCTCTCTCTCTCTCTCTCTCTCTCTCTCTCTCTCGTGTGTGTGTGTACATACAGGTGCACATGCACATGTGAATACATGCATGTAGAGGCCAGAGGTCAATGTCTAGTGTGTTCTTCAGTTTTTCTCCACCTTAATTTTTGAGACAAGGTTTCTTGCTGAATTCACCATTTTAACTGCACTGGCTGGCCAGCAAGTTGGGGGACCTTCCTGTTCTCTAAGCGTTGGGTCTGTAGGCATGACCACCTTTTACATGGGGCCTTGGCATTTGAACTTGGGTCTTTTTTTTTTTTCCCAAAACAAGGTGTCCCTGTGTAGCCTTGTCTGTCCTGAACTTACTTTGTAGACTAGGCTGGCCTCGAACTCATGGAGATACGCCTGCCTCTGGCTCCCCAAGTGCTGGGATTACAGGTGTGTGCTGCCACTGCCCAGCTTGAACTTGACTCTTAGTACTTGCATGGCAAGTACTTTACCAACTGGGTGATCTCCCCAGCTCCATTAAACAGTGTTTCTGAATAATGGTTATACATTACAAATTACTCTGTGACTCCCATAATTCTGAGCATGGTAAAGGAGAGCTCTTTGCTTTGAAAGATTATTAGGCCTCAGGAAAAGTTTCCTTTCAACAATGTTATTTTTCAACTGTGTTCAATCTGTTTTTTGGGTTACTCGAAGACTTTGATCTCACAGCCAAATAGATCTTACGGTTTTCTCTATGTAACACTGGATACGGAACATCTACTTCCTTTGAAGTTTGGATCCTTTTTATCTGACTAATTTGTGTATCTTTGAGAGGCAGGCTGAGAGTTTAGGGTGTTTCTCGCAGAGCACAGAGAAGGTTTTGGAGCACTCTCACAGCTCCATGCTGAGGAGTGACATAGCCACCTATTTGGATGAGGGCACTGGGGAACAGGGCTTAGCCCCACGGTACAGTTGCCCTTCTGTGTGTCCTAGGAAGAGGGGCTGAAGCTCCAAAGCATCAGCCCGACGTTCTTTAGCAACATTCGGTGAGCACATGGTCGCTGCTGAGAAGTGCTGTTGTAACGAAGGACAATCCCAGCCATTCAACTTTATCAATGCAGACTCAGGAGCCAGATGCAGGGGTGAAGGCACGCTAGCGACTCAGGAGCCAGAGGCAGGGGTGAAGGCACGCTAGCGACTCAGGAGCCAGATGCAGGGGTGAAGGCACGCTAGCGACTCCGGAGCCAGAGGCAGGGGTGAAGGCACGCTAGCGACTCAGGAGCCAGAGGCAGGGGTGAAGGCACGCTAGCGACTCAGGAGCCAGGTGCAGGGGTGAAGGCACGCTAGCGACTCAGGAGCCAGGTGCGGGGGTGAAGGCATGCTAGCGACTCAGGAGCCAGGTGCGGGGGTGAAGGCATGCTAGCGACTCAGGAGCCAGGTGCGGGGGTGAAGGCACGCTAGCGACTCAGGAGCCAGAGGCAGGGTTGAAGGCACGCTAGCGACTCAGGAGCCAGAGGCAGGGGTGAAGGCACGCTAGCTCAGAGGCAGAGAAAGTACCCACATGGCCTTCCTTCTCAGCTGATGTCCCAGAAGAAAAAAGCCTCTTCTTCTCCAGGCTGTCTTAGAAACACTTCAAATCAAACGTCCCTCCTTTCTACTTCCTGTGTGTCCCTCTCTATCTGTTTGTCCCCTGGACTTTTTCTCTCTTTCTTTCCTACGTTCACTTCCTGTCAGCTGTTTGCTGGCTCTGCCTCTTGACCTAGAGTTAGCTTTATTTAATCCTAGTTATAGAAAGCTCTTGGATTAAAGGTGTGTGCCAGGTCTGAGCCACACCACAACTAGAAATAGATTTTTACAGCTCATAATCTCCGGGTTTACAATATGATCAAATTTCCTGCAACAGAGATGTAGCTGGGAAGCTAAAGAAAATTGCAGCAAATCATATTTCATAAGCCATAAACCAGAGCTAGCCACATGCTCAGCAGGGAAGGGCACTAAAGCCTGGTGACCAGAGTTTATGCTCCAAAAGACACCTAGTGGAAGGAGAGAAACATCCTGCAAGTGGTACCCTGATCCGTGTACATATGCCTGGCACGTGTGCTCCCCCTCTGCACATGCTCTTCTACACACACACACACACACACACACACACACACACACACACACACACGCACACACGTACACGAATTTTAAACGTTAAAAAAATAAAACATCTAAGTCAAATCAATAGCTCCTTAGTGTTGGACCAGCAACCAAAGTCTGCATTCGGTCACCTATGCTCCTCAGAGGACCTGTGCAACCCAGCATGAGCTACATCTCTTCCGAGTGACTCATTTCTCTGAGATCAAGCACTGGCACTAATGGTTGCTCTGCCTCTTAGTGAGATGATACATGGGGTGTGGGGGGGGGGGGGAGGAATCCTGGGCTTGAGTTCTCTGAGAGCAAGAAAAGAGGAGAGGAGGGCTGGGGTCACTACAAGATCTCCGCAGTTTTATTTCTTTGTATTGGCTTAGGACAGTGTCTCTCTCTGCGGTCCATGCTGGTCTAGAACTCACGGCCTCCTGATTCAGCTCCCAAGTGTGGACTCAGGGTGTGTATTGCCATATCTAACTTGCAAGTATTTCTTTATATGATTTCCTTCCCAAAACCCTGTATAGTAGAAATTCTTACTCATAATTCACAGGCAAGGAAAATGAGGTTCAGGGAGGTTAGGATGCGCCAAGGGCGGTGGCTGTTTCTTATTTGCTTGTGATTATGTAATGTTCAGAGCAGAACTTAAGAAAGAAAGCACGCCGTGGACTTTATATAGTCACGTTCTTATACGTATTGGTTATCTCACATGGGAAGGAAGGAAGGAGAACAGAGGAAAGGGGCGAGAAAGGAACTCAACTGAGGGGAACTGGACAGAACTGGAAGAGGAGAGGAAATGAGTTAAAGGGAAGGCAGTGGAGGGGGAAAGCGAAGGAAAGAAGGAGAAAAGGAGGAAAGAAAAATCAGAGAGAAGACATAAAAGAGGGGGAAAGGAAAGTAAATAAGAAAGGGACCCAGCCATGTTGAAAGGAAGAGGAAAGAGGGAGGGAGGGAGGGAGGGAGGTTGGGAGGGAAGGTAGGAGGGATGGAAGGAGAGAGGGAGGGAGGGAGGGAAGGCAGCTAGCCCCATGGATGCTGAGGCCTGTTTATCTAAAGTTCTCTGCATGAGAAGATGGCAAGTGGGACCAGCCGACACCCCCTGAGTTACCACGCTCTGGTTTCTCAGTGCAGTGGATGGCTTGAAGGCAAGGCCAATCTTTTGACCTATTGTGCTCCACCTTGTTGTTTGGAAGAGTCTCTCACTGCGCTGTTTGCCAAGGCCGTCTGGCCAGCAAGCTGCCAGGATCTGCCCATCTCCAGGCCCCTAGTGCTGGAATTATAGACATGTCACCTCACCCTGCATCTTTGAACGGGTGCTAGGGATCTAAACTCAAGTCCTAGCAGGCACAGAACCCGGAACAATCTCCCCAGCACTGTATTCTGTTTTCTCGTGTGTGCGTGTGTGGTATGTGGTATGATGTGAGGAGGGTCACGCACATGGCACAGCACACATGTAGAAGTAAGAGGACAGCTTGAAGGAGCTGGTCTTCTCTTCCCATCTTGTATGTCCCAGGGACACTGGGCAGCGGAGCCAACACAGCTGCTCCACGTTCTGGTTTTGATGTGGCTCACACTGCAGGCTGCAGGCCAAGCTTCCGGGATGCTTGCTCTCTGGCTTGGAGGCTCTGAGTAAGTCCCCTGAATTCCCCAAGCTTTGCTTTTCTCTCTCATGATTGTTATGGAAAGTAAGTAAGCAGTGCAGTGTGCTGGGGATGCAACTCAAAGCAGGTTTTGACTAGAGTTGCCTCCTAGCCACCACCCTCTCTCAGGCCTAGTTGCCCACCTACCTGACCCAGAGCTCTGAAGGTGCTCACGGCATTGATCCAAGCCAAGACAGGGCCTTTGTTATCTGTTGCTCCTCGTCCATACAGTTTTCCTTTAAGCATGGAAGGAAAAAAATTCAAAACAGTGCCAGCAAGCCTGCCAAGTGATATGAACTCAAGTTTGAAATGGAAGAAAAAGCTGCATCTGTGTTAGAAATTTCCACAAAGTCACATGACTGTGCTTTGTGATTATGGTCAGTTAAATACTGCAGATCAAAGCCAAGCATTTTGGGGGTAGTTTTAATGCTCTTGGTACCCATTGTCCCTGACCCCTGTATCTGCCCTGAACATCTTTATGGCCACTAAAGCTTGGAGAGCCTATGGTGAGCCAACCCTGGGTTCAGTCTAAAAGCAGAGTGTGTCCATGGCGAGCACCGGAAGCCTGTGTGGACTTTTCCCTTGATTTATGTGACCCACCCACACGATCTCTGCCAATGTATTTGGCAAAAATAATGAATTTCTTTGCCCGTTGACTAAAAAAAATCTTAAATAGCCACTTCCACAGTAGAATATGTTATTGTGAGAAGTGTGAATCTGTGTTCCTGTGACAAATATGGCCACTCTTATTTGTCTCCAGAATAATCTGTCTTCTAAAAACATTAAAAATTTTTTTATTTCTATGCATGGATGCTCTTCTTGCAGGCTTATGTGTCAGTGCCCCACTTGTATGCCAGGAACCCTCCAAGGACAGAGGAGGGTATCAGATCCCCCTACAACTAGAGACACGTGGTCATGAACTGCTGTCCATGTGCTAGAAATTAAGCCTAGCTCCTCCGGTGCAGCAGCCGTGCTCACAGCCACTAAGCGTTTCTCTAGCCTGCAGATTAAACTGTCTTTTTATGACCTTTTCTGTGAGGGCTGGTTTTGAGTCAACAGCTAAAAACAGTGTTGCTTTGTGAGTAATTTCTAACATTCTAGATACAAATCTTGCTCTGGAATCGTAAAATGTTCCAGGTGTGATGGTTCTTGTCCATGACCCTAGGTCTGATGGTGCTTGTCCGTGACCCCAGCGTTTGTAGGTAAAGGCCAGAGACCCAGGTCAAGGCCAGGCTGGAGAACCTGAGACAATGTCTTAAAAAAAAAAAAAAGAAACAAAAGAAATGCAAAGCATACTTTCTTATATAAAAATAGGATGTTTAACATCAGTCATATAAAATAAGCAAGTCTAAACACACACACCTGACTAGTCTTAGAGGAACTTGGCTGTTTTGTCTAAGTTCCTTGATAGCCTCAGAGAGATGCATAGTCTCTCATGCTGAGCTTTTTCTACTGGAAGAATGCTGAAATAGGGATGTGTGTCCATTTCTATTGACTTTCTTCTTCCCTCTTCACAACATACAGATTCAATCTGCTTTTAAAAAATGGCCTAGACAACTGTTCTCTCTGGCCAAGAACTCCACCCCGCTGGGGCACAAAGGCACAAGGGTCATAGTTTCTTCCACAGATGGAAGGACACGAGTGTCATTGACATGAAAACAGGAGTTCTCTCAATCCCTAGCCTTCTGTAGTATGTGCATGTATGTGTACATGTGTGTGTGTGTGTGTGCATGTGTGTGTGTGTGTGTGCGTGTGTGTGTGTGTGTGTGTGTGCATGTGTATGTGTGTGTGTGTGTGTGCATGTGTGTGTGTGTGTGTGTGTGTGTGTGTGTGTATGTGTATGATCAAATCTAGGTCCTGGTGTATGCAGAACAAGCACTTTACTACTGAACTATACCTTGGACCTCTTTTCTTTTCTTTTCTTTTTAACTTTTTATTTTGAGTTATGGTCTTGCTTAGTTGCCCCAGCTGGCCTCAAATTCACCTTGAAGCACAGGTTTGGCTTGAAATTCTGATTCTTTCTCCAGTCTCCTGAGTAGCTTGGTATAGTCCTGAACCACCACACCCGCCCCTACTCATTTTTAACCATAGCTAAAGACCGGGGCTGTCTTTGAATCTGTGCCAAGCCTTGGCTACAAACAGGCTCCCCCTAGAAGCAGACGACACTGACCGTCCACCTCTGTCAGGGTGTAGGGGTCTGTGAGCCACCCGTCCTCTTTCTGCGCTGGCTGCACGTCCAGGTGCCCATAGAAGCACACAGTGGGCTTCTCAGGATCGTTTCCCAGCTCAGCCAATATGATAGGAGGGATAGGAAGACTCTGGCCGTCAGGCATCTGTGGGGCAGGGGGTCACAGTGTCAAAGCAAACCAAACTCTAACAAAGAGCCCACACTTTCTTCTTCCACAACGTTCAGAACAAGACTCCTGTCGACTCCACCCTCGAGTCCCTGAAGCACACATCACTGTTCTGAGCATCCCTTTCCCATCTCTAATGTGCATACAACGGCTGGGGATGGTGATGTGCGCTTTCAGCTCCAGGACTGAAGAGCCAAGGCAGGCAACGCTCCCGCATTTGAACCAGCCTGGTCTACAGAGTGAGCTCTAGGCCAGCCAAGGCTACCTGGTGAAGTTCTGTCTCAAATAAATAAATAAATAACCCCACAAAACAAACCCACAAAGTGTATTCCATGATGCTCTTTTTTTAAATGACTATATGAAGCATCATTGGAATTTCAATTAACAGCAATTATTAGATATGCAATGCCAAACACTATATAGTTCTTTGGAAACAGTCTTCAAGAACCCAGATCTCAAGTGGCTTAAAGCAGCAGATTTTCGAAAACCTGGAAAACTTTGATGATTCTGAGGTTCTCGGTGCTAAAGCCAGAGACATTGGATGCTTTGATGCAGCTCTGCCATACGACAGCAGTTCTAAGCAATGGTTCTGTGCTGCCTGGTTTTACGTCAACTTGACACGAGCTAGAGTTATCTAAAAGGAGGGATTGAGGGATTTCTCAATTGAGAAAACCCCTCCAAAAGATCCAGCTATAAGGGAGGACAGAGCCCATTGTGAATGAGGTCACTTCTGGCCTGGTGATTCTGGGCTCTATAAGAAAGCATCCTGAGGGCTAGAGAGATGGCTCAGCAGTTAAGAGTGCTAACCGCTCTTCCAGAGGTCCTGAGTTCAATTCCCGGCAACCACATGGTGGCTCACAACCATCTATAATGTGATATGATGCCCTCTTCTGGCCTGCAGGTGTACATGCAGGCAGAGCACTGTATACATAATAAATAAATCTTTGAATAAATAATAAATAAGTAAATCTTCTAATAAGAAGGTGACCCACACACATGGCCTCCATTTTCTTCTGCCCCCAGTCCTGCTACAACCAGAAGTCACAGCACAGTCTCAATTTGAGCTAGATGGAATGTTTCATTCTCCTGGGAAACCCAGACTCTGTGGAGGTTGAAGTAAGTCTTTCTCTTGACACCACCTAAGGAAGGCATGGCTAACGGCTGCAGAAGTGGAGGCCCTGAGTTGGAGGGAGAGTCTCGGCACCTGTTGAGAGCCCAAGTCTACAGAATCCACCCCAGCTCCCAGGTCCCGGAGTTTGTCTGCAGCCAAGGCCATCATCCGGAAGAGCTCCTGTCTGAGACGAGGAATGGGCTGCACAGAGTCACTCTCAATGGCCACCCACTCCTTCAGGGTCTGAAAAGAAAGACAATGAGGGGGTTATCAGATAGGGCACAAGAGCCAATGCCCACCTGGGTAGGGGCTGATGGGAGACCAGTTCCTAAATGCTCTTTAGCTCATAAGAGTCCTGCAGATTAGTTTAATAACACAGTGACATGCAAAAGCAAGTGCAGGGAGTGAGGTGACATTGCAGTTGCAAAGCTTACTTCACAAGTGAAAGAACCCAGAGTCAGCTGCCCAGAGCTGACTCTGCAAAACATCATCTGGACCCTGAGGCACATGCATGAAATCCTAGAAGAGTGAGGCAAAGACAAGCGGATCCTGGAGGCGCAATGGCCATCCTGTTGAGCCTGTTGATAAGTCAATAAGACTCTGGTTTCAAAACAAACAAACAACAACAAAAGCCAAAATATATCAAAGTGGACAACACCTGAGGAAAGCATACAATGTTGACCATTGGCTTATACACATACACCCACGAGCGCGCTTGCACACACACACACACACACACACACACACACACACACACACACACACGATGGATAAGCTTGGGGTTTAATTAGAAACCTGGAGAGCAGAACCGTCTAATACCAAAGATGTGGTAGGGTAGCTTGGGAGAATGCAGTCAGCCCTTCCCTAGATTTTTGATCCTCTAGGCAGCGTGGCCAGGACTTGAACTCTTCAATGTATGAGTTTAGCTACCCAACCTGCCTCAGCCTGCGGCCTTTGAGAACTCCTTAGCCTTTCCACCTCAGGTCTCCAGCTATAAAGGAGAAGCTTGAGGCTGGAGAGTTGGCTCAGTGGTTAAGAGCAATTACTGCTCTTGCAGAGGCGGGAGATTCAGTCTCCATCCAGCACCGTCATGATGCCTCACAACTGCTGATCTTAGAGTCTAGTGCCCTCTGCTGGCTTCTACGGGTTCCTGCACACAGGTGGTGCACATAAATCCACACAGGCACGTGAAAATGAAAAGCAAATAAGTTACTAACTCTTTAAAAGTAGAAGGTGCTCCCTAATTCCAGATGGACGAGTGGCCACTGTGTTATAGGACTCAGAGGACACTCCCTAAGGACACTCACCGGGGAACAAGCTGAGATCATCACTCATGGTCTAAGGCTGGAGCCTGAATGGTCCAAGCTGGAGACGTTTTGTTGTTGTTGTTGTTGTTGTTGTTGTTGATACTATGTAAACCAGAATGACTGAGAATTTCTGAGAGTTCTCTTATCTCTGCCTCCCAGATGCTGCGATTACAGGTGTGCACCACTGGTTTTAGTGGGAAAGTAGCATCTATTTTGCGTAGCTGGTCTTGACCGCTTCTTACTTTTGTTTGATTTTTCTTTTGTGGTTATAGCATTTACATTTTTGTGGTAAGGGAACCTCTCTTAGGGAATATTAGGTTTGACAGTTTTCACCTGGAGTGTGAGAGCAGGTGCCGCTGATGCCCACCCCCACAGCGAATGGGAAGTTTGAGGAGGCTGGAAGAGGGGCCACTCTGACTGAACGCCCACACCTGCCCTCAGCTCCCACGAAGACGCTGTATCTCCACGGACTCTGGAGACTCTGCCTGAATTCCAGAAACCCGAGAGCTCTTTCTGTCAGGCCACCATTGCAGAGGAGGAAGGGTTGCACGGAGGTCATGTTTAGGAACATTGGCCTGGGGAGTCAACTCGGTGCCTTTTGCACGAAGCACAATGGCTTCACCTCTGTTCACATGACAATATCCTTGACATTGGCCAATTGATGCAATCACTGGGCCAAGCTGGTACTAGGGGTGTAGACAATGAAGTCTAGTGAGACGCAGAGGAGGCCCTAGATGCACTGAGTCGGTGTGGAAGTCATGCACAGTGATGCGCACCTACAATCCTAGCACCTGGGAGGAAGAGGAAGGGCGATCAGGACTGTAGGGCATCCTCTACTAGGTGTTGAGTTCTGGGCAGCCTGGGCTACATGTGACCCTGTCTCAACAAACAAACAAACAAACAAACAAACAAAGGCAAAAACAAGAAATGCCCAAATAAGTGTGGGGAAGGCTGTGGTCACGGGCCCAGATGCTGACAGAGGGGACAGAGCCAGTAGAGAGGGCAGGGGGAAGCTGTCCTGTGAGCCAGAACGACCTGCACCTACTGCTCCTCCCCTCCTCGCCCCACTTCTCTTTCTGTTCCCAAGGCCTCTCCGTGTTCGTTCACCTGTCCTCTTCTCTCCATGAGTCAGCACCACGTCCTGGGAACCAGGCTGGTGTAAGGAATGAAGCCAAGGACTATGGATGCTGGCAGTGAAATATAAACAGGTCTCCAGCTCCATCTGGGATCCCTGCACTAGAAAAAGCACGATCTGCAGAGATGCTGTGGGACACCTGCCGGAGACAGACAGTGTTCGGGACTCTGCCACGAATCTCATAGGCACGAATTCTCCCCCTCCCCCAGGCAGGGCTCCTTTGTGTATCCTAGACCATGATGGCCTGGAACTCAGAGACCAGCCTGTCTCGGCTTTCCAAGTGCTAGGATCAAAGGCTTGTGCCTCGTTGTGCCGCCGCTGCTGCCACCACCACCTCCTGAAGAGCACTGAGAAGCCTACTAAGAAGTCATCACCATTTTGGATAGAATCATATCGCCAGGCACAACATCCCACATCTCCCCGATGCCACCAGGTTCCAAAGGAGCAACCAGAGCATCGCACATGGCTTCTCGTACCTGCACGAACTCATCCTGGTGGAGGTCTATGTACTGGAAGAGCATCTCCAGCAGCCCCGAGGGTGGAGGACTCGAGGGGAACATTCCCTGCTCCCGCCGCAGCAGCAGTGCCGAAAGAGATGAAGCCTGCGGTTGACAGTTAAAACACACGCCAGCATTGGGATTCCCATCTTTGGAAGTGTTTTCCTAAAGCTTCTGCCCAGTGCTGCTACTTCACTCGAACTGGACTAAAGCAACCAGAGACAGCTGAGCTGGAAGTGTGCATGTCCTCACATCTTTTCCTCACACGCCTCCTTTTCAAAATGAATGGATTTAGAAATACATATATATGCATATACTTTTTAATGATTAAATATTAATTTAGTTAATTAAAACATTTATGGTGTGAGTGTTCTCATTACATGCCTGGCTGAACACTATGTGCATGCCTGGTGCCCATGGAGGCTAAAAGGCAGCATTGGATACTAGGGTTGTGTTCTGTTACGTGGGTGCTGGGAATTGAACCTCTGTCTTTGCAAGAGCAAACTACTGACACATTGCTCCAGCATGTACTTTTGTTGGAAAACTTTATACATGAATACTTCATCTACGGCACTCCCTGCCTGCCATCCATCTCCTCCCACGTCCCCGACTCCTCCTGGAAATTTCATTCTCTCTCTCTCTCTCTCTCTCTCTCTCTCTCTCTCTCTCTCTCTCTCTCTGTCTGTCTTCTTTCCTTCCTTCCTTTCTTTTCTTGAGCCATAGTTTCCCTGTATAGCTCTAGCTGTCCTAGAACTCACTCTGTAAACCACCCTGTCCTCATGTGCAGAGATCCACCTGCCTCAGCCTTCTTTCTTCAGCAATCATTGCTACATATACACGTATGCACATGCCTTAGTGATTTTCATATTGCTGAGACAAAACACAACGACTAGGGCAACTTACGAATGAAAGCATTTAGCTTTGGGTCTCATGGTTCCAGGGGTTTAGAGCCTGTGACAATCATGGCAGGGAGTGTGACAAAAGACAGGCAGGCATGGTGCTGGAGCAGCAGCTGAGAGCTCACATCTGATCCATAAGCAGGAGGCAGAGGGAGAGAGAGGGAGGGACAGGATGCCAAAGGGGCATGGGCTTTTGAAATGGCAAAGCCCACCCCCATGTGACACGCCTCCTCCAACAACGCTACACTTCCTAATCCTCCCCAAACCATTCCGCCAACGCAGTGGTTCTCAACCTGTGAGTTGCAACCCCTTTGGGGGTCAAGGACCCTTTCACATTTGTTGCTTAAGACCATCAGAAAACACAGATATTTGCATTATGATTCATAACAGTTGTGAAGTACCAATGACATAAAGTTTATGGTTGAGGGTCAGCACAACATGAGGAGCTGTAGTAAAGGGTCACGACTTCAGGAATGCTGAGAGCCCGGAACGCTAGAAGCCCGGAACGCTGAGAGCCCTGAACACTCTGAGCCAGGAACACTGAGAGCCCGAACACTGGGAGCCCAGAACGCTTAGAGTCAGGAACACTGAGAGCCCGGAATGCTGAGAGCCCTGAACGCTGAGAGCCCTGAACGCTGGGAGCCCGGAACGCTGGGAGCCCGGAACGCTGAGAGCCCTGAACACTGGGAGCCCTGAACGCTGAGAGCCCTGAACGCTGGGAGCCCTGAACGCTGAGAGCCCGGACGCTGAGAGCCCGGAACGCTGGGAGCCCGGAACGCTGAGAGCCCTGAACGCTGGGAGCCCGGACGCTGAGAGCCCTGAACACTGAGAGCCCGGAACACTGGGAGCCCTGAACACTGAGAGCCCGGACGCTGAGAGCCCTGAACGCTGGGAGCCCGGAACGCTGAGAGCCCTGAACGCTGGGAGCCCGGAACGCTGGGAGCCCTGAACACTGAGAGCCTGGAACACTGAGAGCCCTGAACACTGGGAGCCCTAAACGCTGAGAGCCCTGAACACTGAGAGCCCTGAACACTGAGAGCCCTGAACGCTGGGAGCCCTGAACGCTGGGAGCCCTGAACGCTGGGAGCCCGGAACGCTGAGAGCCCTGAACGCTGAGAGCCCTGAACGCTGGGAGCCCGGAACACTGAGAGCCCGGAACGCTGGGAGCCCGGAACGCTGGGAGCCCTGAACGCTGGGAGCCCTGAATGCTGGGAGCCCTGAACGCTGAGAGCCCTGAACGCTGGGAGCCCTGAACACTGAGAGCCCTGAACACTGAGAGCCCTGAACACTGAGAGCCCTAAACGCTGGGAGCCCTGAACGCTGGGAGCCCGGAACGCTGGGAGCCCGGAACACTGAGAGCCCTGAACACTGGGAGCCCTGAATGCTGGGAGCCCTGAACGCTGAGAGCCCTGAACGCTGGGAGCCCGGAACACTGAGAGCCCGAACGCTGAGAGCCCTGAACACTGAGAGCCCGAACGCTGCGAGCCCTGAACGCTGAGAGCCCGGATGCTGAGAGCCCTGAACGCTGAGAGCCCTGAACGCTGAGAGCCCAGAACGCTGAGAGCCCTGAACACTGGGAGCCCAGAACGCTGAGAGCCCTGAATGCTGAGAGCCCTGAACGCTGGGAGCCTGGATGCTGAGAGCCCTGAATGCTGAGAGCCCTGAACGCTGAGAGCCCTGAACGCTGAGAGCCCAGAACGCTGAGAGCCCAGAACGCTGGGAGCCCTGAACGCTGAGAGCCCGGAACACTGGGAGCCCGGAACGCTGAGAGCCCGGAACGCTGGGAGCCCGGAACGCTGGGAGCCCAGAACGCTGAGAGCCTGGAACGCTGGGAGCCCGGAATTCTGGGAGCCCTGAATGCTCGGAGCCTGGAACGCTGAGAGCCCAGAATGCTGAGAGCCCAGAACGCCGGGAGCCCGGAACACTGAGAGCCCTGAACGCTGAGAGCCAGGAACACTGAGAGCCCTGAACGCTGAGAGCCCTTGTAAGACCCCCTCCCCTGTGCACCCGACATAGCAAGCATAGCAGCAGTAACGCTATCTTGCAAGGCAAGACTAGAATAATCTTGTTATGCTATTCGGGATAAGATAAGGCCTGGGGCCCAGAGGAAAAAGATAAAAGCATGCTAAGATAACAGAAACAGTTTGTCCTTGTCAAACAAGATATTTATGGCCGGCCATCTGGCCCAGAGAATGGGTAGACTCCCCTGTTCCCATCTGATGACCGGGCCATAACCTCGCTTCATGTCAAACAAGATATTTATGGATGACCACCTGGCCCAGAGAACGGGTGAACTCCCCTGTTCCCAGAGCCCATCTAATGACCGGGCCATAACCTCGCCTCATTTAAATTTACCAATCAGAGCCCTGTAACTATGCTTCTCGCTTCTGTACCTGCGCTTCTCGCTAAAATCCCTATAAAAGGCCCCCGAAAGGCTCGCTCGGCGCGCTAGCCTCTCCGGAGACTGAGACGCCCGGGTACCCGTCCCTCTACAATAAAGCCTCTTGCGTGTTGCAACCGAAACCTTGGTCTCGCTGGTTCTTGGTGGGGGTCTCCACATTAAGACCACTGTGCCGGGGGTCTTACACCCTGAACGCTGGGAGCCCAGATCGCTGGGAGCCCGGAACACTGAGAGCCCGGAACTCTGAGAGCCAGGAACACTGAGAGCCCTGAACGCTGGGAGCCCAGAACGCTGAGAGCCCGGAACGCTGGGAGCCCGGAACGCTGGGAGCCCGGAACGCTGAGAGCCCGGAACACTGAGAGCCCGGAACGCTGGGAGCCCTGAACGCTGGGAGCCTGGAGTGCTGGGAGCCCCAACTGAACGCTGAGAACCCTAAATGCTGGGAGCCCAGAATGCAGGGAGCCCAGAACACTGAGCCCTGACTGAACGCTGAGAGCCCTGAACGCTGAGAGCCCTGAACGCTGGGAGCCCTGAACGCTGAGAGCCCAGAACGCTGAGAGCCCGGAAGGCTGAGAGCCCGGAACGCTGGGAGCCTGGAATGCTGGGAGCCTGGAATGCTGGGAGCCCTGACTGAACGCTGGGAGCCCGGAACGCTGAGCGCCCTGAACGCTGAGCGCCCGGAATGCTGGGAGCCCTGACTGAACGCTGGGAGCCCTGACTGAACGCTGGGAGCCCGGAACCCTGAGAGCCTGGAACACAGAGAGCCCTGCACCAACTGTTTTTAAATGTACGACCATCTAGGGGCCATGCTTTTCAAACCACCACAGTGACATACACACATGTACGTATGACCCACTGAGTCTGTTTAGCCCTCCTCATATGTACACACAGCTAGGGCTGACCACATGGCCTTGTGGAACCTATGTAGGAGCTTGTTCCTGGAGGAAACAGCTTCTCCCACTCCTGGATTCAGCTTGCAGGTCTTCATCTACAGGTAGGGCCTATTGAATTTTCCCTGTCCATGTCGGCATGACAGCTTGTGCCATCACGCTGGGCTTATTTTAATAACCATGCTGTTGTGAGTTCATGGGTGCACTTTCCCTGTCACGTTCAGGGGACACTATCTAGTAGCAGGCACCCCAGTGTCCTGCCTCCTGGGGTCTTTCTTTCCCCTCTCTTCCTAATGTTTTCTATGGCTTGGGTATATGGATTGCATTGTAGATACATCGGTTGGGGCGTGACATCACACAGTCACTATTCTCTGAATTTTGACCAGCTGTGGGTCTCTGTCACAGCCTTTATCTATTGCAAAAAGAAGCCTCTTTTGGGCTGGATATGGATCAGTATTTAAAAGCATTGTCTGCTCTTCCAGAGGACCTGGGTTCGATTCCTAGCACTCACACGGCAGCTCACAACTCTCTGTAACTCTAGTTCTGGGGGAGCTGACACCCTCAGATAGATATACATGCAGGCAAAACACCAATGAGCATTTTTTTTTTTTGAGGCAAGGTCTCTGTGTAGCCTTGGCTGTCCTGGACTTGCTTTGTAGACCAGGCTGGCCTTGAACTCACAGCAATCCACCTGCCTCTGCCTTTCAAGTGCAGGGATTAAAGGTGTGTGCCACCACACCCGGCTTCCAATGAGCATTTTTTGAAAAACCTTAAAAAATAAATTATGAAAAGAAGCTTCTTTAAGAAGAGGCGAGAACAACACTAATCTGTGGGTTTATAAGAATGAGTATTTAGAGCTGGGTGTGGTGGCACACACCTTTAATTCCGGTATTCAGGGGGCAGAGGCAGGCAGATTGATGTGAGTTCGAGGCCAGCCTGGTCTACAAAGTGACTCCAGGATAGGTTAACATTACCAGACATGAATTTCTTCCCAGCACCTGGGTAGGACAATGGACCATGTTTCTCCCTTGGCACCCTGCATGGCGCCTTCTGATACCAATGGACTTTAATTAGACCTCAGAGGTTTCAGAACCACCCCACACACTGAGAGTAGACAGGGATGCCAGTGGTACCTACAGCAGTTAATGAGCTCGTCTTTAAGCCACGAAACGAGTTATTCCTATGATACAATCTGCCCCCTGGGTCTACTTCCTATGAGCAGAGCCAGTTCTGAAAGACAGAGGTGAGGGACTTTGCTTGAGATTGGGGCTGGGGGCTGGGGTGGGGAGGGGTACCAGGTGAAACCAAGCAGAAGTGCACAGAAAACCTCATAATGCCTAAATCCTGTGCAGAGCGGTGGGGTTTCCTCCCAGCTCCTACAATTAGGATGTCTTAAAAAACAAAGAGAAGAAACTTAGACATTTCTTTGTTATAAGTGACACTGAGAGGTGGCTGCGGCCTGGGAGCATGTGGCCTGGGAGCACGTGGCCTGAAGCACGTGGCCTGGGAGCACGTGGCCTGAAGCACGTGGCCTGGGTTCGTGTCTCTCTGTTCTCTGACACACTCTTTCTCTCCCCTCCCTAGCCTCTGAAGAGACCCTGTCCCTCCCTTCCTTTCCAGTCCTCTAATCTGTCATCTCCACCCTCTGGCCACTCCCTCGGAGGAATTCTACCTAGATGTCCTTGGATATCTTTAGGGAAAAATTTCCTCCTTGGCTAGACATGATCTCATGCTAAATTGAACAAGACTGCACTTGGGTGACACATTTGCAACCTGTTTAAAACATAATTAAATAAATAAAATAAAATGACACAATCTTTGAAAAACAGTCTGGCCTGATGTGGTGGTGCACACCTTTGAACCCAGCTCTCAAGGCAGAGGCGGGGCAGAGGTGTGTTCAAGGCCAGCCTAGTCTACATAGCAAGTTCCAAGACAGCCAGAGCTACATAACAGAGAGACCCTACCTAAAACAACAAACAAACAAACAAAACTAAGAGGAAAACAGTCTAACCATTCTGCACATGGTTAAATATGTCCCTATATGACCTGTCAGTTCTACTCTGAGTCAAATAGGCAAGAGAACTAAAAAGGTGACACCAAAAGCTTGATAAAACGGCTGCAGCAGCATTCTGTATAGTAGCCAAAAGGCAGAAGCAGCCGAATGTCCATCCTGAGCTGCACGGGTAAGCAAAGGCGGTATATCACGTAATTTGATAGTATTTGGCTGACAAAATGATAAAATACTTGGTCATAAAACATATTGGAGGAGTTGGGCATAGTTCATGGGCTGAGCACTTGCCTTGACAAATCAGCGCTGAAAGAAAAGCCAGACACAAAAGACTTCTTATCGAATGTGTCCCTTTATATAAGAGTCCAGATCAGCACATGGGGACAGGAGTCCGGCAGGGCGAAGGAGGCAGGGACTGTCAGTGAGGAGCGAGTGTCCTGTGAGTGACACGGGCTGTGGCAGTGGTGGGTTAACCCTGCGAACAGACTAAAACAGTTGAACTGCATGCCTTACCTGGCTGAATGGTAAGACGTGTGCATTAGAATACAGACAGACGCAAAGTAACTGTACTTGGCCATTACTGAGAATCTGAAACCTGTCAGGGACGGGAGGGGTTAAAATTAAGGGTCCCGCGAGCCTCGCTCTTGATAGGAATCGTCTTGGACCAGTAGGTGGCGCTGGTGATCTGTTGGTGTCCTCTGCCCTCACTCTAGACACAGCTGGTTCAGCCGCGATTGAACTGGATGGGAAACAACCAGTGTTGCCTTCCACAAAGTTAAAACAACAATAACACAAAAATACCTCAGCGCACCAAGGAAAACTCATGTTAGCTCTTTGAGACACAAAATGCTATTCCCTTCTCCCCTCACTTCTGAGGACTGACCAGGGCCGTGTAGAAATGTTACACCATCACGCTACATTGCAATCTGACAGGAAAATTCTTGGCAAGCTGTTGTCTAGATTGACATCTGAATTTATTTTTCATCTGGTTGTTATTAAGAAGGTTTTAATTAAAATACTTTAGTAACTGAGACTCTTATGTAACTTTAATCATATTAATTCTACTCCTCTCCCAACTCCCCCAGACCCACCTCACCTCCCAACCTCCCTCCAATGTTGTTTTTCTGCTTTGTTTTACAAGACAGAATTTCTCTGTGTAACAGCCCTGGCTGTCTTAGAACTCACTCTATAGACCAGGCTGGCCTCAAACTCACAAAGACCCACCTACCTCTGCCTCTCAAGTGCTGGAATTAAAGGTGTGTGCCACCATGCCAGGCTGTTTTGTTTTTTTTTAAATACCCCATCCAGTCCAATTTGTGTGGGACTGTGCACTTGAACATGGCAGACCCACCAGGCCCTATCCTTAAAGAAAAATGCCTCTTCTTCAGAAGCCACCAGCTATCCAGAGTTACTCAGGTTGGGTGGAGGACACTCATGAACCTTTTTATTTTTATTTTTAAAGTGATTTTTAAAAAGAAAAGAGGGTACACATGGTGGCACATGCCTCAAGTGGATCTGGTTTTGAGGCTAGCCTGGTCTACAGAGTGAGCTCCAGGTCAGCCAGGGCTTCATAGTGAGACCCTGTTTCTAAATAAAGAAAAAGAGGAGGAGGAGGAGGAGGAGGAGGAAGAAGAGGAGGAGGAAGAGGAGGAAGAGGAGAGTTTGAATGGAAAAAGAAAGGCCACAGGAAGGGAAGGGAAGGGAAGAAGCACTCACATCTTTAGGTACAAGGACTGAGATGTCAGAGTTCCGTGAAGCCACCTCCTTTGTCAGGGGACCGAGCTCTGTTGTTGGGGGCGCTAACTGGAAGCCGGGGCAGACAAAGGGGCTTGCTGGTACACTCTTCACCTCCTGCCCATCCTGTGCCCTTCTCTTTGCTTCCTCTTACCAAGTTGGAGAGAGCATGCTGCCCCCTCTTGTTCCTTGGTCTCTCTGTTTTCTTGTGTGACAGTCACGCTGGGCCTCAAACCATTCTACTGGATTTTGTGTTTGGGCAACAGGAAGGGAGCCTGCATGTGGGCTTCCGGGACAGAGGCCCGGCCTGGCTTCTTCCTGGCTGGCTCAAGCGTGGGTTCCTGCTTATTAGTGCTGCTCATTGTGTATCTGGAACACGGTTCCCATCGTCCCAGCCTTAGCTTCAGATACTTTAAGCTCCTTGGCTGTACTCTGCCATGCTGCCCACATGCCCTGATGAGCAGATCCTAGGACTCTTCTTAGCTTTCCCACATGGCAGTCACAAGGACCGTGAGTTTCTGTACGGTCCTGCTCTGCACTCCAATGACCCAGAAGCTGTAGTTGGGGCCAAGTTTGGCCTAAGCTCATTTCCATAAGGAAAAAGTAGAAGCCTACACACTTCCACAGAGTGATGCTAACAAGAGGAGGCTCCTAATTGGACTTCTGGAATGTTGGGTGGAATCACGAAGGACCCAAATCATTAGACACTTGACACCCTGACATTCTATCTCCTGTGACGACATCACTTGTCCTTTCCCCTTCCTCTTGCTCCAGGCTGGTCAACATATGTGTTTGGCTGACCCTGAACCACCTAGTCCAGAGCAGCCTTTACCAAGGACGACCCAGTTACAACACCAATAGCAGGGCTGAGAGCAGAAAGCTGGAATCAAGCAGCTACTGCGCTAGTCAGAGGAGAAACGACGCCCATTGGCCCTTGGGCCTTCTCCTCTCCCTCTCTTTCCTATAAAACTAGTCTCTTATTTCTATATACATGGGAAAGCTAGGCATGTAATGTTAGAATCCAAACCAGACTGCTGCTCAGACCACAATTCCTGAGGCGGCTCCTCTCCTGCAGACACTGACAGGTGCCCTGTTGGTCTGGGACACCTGAGCTAACTGACTTCTAGGTGCCAGGATGTCTCTCTCACCTGGGAAGTGAGTTCACATCAAAAGCCTATTGGTGGCCTTGTATTCTGATCCCCGCTGAGCTCCCAGCTACCTGCTAGAGACTTAGAGAGCCTGGCTGCCGGCTCGGCTCCCTTCTCACAGAACTGTAAGAACAGACCCAACTCCACCGCAAGGGCCTAGCGGCATCGCCGCGCCATCTCTCTGTGCTGCTGAAGGCAGAGCTGTACTCAGAGCCCCCACGACCTCTGTCTGTCTGTCCGTCTGTGCATGGCGTTAATAACTTCTAAAACAAAGTCTTTGCGCAACAGCCCTGCTCAGTGCCCCTCTTGAAGCTACACCTGAGACCCTCCAGTTCCCCGTTTGCCAAACAGAGGTTGCCTGAGACACAAGAGGCTGCAGGAACAGGCACCACACACTTTACTCACCAAGGCTCCTGGAGTCCTTACGTTCCTGGGACAGAGGCTTCTCTGTTCCAGTTCTGCTTCAGTGACTTTATTATTACAGGGGGCAAAAAACCTGTTCTATTAGCCTCTTTTTTCACAGAGATTGATTTAAAACAAAATACACAGCAAGAAAACAAAACCGTCAGGTTTTTCTGGATTGTGTTAATCCAGGTCAGACAGAACAAGGTTGAAGGATTTCCCTAGGAGAGCTGGGGCAGTGACCAGGCAGCAGCTGAGGCGGGGCCTCCTTCAGGGAACTACCCTCCCTCAACATGAAGGTAGAAGTTCCAAGGAGCAAAGCTCCTTAAAAATGTACAGGCAGCCGAAAATCAAACATCCCAACAAGCTGACCACCCTGACCCAGGGACTTATGATATACCAATGTTTTGACTCTGACCATGCTCAAGAGAGACAACAGATGTGTAAAACATACTGCTTAACAAGATGTCAGAAATATGCCTGAGCCCTCAGATATGGACACACACAGTGTCTGCAAGATAATCCTAGCCCATCCTTGCTGCTAGAAAAGGTCCCACCCTCTCAGCTCCAGGGGATACAGTTTTTTTCTCCTGAGCCTCGCCTGTCTCCTGTGGCTGTGTACCAATAGTACATTTAATACCCTCTGCCCTTCTGCCACAGACCTGTGACTGTCATCCATGCCTGGCAAAGCCATAAAACTGAGCTTCTGTACTGTCTTCTACTGTTGTCTCCTTAGACACTTTGACCCAAAAGCTTTGGCTGAGGTCCAGTTTGACTTAGAGTCCTTCCCGGCACCAAAGGCGCGGCCCACACACTGCTGACTGATGAATGATACCAGTGAAGGAGGCCCAGCTTGGAAAACCCAACGTGAGCTTCTGAGAAAGCAAGGTGATGCAGAAATCACTGAAGCCTAGTGTGGAGGAAGACCTCATTCTGAGTCCTGGGCCCTCTGTTGCCAAGAGCCACCCTGTTAAGGGAGCTCTCTAGGCATGTGGACTGTCTAGGAGATGATCCAGTTTTCACAAGGTCTGTACCGTGATGAACCCCGAGAACTGCTTCCAGCCTCTGACATGCTGTCAGGAGTCATTGATTTGGGGATGTTCAGTAGGCATGAGAGGTCTCTGGAGTTGATCTGGTATTTTGCAAGGTCTGTACCATGATGCACCCCAGAATTGCTTCCAGCCTCTGACTACCCTGTCAATTGTGCATTGCTGAATCTCTCTAAAATCTGGCATTAGAGTTGGGCATGGTGGCTCATGCCTTTAATCCTGGCACCTGGAGAGGCAGAGGCAGGTGAATCACTGTGAGTCTAAGTCCAGCTTGGTCTACAGAGTGAGTCCAGGACATCTAAGATTACACAGAGAAACCCTGTCTCGAACAACCAAAAAGAAAAATCTTCTGGCATTGGTGTGAACTGTTACTTTCTGGGTATTGATCAGCTCTGATTGAGCAAAATTCCTGTAGGATCTTGTTGGAGGATGTACTGTTTATTGTTCAGATGAATTAATCAATCCCTGATTATGGAATTCCTGATTTGATTCAAATAGTTTTAAAAGTTAAGTTGTATTAGATCTCCTAAAACAACTTTAGAGAGTTTATGGCCACAATAAATACCTTTGTGGACCTTTGACGCCTCACTAGGGATAGCCTTGCAGCAGATTTGTGGCTGCAGATAAACCTCCATTCCAGATGGCATCACGAATCCTGGTATTTCACCATAAATATGGGCAAGTTGCTTTAAACTTCCCATGATCCCAAGATGGATGAAGCTACCTAGAGATGTCTGAACTTCCTCTGTTTTTTAGAGTGAAAGACAGATAAAATTATTGTCCTGAACTCACCATGAACTAAGAGATAGCTGGATAATGTATAGTTAGATCCATCCTAATTGATATGTTGTATATTCTTGTAAGTTTCAGACCCTATTAACCTTAGACCTTTGTCACTCTGAACTCACTGTGAGCTTATGTAATGGATACCTAGATAAGAAATGCTTAGCTTTAAAACATGTAACCTGTTGTATTTTAGAATGAGGCAATTCCCTTTTCTCACAAGTATATGCACGGTGACCAACAATAAACGGCAGCATTTAAATTGAGAAACTAACTTCAGTTGAAGTTAAGATGCCTGACTTCATCCACCTTTTCTCTTGAATGTATGTGTTGAAATTGGGAAACTAACTTCAGTTGAAGTTAAGATGCCTGACTTCATCCACCTTTTCTCTTGAATGCATGTGTGTGAGTGTTTTGTTTTGTTTGTTTGTTTGTTTGTTTGTTTTCCTTTCTATCTCTCTCTTATTTCTTATTTCCCTGTAGATTCGCAAATAAGTTAGCAGACTCAGGGCCATCAGCCTTCTATGGCTAATGAGCCTAGGTTTACCTTGGCTTACTGGAGATCTCCATGAGGAGCCCTATCTGCAGATCAAAGAGCCCTGCAGTTTCTGGCTAAAGCCCTTTTACCGCCTCAGCTAGAGGAAGATCGTGTCAGTTTAAGTTTTCCTCCTCAGCTGCGGTACAGCCAGTCCCTAGAGAAGAAACCCTGGGCTCTTTCCCCCTTCCCTCCTATCTCTTTCAGTCCTGATCGGTTGCCTGAGCCATCAGCTCTGCTGACCCAAGAGATGAAGCGAACCAGAAGGGCATCCACATCCAGCCCAGAGACCCGACCCTGGACCTCTCCAGAGCCACAGCATTAACACCTTGTAGCTTCAGGTCAGCTGACAAAGGTGATTGAATGGGGCACTGATTGTAACCACCACATGAGGCTCTATTGGTGCCTTTTGAGTCTGAAATCAGAAAAGATATCTTTCCTGAGGTCTGTAACGAAGATAGGAATAAAGGGAGTTTAAAGCTCCCTGCAACTCATAGTGCTCTTAAACCCTCAAGGGGACTAAGGATGAGGGCAGCATCTCATGTGCTTAATGTGACAGGACAATTAACACATCAGCAATGGTCTCTGTGCCCATCGCCTTCTTCCTTAAAAATGAACTCCCCTGTCTACCAAAAGAATGTGCAACTACCCTTTTCTTTCTTTCTCTCTTTCCTCCTCCTCCTCCTCCTCTTCTCCCTCCTCCTCCTCCTCCTCCTCCTCCTTCATCCCCCCACCTCTCTGTTCTTCAAGACAGGGTTTCTCTGTGTAGCCTTGGCTATCCTAGACCAGGCTGACCTTGAACTCACAGAGACCCTCCTGCCACTGCTTCCCCAAGTGCTGAGGTTACAGGCGTGCACTTCTGAGTCTGGTGTGCAACTATCTTAATGCTACTAACAAGGAAAACAATGAGGATGAAAAACAAACAGTTTTGTCCACTCCCACTTTGTGCACTCCCAGCTCTTCTTTCTTTCTACTTCCAAAGCTTCTCCAAGCCCTCCCCTGCCCCTTACACACACACACACACACACACACACACACACACACACACACACACACACACACCACACCAAAGTATGCAGGTGTCAACCTACTTGCCCTTCCTCTGAGTTTTGTGTTTGTCTGGCTTTGTATACATTAACAACTGTGCTATCTGTTCCTTTCGTCCCTCTGCCTCTTTGACAGGGTATCAACCAGGCCAGTTATATTATATTGGGGGGACAGGGTACATTTTTTCTTGCTTCATCTTTATACACATCTTGTGGGCTCACTGGAGTGGCATATGTTTTATTCTGCCTTTCTGTAACTATTCTGTGGGGAAGAAGTAGCCCTCTCCTGGTTTGAGGTACCCAGGGCTCATGCTGGAGCATGTGTGTGACACCACATGTTATAGAGTGCTAAGTCCTAGAGCAGGCCTGTGTAGCTCACATGCCACAGGCTAGACAAGCTGTGGGCTGTTTATGCTACTGTTTCGGGACAGGCAGAGGAACCTCTCTCCTTCACGTTGTGGCTTCCTCAGACTCACAGCCTGACCAAGCTGCAGCTTCTGTTTTTTGGCAGGAATATGTTTTTTGAGTGCATTATTTATTAAAATGTTAAGGAGCATGCAGTTGCTGTGCTTTGAAGTGGGGTTTTTAAGAGTGAATAGAGGATTTTGATCAGACCTTACAATCTAACTTCCCAGAAGGTGACATCCCATGACCTGGCCCTGCACTAGGCTCACACCATGTGGGGTGTTGCTGCCTGTCACCCAAAGAGGACTTTCCCAAGTACCACAGGTTTGACTGACAATGAGAAGAAGGACTCCAGGATACTGGATTGCTTACCTTAAGAGGCACGTCTGTTTGACCTGGATGTCCTTGGCCTCCAAGACTAGAAACTGCTCAAGATCCAAAACCTGCTACCTGGTCAGCAGGGCCAGGGCCAGGTGGTAGCCCTGGACAGGAATCCTGTGTGGTTCTTGGACCTACAGGTTAAAGTGCTGAGCTGGGCGAGAGTGCTGCAGAGGCTCTGGGAGATGCAGGACTCTTTCTGGAGTAAGACTCTGACACCAAGGAACGTGGAACAGGGGAGGTGTGATGGTGGACCGAAGCCAGGACAGCTCCGGAAAGGCCTCGCTGCTGGGTCTGCTTGGTATGTTCCCTTTATGCTCTAGCCCCACAAGCTGAGGCAGGGCAGCAGGCTAGATTGTGCAGAAGCTTATGCAGCAGTCAGCAGGTTGTTAAGGGCAACGGCCTGTTGTTTCAGCTGTTTCTCCAGAGCTGTCTGTTTCAGGCAGCAAGTGAAGGCATGCTTGGCAAATGGTTGGTAGGAGCAGTGCATTAAGTAAGCCACTGAACCAATCGGTAAACCAGTAGCTAACGGTTTATTCCACTTCACCTGGAGGTGAAACAGACAAACGCGTAGGCTCTGGTCTCAGGGAACCTGGGACACGGCAGTTGTTCTTGGCTGGTCTGGTCTCTCCCTATCGCCAGGGATCTTGGGGAACTCAGTGTAAGCTTTTCCTTCCCAATGCTTTCCTCTCTACATGCCCTCTCTCTGCCCTCAAGGTCTGATGGATGCCATTCTTTTGGGGTTCTACAAGGATAGTCTCTGACTCACATGCTATTGGCTGCCAGAGGCTGGGTGTCTTTTTCTGAGCAACACGTGTGTTCTCAAAGCCCCTCTGTTCCACCCAGCACCCTTCTAAAGAGGGAGGACTGTTAGTTTTTGAAAGGGTGACTTGTCCCGACCCGCAGGATAAATGGAACCAGGGTTCACCTGAGAGAGGGGTGTGGATTGAAAGTGGAGGACAGAGACTAGAGAAAATTGAGTCAAGTCTGGAAATTTCTGGTCAAGACTCTCTTTAATGAGGATGATAAGACTTTATATAGCAAGGTCAACAGGATCTATTCCAATCCCACTCTCCCCAGCCCCTAGGCAAGAATACAATCCCCTGAACAGGTCCCTGTAAGAACTTCCTTAATCCTTTGGGTGGCACCCTGTAAGAACTTCCCTATTTCTCTGTCTAGCTCCTTGTAAGAACTTCCCTATTTCTCTGGGTGGATAATCCAAAGATAGCCTAGAACACAAGACCTCCTTCTGCAAGGGTCGGCCACTCAAAGGTCACAGCATGCAGCCTAAGCATAGGATTTCTAACATGGCAGAATTTAGCATGGCTCCCCACACCTGCCCTTTCTAAAATAAAATTATGACGAGTCTGTCTTAGGTCGGTGAGTTGAATTCTTACCTTTACCCGTCATTGGCACATGAAGCCCATCATTCATGGCCTGTCTTAGGTTAGATTAGGCTCAGACTCACTCTTACCCATCTCTGGCTTGCCTCCATATCCACAAACGAAGAAGGGCAGTGTGTCTGAGCTCTATGCCATGTGCTTGTGCTTGTATCGGCTGCAATTGCTGAGACATGAGTTGTGTTAGAAAGGAGGAAGGCACAGGCTATAATTTTGAGCCCTGCCATCCCTGCCAAGGCTAATCCATGCTATAGAATACTGTTAATTCTAAAAAGATTATACTGAATGTGAATCTAGCTGCATCCTACTCATAAGGAGTCTAGGGAAGTCTAGCATGACACTGTAACTTGCTCAGTCATCTCAAATCGCTAACCTAGTAGTTAAGGCATAAACAATATTAGTAAAACAACGGCAAAAACAATAGTAGATATAAGAATTATAGCAGAGACTTTACCACCCAACAGCACGCCACAAGACCCTTCTCAGTTCTCCACAGTCCTGCAGCTGAAACTGACCCTAACAATTAGGGTGGGAAAGTACTTGTAAAGCTTAAAATCTGAGCTTCCACAGGAAAATATCCTGGAGTCTCTGCAAAGCACTGGCTCCAAGGTTCTGTCAGGTCTGCAAGGAGGATGCCTCATAGGTACTGGAACATTTGAATTCTCCTTTCCTCCTTATACACAGGGAAACCAAGCAGTGAGCATTGTTGACATAAGTTATCCCAAGAAGCAGGCTGAAGAAGAGAATAATCAGGAATAAGTGTCCAATGAAGCTTCACCTCCTTCATCATCAGCAGACTCATCCATGCCAGCATCCACTTGACGCACAAGCCTCTCAGGTAGCCAGCATGCAGCATCATGTTCCTGTGAGAAAACACAAACAGAGCCTTGACCCCATATTAATACAGGGTCGGGTCCATTCTACTGTGCAGTTAAAGGATCCTTCCATGTTACTCTAGCAAAGGTTGACTGAGTATTAGTGTGCCAGAATTGATCGGGTGCAGAATTTCCTTTGGCATCAAGCAGTAAAAAAATGTAAAATAAAGAGAACATGACTCAAAGCATTTCTAGGTGATTGAGGGTAAAGCTCCCCCTTCTTTACTTTTTGTAAATAGTTTTTTATGGTAGAATGAGCTTGTTCCACCACACCTTGTCCTTGAGGATAATAAGGAATATCTGTAATACACTTTATGGAAAAAGAGTCACAAAATTTTTGAAAAGCTTTGCTAACATGCCCTGAGTCACTGGAAACTGGGGCACTGTGCTTTGGGGACTGAGATCCTCTCCTCCTCCTTACTTCAGTGTGTGGAGGGCTGACACAGGACAGGGAGATTTTAAAGTTCAAGCCCTTGGCTGCGATGTTCCTGTCCATCTTGAAACAGCAAAACAGACCACAGCTTGTAAAGGCCACAGTCCTGCTCTAGGGCTGAGGGAAATGGAGACAGGTGCACGGAGACGGGTGCACGGAGACAGGTGCACGGAGACGGGTGCACGGAGACGGGTGCACGGAGACAGGTGCACGGAGACAGGTGTGGACCTCCTCCTTCAGGCCACTTCTCTAGTGTAGCTTCCAGCACCAGGAAAGCCTCAGTAGCTGGTAGAGTCCCTTTTCACACAGGTGTGTTCTATGAGAGCGCTAGGTGTGAGCCTGCAAGGCATGGAGGAATCTTCAGAACTGGTCAAAGCCTTCAGAGCAGGTATCCTAGACAGTCTCTGGTGGGCAGCAGGTGAAACCCTCTCAGAGGTGTGACCAGCTAGAGGGTGGCACGTATTCCCAGGGAGGCGGATGACAACCATATTTTCCCTAGGCAGGTTTGGAGCACCTGTCACTGACCGGTGCTCTGGCAAGGCCTTCCTCCCACACAGTGGGTGGGATGGGGTGGGTGGGAGGGGCAGCCTGAGTCTGTCCTCACAGGCACAGGCAGTGGCCGAGGCCACCCTGCCCCCACCCCCAGCTGCACTCTTTCCACTGTTTTTGCAACTGGAAAGTAGCTGATATGAGTGACAGAAAGATAAATCTTTGCAACTCAAGGGCCCGTGGTTCTCCTAAGAAGCTGCTGGGGGTGAGGTGGGGGGTTCTGGGGACAGGGTTTACCCATCTACTGTGCTGAACCTCGCGCTGGTAGGACAGGTGACATCTCTTCATTAGAAACTGCGTGATGCTGCCAGGATTCCTCCATAGCCCGGAACCCTGGAGAGAAAGGGGATCCCATACCACCCCCAGTCTGCTCCTTACTAGAAGTCCCAATGTTTCACAGGCAGCACTTCTGTCCGTCCTACAGCATGTGAGGCAGGAAGGCATTGACAGTCACATGGGGTAGAAGTTGCCCCATGTCGCAGATCAGTAACCTGAGGCATTAAGTGGTTAAGGATGGTAGAGGGACTCACACTGCACTTCCAGGATGTGAGGCTAAAGCAAGAAGATTGGTGTGAGCTCGAGGCCAGCCTGGGCTGCAGAGCAATATAAGACACTGAGAGCAGCTTTTAGTTTTTACAGCAGACTACCTATGGTCCTATACAAGGAGGGCTGGGAGTCAGGTGACAGCAGGAGGAGGAGACTTGGCTTACAATTGTTAAGCATAAGAGAAGGATTAAGCTTATTATAACAGCCACCTAGAGCAGAATTTAGACTCACTAGGGGTTACTGATAATCCATTGTGGATTTAAAAGGTTTTTAAAAAAGAGGTTTATTTATTATGTATACAGTGTTCTGTCTACGTATACTGCTGTATGACAGAAGAGGGCATCAGGTCACATTATAGATGGTTGTGAGCCGCCATGTGGTTGCTGGGAGTTGACCTCAGGACCTCTGAAAGAGCAGTCAGTGTCTTTAACCTCTCAGCCATCTTGCTAGCCCCCTAAAAGGTTTTATTGTGTGAGTTCATGGTGTGTGTGTGTGTGTGTGTGTGTGTGTGTGTGTCTGTCTGTCTGTCTGTCTGTCTGTCTGTGGTGGGGTATGCATGCCTCCAAGTGCGTGTGGTAGCCATAGATAAACTCTGTAGAGTTGGTTCTCTCTCCCACCTTTTTGTGGGCCCCAGAGATCCAGCGCATGCCTTCAGGCTTGAACAGCGAGTACCTTTACCTGGTGATCCATCTTACTTGACCAACACATGTGGTTTTGAAGAAAATGACCTGGTTTTTAAAAATTACTATGAACATTTTACCCTCAAATGAGAAAGAACATTCTAGAATAGCTGAGATGTGCAAGATACATGGAGAAAATATGTTGACCTCCTGTGGATTCTTCTTACCATGTACATAAAGCCATTCTGAAGGGGTAATGTCTGGTCTCGGGTTGTGGGTGGGCTATGTGTTTGTGCAGTGAAGGTGTGACTGCTGTGTGTGTGTGCAGTGAAGGCGTGACTGCTGTGTGTGTGTGTGCGCAGTGAAGACATGACTGCTGTGTGTGTGTAGTGAAGACGTGACTGCTGTGTGTGTGTGTGCAGTGAAGGCAGGACTGCTGTGTGTGTGTACAGTGAAGACATGACTGCTGTGTGTGTGTAGTGAAGGCGTGACTGCTGTGTGTGTGTGTGCAGTGAAGACATGACTGCTGTGTGTGTGTAGTGAAGACGTGACTGCTGTGTGTGTGTGTGCAGTGAAGGCAGGACTGCTGTGTGTGTGTGCAGTGAAGACATGACTGCTGTGTGTGTGTAGTGAAGGCGTGACTGCTGTGTGTGTGTAGTGAAGGCGTGACTGCTGTGTGTGTGTGTGCAGTGAAGACATGACTGCTGTGTGTGTGTAGTGAAGACGTGACTGCTGTGTGTGTATGTGCAGTGAAGGCGTGACTGCTCTGTGTGTGTGCAGTGAAGGCGTGACTGCTCTGTGTGTGTGCAGTGAAGGCGTGACTGCTGTGTGTGTGTGCAGTGAAGGCGTGAGTGCTGTGTGTGTGTGCAGTGAAGGTGTGACTGCTGTGTGTGTGTGTGCAGTGAAGACATGACTGCTGTGTGTGTGTAGTGAAGGCGTGACTGCTGTGTGTGTGTGTGCAGTGAAGACATGACTGCTGTGTGTGTGTAGTGAAGACGTGACTGCTGTGTGTGTGTAGTGAAGACGTGACTGCTGTGTGTGTATGTGCAGTGAAGGCGTGACTGCTCTGTGTGTGTGCAGTGAAGGCGTGACTGCTCTGTGTGTGTGCAGTGAAGGCGTGACTGCTGTGTGTGTGTGCAGTGAAGGCGTGAGTGCTGTGTAGTATGTGACTGTGTCACTGATGCGCACATCTTTATGCTGTATGTGGGATGACCTGCAGGTGGATACCGTCCTGTCTAGAACTTACCTAAGAATTGCCTAGGAGCTGGCAGGGGAACTGAAGGGGCTCTCATTGAAACAAGAGCATCCAAGGGTTCGTATTTATTGGAACCCTGGCTGACAGGCACAGAAGATGTGCATTCATGTCTGCTTTTTTAGCTTGAGGCCAGCCTGATCTACAAAGTGAGTCCAGGACAGCCAGGGCTGCGCAGAGAAACCCTGTCTTGAAAAATAAAAAATAAAAAATGTGAAAGGCTAGAGGCCACCTGAGCTTTGCCAAGCAGATAGTGTTCTGGGCGCTGAGCCTGTGTCTGGCATACTTTAACACCAGGGGCAGCTGCCAGCCTCCTCTGTGAGGAGCTCCTGCAGGCGAAGATCTGGCATAACCACAGCTAATGGGAACAGTGGAAGTCACAAAACCAGCAGAGCTGCTTGGCTAAGAGCCAGCAGAGCGGAGCCTTGTGGTGCAATTGCTGTTGCGCTGTCTCTCGCTTTTGGTTTTGATCTCCACGTGTTGCATGCTTGGGGGACTTTTTGTTTGTTTTGTTCTTGATTTCTATTTTAATACAGAGACAGGATTTCTCTGTGTAACCTTGGCTGTCCTGGACTTGCTTTGTAGACCAGGCTGGCCTTGAACTCACAGAGGTCTGCCTGCTTCTGCCTCCCGAGTGCTGGGATTACAGGCACGTGCCACCGTGCCCTGCTGATTGGAGGAATCTTAATATTTGTATAACTTGAGGATATTAGATTGATGTGAAATTTCATATATGTCTTCTCCCGGGAGTACTGCTTCTAAAAGCTTCCAGGAAAGTCCACTGCCCCTCCCACTTTTAGGGAGATATCTTTATCTGGCCCTACTTGAAGGTCTTCCTTGTGCCCTGGAGGGTGGGACTCCAATAAAGATTCCAGAGACCTCCTTATGAGGCTCTGACTCCAAGATCCTCTTGGCACATGTGGCCCTCCCCTCCCCCGCACTTACCCAGGAACAAGATAATCAGAACAAAGTACACTTTGAAAGATAAACAAGATTTGGAGCAGTTGGCAGCTGGTCATATTAAAAGCCGTTTCCTACTACTAATGAACAAAGAATAGTGTAGGTAAATGATAAAAGAATAAAACATTAAGACTTTCCTTTCTTAGAAAAAGTTAACTCATACAGAGCCACTGTGGTGTCAAATGACCAAGGAACAAAATACCAAGATTAGACATTATAAATAAATTCTACAAATATATAAAATATAAACATTGTACTATGGCAGAAATTGAATAGCTGCAGCAGCTTTGGCCTGAAGACTTTTCCCAGGCCTGATGACAGTTAGCACTTTGACTTTTTTGTTTGTTTTTTTTCAAGACAGGGTTTCTGTGTTACACAGAGGCCTGGCTGTCCTAGACGCTCTTTGTAGACCAGGCTGGCCTCGAACTCACAAAGATCTACCTGTCTCTGCCTCCCAACTGCTGGGACTAAAGGCATCATGCACCACCATGCCTGGCAGCATTCTGACTACTAAAAGTTGATTATACACTGCTTGGGACATGACATTCTGCCCAGGGTGGCTTGGAGATTTTCTTTCTGTCTAGTGCCCGTGAAACGACAAGATTCTTAAAAGTTGGGTTGTGGGGTTGATGAGGGAAAACAATTGCAAAAGACGATTCTGTTCTGTTATGGCTTATCAATGATGACTAAACTTATGATCAAGAGGGAAAAATTCTATGACCTGTGTTCTGGAATGACAGGCATCTATCCCTGCCTACTGAATTCTGCATAAAGAAGAGGCAACTCTGACCGCCAGGATGCAGGATTCCCGGACAGCGGTGCCTGACTCTCTCCTCTCTCACTGTCCCCTTATCCCTTGTGCAGGACCAGGGTTGTCTCTTGGCAAGGATCCTTAGCTGTAGAGTTGCAAGGGGAGCGGTGGCCATCTCCCTGGAGGAAGCTGCTGTTTCTCCATGTGCTGAGACTAGAGAAGAGAGAGAGTACTGGGAGCCCACAGCGAGCCAGACCGACATGCCTGCCTTCTTACGCTGCAGCTGTAGCTGGTGTGCAGGGAAGAAGTGTAAGGATGGAAGCCCCACAGAGCAGGCTGCCGAGAAACTGCAGCATGGAGAATGCCTTCAACAGTCTGGGGCAAGCTGGAAACCTCTAAATGCTGCAGGATATTTGATCCCATTGTGAACCCTGAGATTGTGAACTGTGAAAACCTGTTTATTGTTTGTTTTGGCTCAGCCCTGGCACATACCTTTCATTCCAAGAGCTTTCTGTACACAGGATTTAATAAAGTTAACCCTAGGTCAAGAGGCAGAGAAAGAAATCAGCTGATGGGATTAAGTGGATACCAGGGGCTTTGAGAGAAGAGTATTTAAGACACTGTGAAGAAGGAGCTCTCTAGCTCTTTGGCTTTTAGCTTTTGGCTTTTTCCTCCTGGGCTGTTGGGTGAGCTGGTAGGCCTTTCCCTCCTGGGCTATCAGCTGAGCTTCAGGCTCTTTTGCTTTTGGTTTTTCTTTGGGGACATGAACTGAGTAAGAAGGTCAGCTGGACACTCTCTCTGCCTCTCCGAGCAAGTTTTCACCCCAGCATCTGGCACCTGAGTCATCATTGGTAAAACCGAACATTGGGATTTTCCTTCACTATAACAACTATGAGTAGCTAGACATTAGTGTGCAGGAGCACTGAAGGAGGACCCTTAGCCCTCGCTAGACACCCTTTCCTAGACATTAGCGTGCACGAACACTGAAGGAGGACCCTTAGCCCTCGCTAGACATCCTTTCCTGCGTTACTGTTGAGAAGTGCCAGCTTCTAATAGCTAGTCTTTCTGAGACTGTCTTTTCCTTTCTAGTTTCTAAGGAGCTTCTGGGGTGAAAGCGAGGTTCCCCCCCCCCACCTCTCCTACCGCCACCACTTGTGCAGAGTGACAACAGAATACCTTCCTCAGAAGCAGGTTGCAAGGCCAGTCCAAGAGCATCCAGAAACAATCTGTGAACGAACGAAAAGCAAAGGAAAAGAAAAAATATTTGATTAGATTTGCTTCCTGCTCTGAACAATCCTAAATTTTAGGGTTAACGCTAATGATAAAAATTTTCTGTGAAAAAAATAAGTGTGTCCATTATAGATGTATACACAGATATACATTCATGTGTGTGTAAATATATATACATTTAAATATATGTAACTTGTAATTACATATGTGTATATTTAAGGTGTATAACGTGGATTAGTATATATTGCATGATCATACTCACAACAGATAAGTTGTGTGTTGCTGCAGCAGAGCACCAGCTGCTGGGGCCTGTATTTTTGTACTTCAGCACTTGTCAGATACTGGCTTAGTGACTGATTTAGTGATTAGCCTAATGCGGTACTCAGAAGGCCTATTTGCCAACCATGGCTTCACTTGCTTTCTGGAACAGAAAAGCCTGGAGAAAAAGCTGCAACAATGAGTTGTCGCCCTTAGCGAATTGCTGGCTGCCACGTCCACAGCTGTAAAACCTTGCCCACTGTTCTGCCCTACCGCACAGACTTAGCGTAATAAACTGAACGCGTGAACTGGACCCAGCATGGAGGCCTTTCAGGGGCTGTCCTCGCTTTGGTCCAGCAGCGACATCTCCTTTCATCCACTCCTTGGTGTCAGAGTGCTTATTCCAAAACGGTTCCCACATCTCTGTCCTAACTGGGATTTCTACTGTGTGATAAAGCACATGACCAGAAGTTAAGGGCTTGCCTCATCTTATCCTTCCAAGTAACTGTCCATCACTGAGGGAAGCCAAGGCTGGAACGGAAGTGAAGATCATGGAGAAGTGTTGCTTTTTGGTTTGCTCAGCCTGTGGATTTTTTTTTGGGGGGGGGGGGAGTTGGAGACAGGGTGCCCTGGACTCGCTTTGTAAACCAGGCTGGCCTCGAACTTATAATGATCCACCTGCCTCTGCCTCCCAAGTGCTGGGATTAAAGGCGTGCGCCACCACGGCCAGCCTCAGCCTGCTTTCTTGGATCATCCACAACAACCTACCTAGGGGTGGCATCACCCCACCACGGGCTGGGCTCCCTTAGTCAGACATTCATTAGGAAAATGCCCCACAGCTGAGTATGTCGGTGCACCCAGAGGGGCAGAGGCAGGTGGATTGCTGTGAGTTTGAAGCCACCTGATATACAAAGTGAGTCCAGGCCAGCCAAGGCTACACAGAGAAACTGTCTTGGGAGAAAAAAAGAAAGAAAAAGAAAATGCCCCATAAGCCAATATGGTGGGAGCATTATCTCAATTGAGAGTCTTTCTTCCCATGATTCTGGCATGTGTCAAGTTGACGAAAGAACTAGCTAGGGTACTTTAATTAATTTATTAGACAAGCTCTCACTGTGTAACCCTGGCTGGTTTCAAACTCACAAAGATCCACCTGCCTCTCCCTCCTGAGTGCTGAAATTAAGTGTGTCACCACACCTGGCTACTTTGGTGTGTGTGTGTACACTCATTTTTGTGTGTGTGTGTGTGTGTGTGTGTGTGTGTGTATGTGTGCATTTGTGGTTGGGTGTCTACAGAGGCCAGAAGAGGGCGTCAGGCCCACTGGAGCTGGGGTTACAGGTAGTTCTGAGCTTCCTGGTGTGGGTGTTAGGAACTGAACTCTGGTCCTCTGGATGAGCAGTGCTCCTAACGGCTGAACCAGTCCATCTGCCCCATACTTACAGACCTGCCATCTGCTTCTCATGCAGGTAGGCGTGGCCAACTGACTACTCTCTGGAGAACTAAACGCAAACTAATTCTGGCTTGTGCCTGAGGATGGCAGCATCCTTGCCCTCCCCTTTGTCTATACTCAGATGCTGCTCCAGCAGGAGGTGGGTCAGAGGTCAAGACCCATGAGGTGGAACTGACAGGGGATGAGGAGAGCTGCACAGGGGAATCCTAGGCCCTAGACGAAGAGCAGCCCTGCCAGCCCTGGTGCACGACCTTTCACACAAGGCCTGAAGCCTGAGCACTCCTGGTGAGGAGCCGTGACTGAGGCTGCGGCAGTTTGTCCCTTATCCCAATTAACTAATGTGCAGCCATGGAGACTCTGAGCACTTCTAGCGTCCTGTTCTGACCCAGACTCCACAAGGGCGAGGACAGGGACGAACCAACTTGACTTTCTCTGGGGCATGAAGAGCTCCACTTTCTTCAGGACAGAGTGCTTCTTTTCAGGCCAGCAACATGGAAAAACAAACAAACCAAAAACAACCGCTCCCTTTTTCTAAACCAGACAAGGTGGCTGCATATTTCCCAGGGGCCAGGTTCCTGCTGCGGGAAGAACAATGCAGAGCAGCTGCAAATATTCCTGAAGGTGGAACTGTCTCCACCCTCAGCCCAATTTCCTCAGGAAACACCACTGCCATTTCATGAGGGCTGAATGTTAAGGCTTTTAACTCCTTACTCGGTAGGAGACCCTGCCCCCCACCCCAGACAGTTGAGCCTTTGAGTAACACAGGCATGAAAAACGGTTGGCAGCAGATTTGTCTTCTTGGGGCACACACCTCTGAAAGGAGCAATGGGGACAGGAATGGGAGTTAGGTTAGAAACAGCCAGGCAGGGAGGGGACATCAGAGTCTTGGAGATGTCCTGGCTGTGAGGACGAGGGGAGTGCAGAGGCCTAAACTTTGGAGATGGTGTCATGGTTCCCAAAATCGCTGTTGTCTTCTATTCAGTGGAGAGCGTGTGAGGATCCAAATCGCACTCAGGTTTTGTAGTTTGAGTGCCTGATACTTTGTCACTGAGCTGGAAGTCCCCAGAGCTGACATGATCTCCTTAGGAAGACTTAGAGGACGTGGGCTGCTCGCTGTGATCATGCGGTCTAGGTATCTGTTGGAGCTTCTCCACTGTAAAGTCACTGGGCTTGCCCTGGGAACCAAGGAACCTACTGCCCAAACCCAAGTTTAACAGTGGCCTCACCTGCCGGAACTGTAGTCACGTGGTGGGGTTCCTCTTTTCTTCTTCACAAGAGTCCTTGCCCCGCCCACCACCTGGTCACTTACGGAGATTCTTCTGCCTCAGCCTCCTGACCCTCTACTATGGCTATTGCTTGGTCGTTGTGTGCTGCCAGGCTGGCTTCTACCTTCCTGCCATTAGCCTCCACCACAAGATGCTCTACTTCATCTCTGCTGCCCCAGCCCTGGCACTGCCACCTTAAGAACTGACGTGGAGGCAGAAGGGTAGACATGAGTCTTGTGCTATGACCTCCGACCACCACCTTTCACTATGCGGAGACAGGTACCCAGACACCACAACATATGTATGTGTGTCCCACAAAGCAAGTCACACACCAGTGAACGACTGCACATGCATTTCCCAAGAAAGTCAGAGCACAGTGCTTCCTCCAGAGGCTCACTTTATTACCAGTATGGCTGCAACTGGACTGCTGCTCCCACCAGGACTTTTGAGACAGATTCTGAGGACGGCAACAGGAGGGGACACCAGCGATGGTCAGCTAGGGTCTTAGGAAGGGATACAGAGCACAGTGAGGGGTCACCACGACGCTGTCACAGCACAAGGAGCTCCTGAATGTTCTCAAGTCTTTCCTGGATATTCCCTGAGCCTCACTAGAGACCGAAAGCAGAGAGCAACCCCTCCTGTCCACTCAAGTCCATGGTTGGCAGAGCCTCCCACAGACTTGGAGCCTATGGACTCTGGCTACTTTCTGCAGATGAAGTCACGCTGGCCACATCTGACAGTCCTCCCTCCCCTAGTCAGAGCCAGTCAGTTGTCCCCAGCCTTAGAACTGAACACTGCCAACTGCCTGACACAGCTGGCTCTTCCCTGGTGACAGCTGGAGGCACTGTCTTCGTCCTTGCAAGTCTTCCTGTGACCTGAGAAAGAGACAGAGAGGAGAAACTTCCACTTTCCCAAGAGAGCTGGAAGGAGAGGGCAGCGGGCAGATGTCTCTGGCCAGGCACAGCACTCCATGGAGAGAGAGAGTTCTCAGTTCTTCAGCTGAGACACCTCGTACAGATATGCAGCCAGCATCTTGGTGCCTTCTATGTAGTTGAGCCTGATGGAGACAGACAAACAACCCAGCTATCAGCTGCTGTGCGGAAGTCAGCATCCAGGTGGGTGGTGACATTCTTCCTGCTTACTCTGGGGGGTGGGGGGTGGGGGGTTAGGGGTGGGTAGTAAGCCCTGACTTGGGCTTGCAGTCTGGCCTGGCTTTATAATTCAGGGTCAGTGTGACACCCCTTCTGCCATTCCTCACTCGTCCTGGCCTTGGCAGAGAGCTTGGCCCCATCCATCGGCACCCGGGGAGTGAATGGCTATTGTTTCTGAAGACCAGCTCTTTGACCTGTAGCCCAGTAGCCAGCTTCCTGTCTCCCCAGCTCCTCACACTGGGTCTCTGCTTCCTGTTCTCCTGAGCAGCTCCAGGGCTGCAGTTTCCCACACTGCCTGAGGCCTGCTTGCCTGGGCCTCTCCTCTCTAGATCGGAGCTCTCTCCATCCTACAGGCTAGAGGAACCCTAGAGTATCTGCCCCAGAGGCAAAGGGGCTTTAGCAGATAATGATGACAGTGTAACTTTTCAGAAAGATGTGGGAAGGCTTTTATGGGTGCTGCATGAAGGGGGTGATGAACGCTCAATGATTCCTGTGTTCAAACTGCCGCTACCAAGCCTTACGCCTCTCACCTCACACGGGTTCTTACTAGCAAACCCCTATGTGACAAAGGAGGAGTGATCCCAGGCCCACCACCTGCGGGAGGACGCACCCCAAGCTCAGGCCCCGTCTCACCTGTTGAGCTTTTCATTCTGGGAGTGGGCACCGTCATCTGCTGACCCCACCGGTAACAGCATGACATTTTTGCCTGTGGCCTCCTGAAAGGTCAAGGTCACAGGAATACTGCCGCCCTCCCTGGTCAAGTCAGGCTCAACACCGAACACTGGGGGAAACAAAATGGAGAGAAATGATGAACTCTGGGCCCTGGATGCTAGCGCGCCACCACTTAGCAGCACAGTCCAGACCCCGGGCTCAGAATCTACTCTGAGACCCTGCCTCACCCCACACTTCAGCCGCGCTCACAGCACCGTGGACACTGTCACATGCTGTACATGCTACCACAGCCTCCTCAGACATTCTCAGGGGCCGCTGACCTGTTTTCAGGGCTCTTCTGCCCGCCTGGTAATGAGGGTGGTTGAAGTCAGACACCCAAGGCTTCCCACCGTGGCCCATGTACACCTTGAACTTGTTGGGGCTGTGAAGGTCGGCAAACTTCTTTGACAAGTAGCTTGAAACCTAAACCATAAGCAGAGGAGACACACAGTGCTTTATTTCTGGCACCTACAGGTGCCAGTTGGGTCTACACAGCACCTCAGAGTCTAGACAGGATCGGTGGCAAGCTTCATTTTCAGCTGCGGCAGTTGTGGATGTCACTGCCACAAGAAAGAGGACCTGAGCAAAGGCGGTGTGTCAATTTCAGTTAATTCACCCTTGACACAGACCCACCAACTAGGACAGTATTTAAAAGTCGAGTAAAAACCACGCTGTCTGACCTGAGGTATTCAACAGACAGGATACTTGTGTCCTAAACGCCTGTGCTGACACTCAGGATGGCTCATTCTCCCTGGGAAGACCCAGACTGAGCATGGACGGCCTCAAGGTAAAAGTCGGCTTTCCTCTGAGAAGAGACCTCAGTGTGCTCTTCATAGAAGCCTCTGGTTCTCTCTCTTCATGGAGTCTCTCTAGTCATCAAGGTACACGCACGCTCCACGGGCTCTCTGAGACCTGTAGCTACGCCATCCCTGGCCACTCCTCACCTCCAGCAGAGGCCACTCTAACATGCAGGCACACACATGCATTTGCTTTACATCTTTGGGTTAAGGTCAGAGGTCATATTTTTTGTTCATGTCTCAGTGGTCTGAAGTGTGCAATGCTTGCTCATTTGACCTTTTTCCTCTGATGAGCTTCTACACTGCTTATTACAGCAAATGCTGAGGGGTAAGGAGGAGACTTCTGCTCAGGTGAAAGTTCTTACTATTTTCAGTCCAACAGCACACGGGCTCTCAGCTGCCACACATACCCCACAACCCCGCCCTCACTCAGGCCCGGTGTCCCCACATACCTGCTCGCTAACAACTTCTGGTATCATGTTTGGCACCAGCCTGATGGAGAACTTGCCGACCACTTTCCTGGGGATCACGGTCTTGGCCCCTGAACCAGAGAAGGCGCCTTCAATTCCATGGAGGGAGAGGGACGGGTACCGCCATCTGTGCATCAGGATGTCTCTCTGCAGAAGCACAGGAGGAGATGGGCTGTGTACACAGGAGGCGCGACTGAAGTCACGGGGGCCCACCCAGCAGGGTTGCTCAGAGCCTACACACTGTACTGGGACTGTTGTCACACACCCCAGAGGGATTTGCAGCCTTAACAGCCTCAAGAGGTGACAATGAGTGATGTTGGGGGTGGCATGCTGTCAGCCTCCAGTCCCTGACAGGCTAAGCTGTCTCTGTTCCTCTTCTAGCCATTGCGCCCAGCCTGACCTGGCACAACCATTTATAGTTATTTATTCCTTTGACTCTGAGAAAGATGAGAAACTCCAGCACTCAGCCAGGCCTGCTCCTCATGCCCTGCCCCTGGGGCCTGCAAGAGGCTGGTGTAGACTTTTGATCTTGGCTACACTCGGGTGATGAACTGATATCCACACTCCTAAGATTGGGCAAACTTTTCCTCCTAACAGTTACATAACAGCAAATAACTTCTGCGGCTACACTCAGCTTAATATCTGGGCCTTGTGAGAACAAGGCGGCCCACTGGCCCAGGCTAAGCAAACAGCATGTGTGGCAGGAGATGGGCTGCTCCCTCTGCCCATCTCTCCTGGCTCTCACCTGGTCAGGAGTTGATCCTGACAGCTGAACACCCCAACAGCTCTTATTTGGCCATACCCTGCTTTGGCTAATTCCTGAGGGGGGGCGGGGCCTGGGATGAACCTGTCATTGGATGTCTCTAAAACATGGTGGACATGCCCAGAACAGGAGCCCTGGTGGCCTGCACAGGGGTGGGGGTGGGAGTGGGGGAAGTGGGGGAGCCCTGGTGGCCTACACAGGGTTGGTGAGGGGGGGGGTTGAGGGAGGCAAGCAGCACCTTGCATCTGTGCAGAAGGGTCCTGGCCCCCACGTCCTTGGCAAACTCTTCCATGTCGAAGTCGATGTGGTCATAGAGCTCACACTCCTCGTCAGTCAGGGGAGCCACGGCATCGTGGATCCCAGGGATGAGGATTCTCCCCTTCTGGTCTATGAGGCAGCCTGAGGGGCGAGGCAGCGAGTAAGCAGTGTTCTCGGTGGTCCTGACCCCAGGAGCTCAGGCTCCACAGCACATACCCTGGCAGCTTTATGCCAGTAAGTCAGCTAAGCAGCCGCAAGGAGGGGAGCAGGAGGAGTGCTAAGTCAGCCCCCAGCTGCACACCCAGGCGGGAACCTAAAACCCACGCTGGCCAGCACCTCCTTATGATGCACGTTCCACACCAAAGAAGGTTGGCCAAAGCTGACGAGGGAAGCTATGCGTGGGACAGAGCGGTCCCTAGCCAGATGCCACGTCACTTCACCTGAGGGAGCCTTCATCCTGGGATGTGGGGTGACAGAAAGGAAGCCACGAAACGACACGGAGGCAATGGCTCCACTTGGCCTTATGCTTGTAGCCCACCAGAGGGAGGCTGTGGCTCTTGATCCCCAGGACTCAACCAAGCAGGGGACCTAGTCATGGCCAGTTGGAACAAAGCAAAGCAAATGGCCTCTGAGAGGCCCGGGAAGCACGCAGGGGCTGTAAGGGACATGCCGAGCAGGACCTGGGCCTCCCACTGGACATGGGCAGGCAGTTTACAGATGGTGGGGAGGTATGAGACAGATGCAGGAGGAGGAGGTGAGGCAGGGATGAACACAGAGCCTTTAAAGAAAACAGTGCCTAGAGTGGGGAGCCTAACTAGAAACAGGCTGAGCGGGCTCGTGAAGAGTGCTGACACGTGTGGCATGCACACAGACAGCTTAGAAAAGGTTCCCTGCCCACCTCCCAGAGCGCCAACCCTGAGTGCCAACCCTGAGCGCCAACCCTGAGCGCCAGCCCTGAGCGCCGACCCGAGTGCCAACCCTGAGCTCACCCATCAGTGAAATGAGGTCGGTCATGGCCTCGTGCACTGAGCCACCATACACCCCAGAATGGAGGTCTTTGTCACTGCATTCCACCTGGGCAGAAACAAAGGTCACTTTATTGGTGGCTTAGTGGGAACTTATTTTAATTATGTGACATTGCACCGAACAAAGAACATTTGTAAGACTGACAGGTTTCCAGTCCAAAGCTAAGCAAGACATTTCCCATCCACACACCAGATAGACTCCTGATGTGTAGACCACAGGTGCACAGGGGCAGTTGGCCACAGGTGCACAGGGGATGCTGGCCTCGTGTGCACAGGGATGATGACTGCAAGTGCACTGGGTATGGTGGCCACAGGCGCACAGGGGATGCTGGCTGCAGGAGAATGGATGATGCTGGCTGCAGGCACAGTGGGAATGCTGGCTATCGAAATAAGTATGGTGCAGAACAGCACCACTGACACTGACAGCCCTTTTCAAAGGGAAGACAGAATCCTATCACTTCACAGAGGCTCTGCACAAGTTGACTCAGAGGACACACCAAGCATGGGGCATGACCCCATCAACACAAGAACCAAGGATCTGGTCAGACTCATTCGAGTGCTGACTAGTCCTCTAATCAGGCAACCACTGTGTACTTAGACCTGCATCTATAAGGGGGAATGGGCAGCTACTGCCTCGCCATACAGAACCAATTGTAACATGCAGAGTGCTCAGCACAGCCTTTTCAAGGAAGGGCTCTCAGGTGCTTATCTGTCCAAGCCATCTAGGAGGACTAGCCTTGCTATCCCATCTGCTTGAATACAATATCATTATTATTAAGATAATGCTGTCTTAATTTAAAACCGCCCTGAGATTTGACTTCTGATCTCAGAAGGCCATGCTTGGAGTATTAGGGTGGATTATGGAACCGAGGAAGGGGCCCTGGGGAGTTCTGAGCCCCTTCATGTGTGACTAACTTCTGGGTCACAGCACAGAAGAACCAAGAGGCCTAGGCATGAGAGAGAAACGAGGAGACGTTTGTGACTCAGCTCATACCTCAATGAAGAAGTAACAAATGCCTCTGAGGCCATAGGTGATGCACGGCTTGTTCTTCCCCAGCCAGTAATTGTCCGAAATGCACACATAGTCCACGTCTTTGAAGAACTTGTCTTTCTGGGCGAAAATTAACTCATCCAGGCCTTCAGAGCCCGATTCCTCCATGCCTTCCAGGCAGAACCGCAGGTTGACAGGAATCTCCTGTGACAGGGGCAGGGCAAGACAGCTTCCTTACTTTTCTTACAGAAGTGACACACAGGAGACTGTTTTGGAATTTAATCCCAGCACCAGGGAGGCAGAAGCAGGTGGATTTCTGTGAGTTTGAGGCCAGCCTGGTCTGTCTACAAAGCAAGTCCAGGACAGCCAGGACTGTAAGAGAAACCCTGTCTTGGAAAGAAAGAAAGAAAGAAAGAAAGAAAGAAAGAAAGAAAGAAAAGAAAAGAAAAGAAAAGAAAATTTAGTTTCAAATATGAGATTTTCCCCCCACTGGCCTGTAGAAGTCCAGGATCAGAAGGGAAAGCCCCACACCCTGCCTCACTGAGCCATGCTCTCTGCACTCACAGAGGGAGCCACGCAGTGTAGGGGAAGCCACAAGACAGGGGGTGGGCGATGACTGTTGGCTCACAGAGCACTGGCTGCTCTTCCAGAGGGCCAGAGCTCCATTCCCAGCATAGACACGGCTGCTCACAACTGTGTGTAAGTCACCCTCAGACCTTCACATTCATGCACACCCTTATGCAAATGCACCCTCCCCATACACACACAAATGAAAAAAAAAGTAGAGGGATCAGGAGAGTAATTTTTTGCTGAGCTTTCACTGTTATTAAGTGAGACCTTTCCTGCCCTGGGAAGGCCCTCCACACTGCCAGCATCGCTCTGCACACAGAAGCCAAGCTGTCCTGGGGTGCTTGAAGGTAATCTCAACAGAGCACTGGAATGTCGGTCAAGTTCTCCAGATAATGTTCCAAGAGTTCCTCTAGCTCCAAGGGATGAGGCAGGTAGCCCATCTATAGACAAGAAAAGTGGGCTGCATATGAGCAGGCCACCAGCTAGAGGTCACCACAGCACAGAGCTGCAGGGTCCAAAGGCAGACATAATGCCTAGCAGGCCCCACTCACAGTGGCCCTGGGAGCAATGGCCAGTGAACACACTTATCCCCCTGCTCTCTTCTGTCCCTGGGCTCTGTCCTGTGCCATATTCTTCCAACACTGTGTGGAGGCTACAGTAGGTGAGGCTTCCTGGCTTCCGTGCCCAGCGCTTAGTTCAGCTGTTGGACAGGCCAAGTGTGTTAAAACAACAACAGAACCGTCGTCTCCTGAGCACATGGTCCCCACACAGAGCCGGAGCCCTTTCCAGATCTAATGTTCTACACTTGGACAAAAATTCTAATTTTATTGTGCTGTGAAATAAAGTTCATATGCAGAACTGCTCAGGCAGCGTGCGCATAATCAGGCTAAGGATGATTAGCAACCTGGGCACAGAACAGTGCTAGAAGGACTGAGGTCTGAGTGTCTAGAAACGCCACACACCTGCCCACATTTTCTACATCTTACCAACTTCGAACTTTGACTTTGAAGAGAAAACCACTCAAAGCAATCCAACATATTTTTAAGAAGGATATAATCCGCGTGGAGAAAAGAATTTGCCTGATATCACAAAGTCTGTAACATTCTGGCAAGGGATGTTAGGGTACAGTCTGAAAATCCAAGTTAGTCAGAGTTGGTGACACCAGCACTTGAATGCTGAGGCAGGAGGATTGTCACTAGTTCAAGGCCAGATGAGTTATATAACACGACTCTGTATCAAACAAACACACCTAAACTTCATATTTGGGAGCTGGGCATGGTGGCACACACCTATAATCTCAGCCTAGGGAGGCAGAGGCAGGTGGATCTCTGAGTTACAGGCCAGCCAGGACTGCGGCATGAGACCCCACCTCAAAATCAACCAGCCAACCAACAACAACCACCATCACCACCAAAAAATGCCAACAAAACAAAACAAGCAACAACAAAGCAATACAATAAAATAAAATTCACACTTGGGGATGGAGACACAGCTCAGCACAACGGCAATTTCCCAGCATGCACGAGGACCTAGGTTTCATCTCAGCACAGAAAGGAGAGAAACAAAGATCACATCCTAAGTTGTTGACAAGAATCCTGCTGAGTGATGACTGCTTGACCTTTGAGCATCTGTAAGACAATTAACTGTTTAATGATTTCTAGCGCTGGAAACAGCTATAATCTTTGATCCGAGTCACCTGTGCTGACCAAGGTGGGGGCCTGCTTTCTCCGCTCCAGTGATCGTTACACCACTGCTCACACGACCTGATGAGTGGACGGAATCTGATGTGGGCGTACCTGGCCAGTCTTCTGATAGGCTTCCAGGGCATTCATCCATCCGGCCACCGGCCCCTTATCGTCCGTGGAGCCTCTCCCGTACAACTTGCCTGGAACAGCCATCAGCGGATGCAGTTAGAGACGACAAATCAAAAAGACCTTTTCAAAAGTGAACATCTGATAAGGCCTAGGGACAGCCACAAGCAGCTGTCCTGAGCAATGGGGCTTTTCTTCACTTTAACAGCCTGAGTCTTCATCCAACTCTAAGATTCAGACAGAATTCTTGCAGCCCAAGAGGCAGCCAAGTAAGATGGCTCCTGTTACCATCCCTTTCATAGCGAGGGCGAGGACCACAACTCACCGAGAATCAGGGACCAGATTCACCATCCAATTTCAGAAAACCCTTACAGTAAGGTAGCTGTTTAGGACCTATGCACCCTACACATCTAACAGCAACCGTGTGGAAACCTAGATGCTGGGAGCACATGGCCATCGTCACAAGAGCGCCACACACTGTACTCTATCCCAAGTGTGACACCACATTCTCCAAGAAGCATGGTCAGGTTGTCTGGGGTCACCATGAGGGTATCACCAGCATGGGCACAGCAGAGGCTGGGAAGGGACTAGGGATGACACAAGGCAGGGACAGGACAGCCCTGTCTTTGGTGCAGGTAGCGGGAAGATGGTGTCACTCAGATATGTGTGAGAGGGCCCAGAGAAGAAAAGGGGGATTCCTGGTCCAGACTGCTTGAGCTACCATGCAGACACATGGGTCTGAGACTCAGGGGGAAGCCAAGTGCCCACGGAGTTAAGAGCAACGCGTATATCCCTGCTAGGAGGTGAGAGGGACCCACATATGGGATGAGGTTTCATCAAGGACGTGTTAAGTAAAAATAACTTGTCACGCAGCACGGCCCTGTAACAGTCCACAGGGAATCAGGACACATGTAAAGTCAAACGCCACACCCAGTTAGGGGCCGGGACCTCAGGTGCTACATCTCAGGGACTCTCCTGACAGAAACAGTAACAATGGAAAATGGAAGGGGGCATTTCACAAGATGGAGTGAGGAGAGGCTGGCCTCAGGGAATGATGGAGCCTGATATCAGAATGTTCTGGAAAAGGTGTTGGGATTGGAGGAAACCTGGCAAGCTCACACCAAGAACCTGTCATGAGAAAAGGGTAACGTCTGAGCTTTCAAAAAGTGAGGCACAAGTGAGAAACTTCCAGACACCAGTCTCTAGATTCTGTTTTTAAAAAGCCAGGCGTGGTGGCACATGCCTTTAATCCCAGCACTTGGGAGGCAGAGGTAGGGGGATCTCCGAGAGTTCGAGGCCAGCCTGGTCTGAGTCTAAGACAGCCAAGGCTACATAGCGAAACCCTGTCTCAAAAAACCACCAAAACAAAACAAACAAACAAACAAACAAACAAACAAAAAGTATACCACAAAAAGAAAAACCCAGGAGAATATTAATGATTCCCCAAATGTAACATGTCCAAAAGAGTTCCTCTAACGTGGAAAATGAGCACACAGAGCACCCATTCCTCCAATGTAGAAAGTGGGTGCTTCAGTGGGCGGCCTCACCTTCCCGCTCCACCAAGGTGAAGGGCTCGCTATCCCAGCCGTCCTCCAGGGCCGCAGGCTGTACATCCAGGTGCCCGTAAATGCACACTGTTTTCTTCTGCGGATCGCTGCCCAGCTTGCCCAGCAGAATGGGAGGAAGGGGTATCTCCGAGCCGTCTGGCAGCTGAGTGGGAAGGAGCAGTGAGGAGTCTGTTAACAAACTGGGACCGTCTGGCAGCTGGGATGGTCTTATCAGCTCTCAGTTATCAACCTCTGCTGTAGCCTTAAGACCGTGTCGTTTAACAGTCCTCAATAACAAGGATTCATCTTCTCAGAATACAATGATCTGAAACCAGTGAGCATTAACTAAATCACACCTACAACTAGTTTGACAAACTGTCCAAGGCTGCTTTTTTTTAAACCATCAATACACATAATGAAACATTATATAGCCTGGGTCTGAGATACAACTTAACTCATTTCTGAAACAAAGCATAAAACAACTACAATCTGAAACTGATTGCTACATTATTGAAATTCTGTATTTAGATGACAAAGATGAGCAGAATGGGCCACCCGGCCACCAAGCAGGACAGATATGGAATTCAGGGCTGGGGAGGTGGCTCAACAGCTGAGAGGGCTTTCCGCTCTTCCAGAGAACTGGTTCAGGAACCAGAACCCAGTCAGGCAGCACAGCCACTTGTCACACCAACACCAGGGGACCTGGTGATCTCTTCCTGCCTTTTTGGGCACCAGCAGATGTGTTGTTTACAAACATGTGTGTGGACGTGTACATACACATACACACACACACACACACACACACACACACACACACACACACACTTTTAAGTCTTCAAAACAGAAGGAAAGCAAGCAAATCCAGATAGTGTCTGGTAAGTGAACCGTGGTAGTAGACACTTCTCCTGGGCTTTTCCCCAAGGCCTTGCCCACGGTCTAGAACACCCATGCAGAATTTTCTGAGTCTAGGGGAGAATTCAGGGGCACACACGTGCTTTTACATTAGGCCAATGGTTATTGCTTTGACTCTTAACTGTGGCCCAAGAGGCTGTAGCCACGCCCTGCAGCCCACATGCCTCCTCTGTTGGCTCCTATCATCCATCAGAAAAACTCTGTGAACACAACAAAGTGCCACAAGCAGTTGGCAGGGGACGACACCAGCCCACACACTGGTGTACTAGAAACCACTACAAAGAGCTGTTAGAAAACATCTACTAAAAAAAGTAACGCAGGGAGTAAATTGATAGTGCAGTTATAGCCGACTGCCCTGAAGTTGTTCCGTTCCCATCACACCCCGATGCACATGAGTATCTTGTCTGGTGATAACTCTAAGCCAGTAATTTATGATTAAGAGATAAAATGAGCAGCAACTAAAAATGAGAAGGTAAGGACAGTGTGGGTGAAGGCTGAGAAAATTCTCCTCTCCCAACTTCTAGCTTGAAGGATGTTAGAGCGCTGACTGTATTTTTTTTTTAAAAACAGGTCTCACTGTATAACCCTGGCTGTATCTCTTGAACTCAAGAGATCCCTGTTCCTGCCTCTAAAGATATGACCTCCACATACAACAGGTGGTATGAATTCTTATAAGAACATATGACTTATTTTCTAGGTAAACTGTTAATAAAATACCCAAGGACCTCTTGGCCCTGACAGCTCATAGCATGCACATCGGACTCCTGAGGTTGGCCTGTGGCCACCAGGGAAGAGAATCATCCCTTAAACTTGTGGGCATATGGCCTTCCTATTCAGTTAGCCCACAGCTGGCTTGAGTGGGGAAATCCCTCAATTCTTTCATCAATATGAGTTGCCTAATGTGAAATCAGCTGGTTTCATTGTTTGTTTGACACAGTGGGAAGAATGGGCAAGGCAGAGAGCAGATAGAGCAAAAGAGACTCAAGAGAAGTGTGATGCTTAGACGCACAATGCTGGCATCCACACTCACGAGCAGCGTGACGCTTAGACCTGGCATCCACACTCAAGAGCAGTGTGATGCTTACACATAAAATGCTGGCCTCCACGGGCCAGACTACAGAGTAAGACCTGGCCCAAGAAACAAATAACAAGGAAAAATTTAAAAAGACTAAACAACAACAACAACAAAAAGTTAAAGAAAACAGTATGAAGAAACTTGGCTTACTCCTCTAAGGGGGTGGGGGATGGGAAGCTGCTATTACATCTTAACTATTAAAATTGTCATCTGAAGAAAAACTTGAGAAAAGTACTGGAGCAGGAGTCAGGAAGCCTGGATTGAAACTCAGGTTTTGCCATGAAGATACTTGGCTCCCAATGGCCACACCACCCTCACTTAACTTATGCACAGTACCTCAATGGCTAACCCCAAATTCCAGAACTGTTCAACTATACACATAAGTCATAAGACCAAAGACCCAGGATAAACCAAGTTGTGCCACATTTTGCAACATAAGAGACTTGTAAGATTTGAAAACACATAAAATGGAGGTAGATGTGGTGGCTCACACTCAGAATCCCAGCTGGGAGACAGAGGGTGCGAAGGTCGTTAGGGGTTTTAGGCCAAGTTGGGTTGCAAGGAGGAAGACCCTGTGTAAAACCAAACCAAAACAATAACAACATGAGAAAACATGTGAAATTAAAGTTTCAGAAAAATATATCATAAAGTCAGCTTATTTATTTAAGTAAGAAGAAGGAAGGTGGGTTTGAGCTCCTGGCCAGTCTGGTCTACACAGCAGGTCTGGCCTGCCAGGGCTACATAGTTAGATCCAGTCTCAAACCGAAACCAAAACCATTAACAAAAATTGGAAAGAAGACAAGCCTTTCTTAGCTTGCCCTCTCCACCTCCAGACCTCTGATGAGAATGCCAGGTGGCTGGAACGCTCTGTTACTTACTTATTTAGTGTTTTTGTTTTAAGTGTATTTTCCCTTTTTATTGAAAATAGTTTTTTGTTTTCTTGGTTTTTTGAGACAGTGTTTCTCTGTGTAGCCTTGGTGTCCTGGACTCACTTTGTAGACCAGGCTGGCCTCGAACTCACAGTGATCCTTCTGCCTCTGCCTCCCAAGTGCTGGAATTAAAGGCGTGTGCCACCGCCCAGGTGAAAATAGATTTCCCCCTCATATATCCTGATTAGTTTTCCCTTTTCTTACTCCTCCTACTTCCTCCGCTCCCATCCAGATCCACTCTCTTTCTGTCTCTCATTAGAAGGAACAGGCTTTTAAGGGAAAGCAAAGCATTTAAAAAAAAAGAGCAGAACCCATCACATTGAAATTGGACAAGGTAACCCCACAAAAGGAAAAGAGCGTAAGAGAGGGTGCAAGGTGCTCGCTTCGGCAGCACATATACTAAAATTGGAACGATACAGAGAAGATTAGCATGGCCCCTGCAGAAGGATGACACGCAAATTCGTGAAGCGTTCCATATTAAAAAAAAAAAAAAAAGAGAGGGTGCAAGGATCAAAGACCCACACATTCACACACTCAGGAGTCCCATAAATGCCAAGCTGAAAGCTTTAATACACAGGGCAGACCCAGTACAGGAAGCTGCCATTTCTAAAGTGAAACCACTAATGTGTAACTTCCACATTTGGAAGCCTTGATTTCTGGGAAACCATGTCAGCTCTTCTCAAGAATGACAGTCACCAGCAGGGCATGGTGGCACATGCCTTTAATCCCAACAGTTGGGAGGCAGAGGCAGGCGGATGGCTGTGAGTTTGAGGACAGTTTGGTCTACAGAGTGAGTTCAGGACAGCCAGGTACACAAGAGAAACCCTGTCTTGAAAAATAAAACAAAATAAAAAGAATGACAGTCCCTTTAACTTACTCTTGAGTCACTCACTGGTCTTCAGTTCTCCTTTCTGGAGTAAAATGTGCTGAGTAATTGTAAAACCTTTAGCTCACCCCAAGCCAGGCAATCCCTGGATGCGCAGAAGCCAGGACAAGCTTGCTTTGAAGAGGAGTTAAACATTTTCAGCTGGAGGTCACCCAAGCAAGGCCTTGCAGCCTCGTCTCGGCCGCCCCAGCCCCCGGGAAAACTGTGTTCTCTGGTTCTGCGGGCTCCCGGACCCCCGGAAGACTGTGTTCCCCGGTTCTGCAGGCTCCCGAACCCCCGGAAGACTGTGTTCTCCGGTTCTGCAGGCTCATACCTTCTGCTTCCCGATATCCACCAGCTCCACAGAGCCCCCCAGGCGCTGGACATCAGCTGCGGCCACCTCCATCATCCTCCTGATCTCGCCTCTCTTCTCCGGCCAGGCAGACACGCTCTGGATGGCCACCCAGTCTGCAAGTTTCTGTTTGTAGAGAACAAGTGGAAAGGGCTCTGCAACACTGTTTTTTACGGGCAGGCAGGGATGGGCTCACCAATGGGGCTGTAGCTCCTCCACTTTATGTGCAGAGCAGACAGACCCAGAGTAAACAACAGCAAAACTGTACGGCCCCTACCCCGAAAATAAGCAGAAAGGAAAAAAAAAAATGCCAGAATGAGCATTTTTAGCAACCAAGTATATGATTATAAACCATGTACTTCCATAAGTAAGTGCATATCGACAGCCAATAGGCTGGCAACAGAAAGAAAACGTACTGCAATATTGCGACCTGTTAGTCTCCCTGTTGGCAGCCAAGTTTTCCAAGGTGTAAGTTTTACAGTGAAAAGTCAAAAGGTTTTGTTCAAAATGGTTCTTCCACAAGTAAACTAAAGTCGTTATTATATCAGATAAAAACCGAGCAACAGATTAAAATATAACATGTAGAATCACTCAGAACGTGTTTGATTCGAACTGCTTTTTAATGAGTATCACAAGAAACCATAGATGAGATTAGAGAAAAATAAAGACTAGATAATCTAACTCTGTCCAATGACAGAACTACAACTTTCACTATCATGAGATTTTAATATTTGATCAAAATGGCATAAATCATATTAGCTTCTTGAAAAGCTGTTTCCACTATTCACTTGGAAGAAACAGACCCTCACCTTGACATAGCGGTCCTGGTTTTCATCGATGTACTGGAAGACGGTTTTAAGGTCTGACATCTTTCAGGCAGACTTCAAACCCGGGAAACTCTGAGCAGATAGAGCAACAGGTCAGACCTGCCTGCAGCTGGGACTGAACGCAGTGGCGCAGTGTGAGGCTGATAAGTGTTCCTCCGCCCTCCTGTCAGCCCTGCAGTGAAACACGTAATCACAGGATTTTCCAGGAAGTGACTGAGGTTCTGGGCCAAGAGTCAGAGGCTTAGACTCATCTTTTCCTCCTTGCTCCAAAGGGAAAGCTCCTTAAAATTTTGTGTCCAGGCAGATGTGGTGGCCCACACCTGTTATCCCAGCACTTGGGAGGCAGAGGCAGGTGGATCACTGAGTTCGAGGCCAGCCTGGCCTACAAAGCAAGTCCAGGACAGCCAGGACAACAAGAGAAACCCTGTCTCCAAAACAAACAAACAAACAAACAAACAAACAAAAAACCACCACCAACAACAACAAAGGTGTACAGAGAGGGGCCCCAGTGGCACACAATATGAAGAAAGCTGAAAGCACTTTCTAATCACAAGGATTGATTGTGCTCTTTGTTTCTGGGTTGGTTTGGTTTTGGTTTTTCAAGACAGGGTTTCTCTGTGTAGCCTTGGCTGTCTTAGACTCACTTTGTAGGCCGGGCTGGCCCTGAACTCACAGAGATCCACCTGCCTCTGCCTCCTGAGTGCTGGGATTAAAGGCATGCAGGCCCCCCTCTCCCACTGTGCTCTTTGTTTTTTCAAGACGAGGTCACATGATATAACCCCTTAGCATCTTCCCTGGAACTTTCTGTGTTGACCAGGCTGGCCTCACACACAGAGTTACCTGCTTTCTGAGTGCCCAGGCTAACTGTGTGTGCCACTATACCTACTTGGCATCTACTTTTTAAAATACTATACTTTTTTCTTTTCTTTTTCTTTCTTTCTTTCTTTTTTTTTTTTTTTTGGACAAGATCTCTTGCAGCCTGGGCTAGCCTTAAACATCTGATCCTCTTGCTTCTACATTCAGAGTATTGGGATTACAGGCCCAAACCACCAGGTTTATGTGGTGATGGGCAACGGAGCTACAGACCCAATTTTACAGTCTTAAAGCACAGAGTAACTATTAACCTTCTGTTGTTACCAAGGAAATAATCATTTGAAAGATCTCAATATAAATGTTGCAGGCTGGGCGTGGTGGCAGTTGCCTTTAATCTCAGCAGAGGGGAGGTTAGTGGCAGGTAGAGCTCTGAAAGTAAGAGGCCAACCTGTTCCATATAAAGTGGATTCCAGGCCAGCCAACGATACAGTGTGACCCTGTCTCAAAAAGCAAGCAAAACAAACACCCCCCACCCCGTAATCTCTCTATTCAACTGCAAACCTACACCCCCCACCAGAGGATCTAGCTAAGGACAACTGATGAGTGGAGCCAGAGACTCCACTCAGCCTCCGTAAGGGCCAAAGGTGAAAAGGCCCTCACCTCACAGGAGGGTGGCTAAGGAGAGCACTTGCTTGTACTTTTTTTTTTTTTTTGACAGGGTTTCTCTGTGCAGCACTGGCCATCCTCCTGCCTCTGCCCCCATAGTGCTGGGATTAAAGGCATGTGCCACCACTGCTGGCTTATGTGTACTTTTTTTAGAAAGGTAGTGTTTTCACGAAAAAGAAATAGCCAAGGTCTGAGGAGCAGTATGCCCCACTCTACACACTACAGTGCATACATGTATGAACACATGGCAGGCACTCCATAAATACACAGTGCCTGCATTTTCTGGGCAGGTCTCAACAAAACAATGTAGCCTGGACTGGCCTTGACTTTCTGATCTTCCGGCTTCCGTCTCCTCCGCATGCTAGCATGACCGGCATGCACCAAGACACCCAGTCTGTGTGGTACTGAGCACAGAACTTCACGTATGCTTGACAAACTACCAACTGAGCTACAACTCCAGCCACAGGTATCAACACTTGGACTTTAACTCAGCATAGGTGAAACTCAGCTGTGCTGAGAAAATTCATCCTGCAGTGAGAACAGTGGCCTGGTATCACTGCTGCCCGTCAGTCTCAGGTACAGGATCCCAGGGCAGTTTCTAAACAGAGGGAGCTGATTCACTATGGCGCGAAGTGTGCCACTTCTGCCACGCACTGAAATTTCTCCAGCAATATGAAATCGCAGGGCTCCTCAAAATAGTACATACGACTGCTGCCAGGGTGGGAGGTTGCACTGCTAAGGCCTCACAATACCTAACCTTCTTTTTAAAGCCCAGGACAGAGCAGGGCGGGGTGGTGCACACCTTTAAATCCAGCACTCGGGAGGTAGAGGCAGACTGATCTCTGTGAGTTCGAGGCCAGCCTGGTCTACAAAGCCAGTCCAGGGCTAAATTGGGTACTTTTCACTGGGGCTCCTGGTCCTCACATAAATCCCAACCACCACAGTGCCACATTCTCACTGCTAAACTAACAACTTCGTAACTTTGTTGTTAATGTTCCGCAAAGCTACAACGATCTGAGGCGCTCCTTTCACAGAGGGCAGTAAACTGTGCGGCTTCAACCGCTCCGCAGAGTTCCCAGAGCACGTCAAACAAACCCTCACTCTAAACTGTCCCTCCCGACACACAGCAAGTTAGGCCAGGTTCCACGCTCGCTCCCACTAGGTTCTGACGACTCCCAGCATCAAGGTGGTCGGGTTGGAACGCGTTTATTAGGTGGAAAACAGTGCTGGTGGGTTGGGTTGAACCCAAGCAATCTCTATGCCAAAGAGCCTTGACTATCAGTTAAGTCTTAGGTTCTCAGAGAGCAGCACAAGCAGGGGCCCATGACAGGGTCTTCGCCTCAGTTACAGACGGATGACAAAAACTCTGGAGAAGATTGGCAGGTTCTCTAGGGTTAGTTAGCACAGTGGATCAACCATTTACTCCACTTTACAAATGAGTAAACTGAAACTAGTGAATGAATGAATGATGGCACCAGAAAGCTGGCAAACAGAGACCTATCTCTCCTGTGGATCCGTGCTAGAGGCAAAGTCCAGCTGGACTCTGCCCGGGGCCTTTGCACCCAAGGAGCCAGGCAGCACGCGCAACGCGTAGGCCTGAGGACTGTTCAGCCTTCCCTGCGCCCTCGGGCCCCAGGTCGCCACGCAGGCTGGCCTGGACGCACAGGGCGAACTGGGAGGCCCGGCTGACCACGCACTTACGGGGCGCGGCCGATCAGAACCGGCCCCTGAGGCGGGAAAGAGGCCTGGGTCCCGGGCTCAGTGCCTCCGGAGACGTGGAGCCCGCGCCGGGGCCTGGGGTGACTCAGGCCCGGGCGGACAGTGCATTAGGGATGGAGGACCCTGCGCCTCCCACCTGGGTGGCCCAGGACCCCGCACTTCCACGCAGACTAGGGTGACTCCCGCACCACCCGGCCCCGCACCGAGCTCACCCGGGCCGCCAGCACCCTCCCGCCGGGGAAGGAAGGCCCAGAGAGCATCCGCTTACCTTGCCGGTTCCGCACCACGTGTCCCCTGGCCGCCTTACCAGCCAATGCCCCGAGGCTTGGGGCTAGCCCCGCCCTGCCCCGACGACGCCCCGCCTCGACAGCCAATGCCAGGCCTCCTCCGGATAACCCCGCCCTCTCGCCTCCGACCCTGCAGGTCGTAGCCACGCCCCTCCTTGGCTTGAGTGCCTTTTTTTTTTTTTTTGAGACGGGGTATGTCTGTGTAGCCTTGACTCCTGGACTTGCTTTTTAAACCAGGCTGGGCTCGAACTCACAGCGATCCACCTGCCACCGCGCGCGGCTGGAGTACCCTTTCCTGAGGGTGTTTAGGCTCCGAAGCGTCCTAGAGGTCGCCTTCAGTGCTGCGCTGAAATCCAGCTGCGAGGAGCTCACCCTGGGTTTCCCAGATCCCAGGACGCCCTCCGCAGGGAGCTGGGTTTCCCCACGCCTGTCCTGTCTGCCGGCCGCACACCCTCCACTTAGAGCCAATTGATTACATAGTGAGGACTTGGTGCGTACCTCTCGCTTAAGTGCTGGGATTACCAAATTTACGACACCGTGCCAACCCCCTCCCACACTGTATTTTTATTTTACATATACAGTGTTCTGCCTGAGTGTAACACTTGCATGCCAGAAGAGGACACCAGTAGATGGTTGTGAGCCACCATGTCGTTGCTGGGAATTGAACTCACGACCTTTGGAAGAGATGGCAGTGCGCTCTTAACCTCTGAGCCATTCTGTCCAGCCCTCCCTCACTATTATTATTATTATTAGTAGTAGTAGTAGTAATGTATTTTATTTTATTTTATTTTTGCAGAGAAGATGGGGTTTCTCTGTGTAGCCTTGCCTGTCCTGGACTCACTTTGTAGATTAGACTGGCCTTGAACTCACAGAGATCCACCTGGATTATAGGTGTGCACCACCATGCCCGCCTACCCTCCCACATTTTAATTTAAAAGTATTATTAAGACAGGCACATGTGGCACACACCTCTAATCCCAGCACTCGGGAGGCAGAGACAGATCACTGTGAATTCCAAGCCAGCCTGGTCTACAAAGTGAGTCCAGGACAGCCAAGGCTACACAGAGAAACCCTGTCTCGAAAAGAGCTAATACATACATACATACATACATACATACATACATATGTATATACATCAAAACAAACCCTCACGCTAAGCTGTCCCTCCCCACACACAGCAGGTTAGGCCAGTCTCCACATGTAATATACATATTTCGTGTACAGTGTTTTGCCTGGATGTATGTTTGTGCACCACTTGTGTGCCTGGTGCCTGAGGAGGTGGGGAGGGGACGTCAGGGTTCCCAGAACTGGATAATGGGTGGTGAGCTGCTGCGTGGCTGCTGGGAATCCAAGCCGCGTCCTCTATATTTTTTAAAGCAATGACTGCTCTTGGGGTTTTGTTGTTTCATAGTTGCAAGGAATATAGTCTCATATACTGCAAATATTCTAAAATAAAGTGACCTTTCCTCCTTAAAAGTTTGTGTGAACTTTCTCTTCCTTACAGAATTTTGCCAAATGCAATGTTTTATACTGATAATCTTTTAACTGATGATTCTGTTAAACTTTTCTATAGTCATATGTGTGTATGTGTTCCTAAATTTTGATTCGATTGGAAATATAATTACATCACTTTCTCCCCTACATATCCTCCCACCATCCTCTCCCATGTCCCCTGGCTGCTCCAATTTATGGCCTCTTTTTCTTTAATTATTACTGTTATATTTATCATCATCATTATTGTTATCATTATTATTATTATTATCTTCCAATAAGATAATGCCAGATTTGCAACCCTGCATTTGCCAAGACTTGGAGTGGATAAAAGCAGGACTTACACAAGGACTTCTGGAACAAGAGCTTTATCAGGGCTAAGGCCTCATTCTGACATGGAGCGTGCGCCCTCTGCTGCCCGCGTGCTCCCTGGCCCTTCAGCCCCCGGGACTGAAAGCTCTGGTCCCTGACGTCCAATCTGAACTGCGCCCCAACAGCAGGGAGAGCTAGTGATCATGTCTCTGAGTGTCCAGCAGGTGGCGCCTCAGGCCAGTTTCTTAATAAAGGGTGGCTTGAGGGGTGAACAGCTGGCTATACATGTGTGAGTCAGGGGTTAGATGTGTGTGTCGTCTTTACTGGATTCAGAGAGAACAGGGGCAGCATGAGAGAGAACGCAGAGAGAGGTATGTATATGGGTATAGAGGAATTTTAATTTTGAACATGGCTGCTCAGGCAAGAGGTCATGTCCAAAGACCTTCTAGGCCGATGTGGCCTGGCTGGAACACAGGCAAGCCTTAGTCCAGGAGACAGAGGCACGCAGAGCCCTGCGTTCTAGTCAGTGCTGTTCAGGCAGTAGTTCAGTTTGTAGAGTTCAGACGCAGTTTTACTGGGAGAGTTTTTCAGAGACAGGTTGAAGAGAGAACAAGCTGGACACAGGTGAAGAGAGAAGGAGCCAGAGAAGGAGAAGAAGCCGGAAGATCAGGACAGATTGCCAAGCAGAGCAGCTCAGTCAGAGGCCGAGAGGGAAGTCAGATTGAGGCAGCTAGGAGAACAGCTGAGCTGAACCAGGCAGCCTGAGCTCAGAAAGACCTAGAAAGGGTGAGCTTATTCAGCACCAAGACTTGCTGGCTGAAAACATTCTAGGAGGTGCTGACAAATTCAATCCCAAGATAGGGCACCAAAGAGAGACCAAAGCAACAACCCTACCTTGATCCAGCTTGGGGAGCAGTGGACTCCCCAGAGTCTGTTTACAGAATGTAAGTGAAGGGCTACTTACCAGAGTATGGGTGACCCCCAAACAACTCCATCACTGGAAAGTCTTCCCCATACTGTGTGGCTGGAGGCCCCCCTTCATCTAGCCTTCCATACACCGTATGCCCTAGCGACCCCCAGACCAGGAGACCACGTGCAGCTGGGGTAGTTAAGTTCAGCTGACAGGGATGCGCAGGAGGCAGGCTCAGATCCCCAGCGGCAGTCTGCTGGTCCGTCCTCCTGCTGCCTGGCCTTGAGGCTCCCCTGTGGGAGTCACAGCTGCGCTGACGGCCTGGCAATGGCTGTCATGCTTCTGTGATACCCGCAAATCTCTAGGATTTCTGCTGTAGGTGCTGTGCTGTCTGCCTGTGCCCAGCTGCCACCTGGTGACCGTTGATGGTCACAGTGGCAATTTTACTGATACTGTTAGTCAGGCTTTTCTCAAGTAATAGGACTTATAGAATGAATATATAAAATTATTTTGTATAAATTAATGTCTGATAATCCCCATATATAAAACATATTCACTATACGTGGTTAAAAATCCCGTGTGTGTGTGTGTGTGTGTGTGTGTGTGTGTGTGTGTGTGTGTGTTGTGTAGTTGTTCAGTGCACAAGGCTGGATGCCTCAGCTTGTCTTCAGTGTACACTGGAGCCCTGCAGAGCGAGGCTCTGATGACGGTGCGGAGTGGACTTGCTAGCAACAGTGAATAAGCAGGCAGAGAACACAACCTCCTCCCAGGTCCTCTCTGTAGGCAGCCAGCAGAAGGTGGGGAGCCTGGTTAAGGGTGGGTCTTCCCACCTCTGGATGATCTGAATTAGAAGTGTATCTCCCCACCTCAAAAGATTTAACTAATGAATACAAACTTAATTTTTAAAAATTAATTTAAATTTAAGTGTAACCAAATGATTTAATTAAGAAAAACTATCCACAGGTGTGCCCAGCTATTTGGGTTTGGGTTTTACTTAACATCAGACGATGACCAAGAGCAGCTGTCGTCCTGACCCTTGACCCTTGAACTTAGTCCTTTTTGCAGACAGTGGGCTTTTCTTTACATTTCTCCTACTCCACAGATTCATGAAGGACAGACTCTGGGAACAGCACTGAAGTGAGCGCCCAGTAGCTCCTGAGTTCTGTTCTTGCGAGTCTCAATGCTGACCTTCCCGTTGATGTAACAGTACAAATCTGAGGATGTGGTGGGGTGACTGAGCAGGACACCTGTCTGTAGCTGTGCAAGTGTCACCTTGAAGTTATATCAAGTCCCCAAAAGCCAAATAAACTTGTGAAATTTTGTCTCTTTCTGAAAAGAAAAGGTATGCAAGCAACAGCATTTCCAAAATGTAGCTTCACTCCCGTTTGGCATTTCTTTCTTCCTTTTTTTCTTTCTTGGAAACAAGGTTTAAGCTCTGTAGACTTGGTTGTCCTAGCCTCACCTTGTAGACCAGGCTGGCCTTGAACTCGAACTCACAGCGATCTGCCTGCCTCTGCCTCTTGAGTGCTGGGATTAAAGTCGTGTGCCACCACGCCCGGCCCATTTGGCATTTTTCTTTCTTTCTTTTTTTCTTTCTTCTTTTTTTTTTTTTTTCTTTTTTCTTTTCTCTCAAGACAGTTTCTCCGTGTAGCCTTGGCTGTTCCAGACTTACTCTGAAGACCAGGCTGGCCTCGAACTCACAGCCATCTGCCTGCTTCTGCCTCCTGGGTGCTGGGATTAAAAGCCTGAGCCACCACGCCTGGCATTTCTAGACGCAGCTTCTCAGTAGTTACAGGGTGTTTCTCTCTGTGTGGGATGGGAACTGAAGTCAAGCTGTGACTGGGGACACAAAAGGAACACTACGGGCTGACAGGTGCACCTTAGCAGGGGCTGCCCAGCCCTGGAGGCTGTGAGAGAGAGAGAAGGGTTCAGGATGGGTGCTGCCTGTCAGGTTTGCTCACCTGGGTCTGTGTTCATGCCTGCCTAGCCCGGGAACATCGGCTGGGGTTACAGTGACCTACTTTCCTCTTAGGCGGTTATGTCTGCCTGGGCTGCTCTGCTGTGTTTGGGTTTGGAACGGTAACAATTTCAAACTAGTTTTGGAACCACACAAGGAACCATGCTAATTGGGATTTATCACCTGTGAAATGTCCCTCAAGGCTCCTGTAGTGAAAGGCTGGTCTCCAGGGGGACTATTTTGAAGTTGTGGAAACTTTGGGAGGAGGGGCCTAGGAGGGGGAAGTTGATCCCTGTGGAAGTTTGCTATGTCTTAGTGTCTCAGTCTCTCCCTCCCTCCCTCCCCGCCCCCCCTCGTGTGTGTGTGTGTGTGTGTGTGTGTGTGTGTGTGTGTGTGTCTGTCTGTCTGTCTGTCTGTCTGTCTGTCTGTCTGTCTGTCTAGGTGGCTGAGGCTGATCTCAAACTCTCTTTGTAGCCCAGGCTGACCTCAAATTCTTTGTAGCCCAGGCTGACCCTCACTTTGATATCCAGGTGGCCCAGGCTCTTGAGATTACAGGCATGTGCCACCAGGCCTGGTGTGTGTTAACTATTGATGCTGTAAAAGGCTATTTTTCATTTCTCACTCATGTTTTAAAATATCCAAATACTTGAACATTATGTTTACTAATTCACACATATATATTAGGAGACAGTTGCCTGAGTCCAGCCAACTCAGGAACAGCCTCCATCTTGTAGGCTTCCCAGGCCCTGGAACCAACGCCTGCTTCTCCGGGTGTTTCGTGTTTGTCTGGTACCCAGTGAAGAATGTAAAGGAGGAAGTTGCTGATTACCTGAACTAAGGCAGACAAGTCGTCCATGTACTGCCTGGTTTTACATAGCTGACTACATGCAGCTGGCCCACTCCTCTGTCCCCTTACCATTCTGAATTCTGGGCCACAAGTCCAGGAGGGGACCTCACTGCAAAACTGGGGCGAGAACCCTGAAAACCAGGTGACCGGATAAGGCCCAGTCACCAATGTTTACTTCCTTGTTCAACACCTTCCGGCAAAACATGATTGGACAGTGCCAATCCCACCTCACCCCTCCTCTCTTTGGGGTACCATCCTTTGAAATGCTGTATAGTTTTTCTCTAGGGTCGCAGATCAGCCCCCCCCCCCAAGTCTGTTTTGCAGCTTTGAATGATCAGTAGCGGCTTGGGAAGCATAAGATTCTGTCATCTGCTCACATACTGAGATGAACGTTCAAAGACAGAGTCTGTGCTGTTGTCCCTGGCTGGCCAGTTTTTGCTGCTTAATTCAAATAAAGGTCTCACTTTGCTGGACTCCTGTGACTGCTTGGGTTGTTTTGGCTTCTCAGATGCTGTCTGTCTGTCTGTCTGTCTACATTTGCTTCTTTAAACTCATCCTGAGTCAGTCATGTCAGTTTCTCCCTCTCTCCTTCCTTCCTCTTTGAGCCAGGGTCTCACTGTGCATCGCTGGCAGGTCTGGAACTCACTGGACAGAGCCGGCTGCCCTCAAACGCAGCTTGACCCTCCTGTTTCTGTCGTCCCCCCCCCCCCCAGTGCTGGGATTACAGGCATGTGCTATCATGCCTTAGCTAAATTACCTTTTTATTTCATGTGCGTGTGTGACTCTGAGTGTGGTTTATGTACACTTGTATGTGTGTGGAGGCCAGAGATGATGTCAGGTATCCTCATCCATGTTGAATAAAATATAAATGTTGCTAATAATGTTTATTATTAATAGCTTAATTATTCAGTGATATCATTATTTCCTAACCCGTTACCAAATCAGTAGAAGACCCAGACACCTGGTAAATTTTAGATAAGCCTTACCTTACCTGGGGCTAGGCAGATATTAACCCCTAGGCTGCCTTGTTACCATCTAGCCCCACACCCCATGCCACTTGCCTTGCTCCCTATCCATCGGAGTAAACCCCTCGCGGCCACGTGGTTCTGTCCCGTTTCCTCCTTCTCCTCCCCATGACCCTTCAGTCCACAAAGTCCAAGAACCTTAGCTCCACCTCTCAGCTCTGCCCTGCCCTGCCCACAGGTGTAGGTCTTTTATTCAGCCAATCAGGGATAATTTTGGAGGCAAAGTTACACAGCAACATTTGGGGTATGTGATAGTTTGCTTGTAAAAGTCAGCACGCAGGCTTCCAGGAGCAAAATAATGAGCAGCCCAATACAAAGCACCAGGCCATGCTGTTACACATCTACCACTCTGCTCATATTCATTTGAGGCGTGGTTTTTCACTGAATCTGAGCTAGGCTGGAGGCTGACAAACTTTGTTGATCCTCTTGTCTTCAACCTTCTCTGGGGTGGTGTGTGTGTGTGTGTGTGTGTGTGTGTGTGTATGTGTGCGTGGGTGGCTGTGTCTCTGTGTGTGTGTGTCTGTGTGTCTGTCTCTGTGTGTGTATCTGTGTGTGTGTATCTGTGTGTGTGTGTGTGTCTGTGTGTGTGTGTGTGTGTATGTGTGACCACACCTGGCCTTTTCTGTGGTGCTGGGAAGCTGAATTCAGGTCCCCGTCTTTGTGCAGCAAACACTTTACTTTTTGAGCCATCGCTCCAGCCCTTCATCCATCCATCTATCTATCTCTCTATTTATCTATCTGTTTTTTGAGACAAGGTTTCTCTGCGTAAAAAAAAAAAGATATATTTCTTATGTATACAGTGTTCTGCCTACATGTATACTTGCCCACCAGAAGAGGGCACCAGATCTCATTATAGATGCTTGTGAGCTACCGTGTGGTTGCTGGAAATTGAATTCAGGACCTCTGCAAAGAGCAGCCTTTGGAAGGAGCAGAGTCCTCACAGAGTAGAGAAATCTGGGTCCCTCTGGGCACTCTTAGTCTTGTTAATGAAATAATTTAAAATAAGATAAGAGGAAAGCTCAAGCACAGTTTAATTACGGTGTAAATGAGAAACCCCCATGGCAGGAAGCTGTAAATCCTGGGGGCTGCCTGAAAGAACGAGGATGGAGAAAAAAAAAGATAAAGCCTTGCTAAGTTGTTTACTCCAGCACGGGTGGGCCTCAGCCACGGGTGGGCCTCAACCACGGATGCACCAGCACTCTCACAGGAAGGGGCGCTTTAGAGAAAGCTCCCTGAGGGCTGATCCTTTGGGCAGGTAGCTGAGCGGCCAAACTGGAAGAGACAGTGACATGTCTCCACCCAGAGGGAGACTCCATTCTTTACTGCAGTGCATCTATAGGACACATATCTTAAAGGGGTGGAAAGAAAGGAAAGGAGAAAATATACAACACAGATGCCCCAGAGGGAAAAGGACAAAGTGATAGACGTTATGACTGAATCGTTACTACAGTGACATTATATAATGCTCAGGGGTGTAAGACTTCAGAAATGCAACATATACATACCTAACAACAGAGCCCCATTACACAAAGCTCGGACTGTCAGAACCAAAGGGAAAAGAGGTGGCTCTATACTGACAGAGATGCTCCACTGCAGCACCCCAACACCAGGGAGGAGGGAAGGAAGGTTAGTGGGGACAAGGGGTGCAGTGTTTCCTAGCTACTTCCTGCTGTTTAGGGTCACCGGGCTCCTTGGAGCAAGCCCAATCCTCATTTCAGCATACCTCCAACTTCTGTCACACTGCGTCAACAGCAACCAGGAGCAGCAGGGGGAGGCACCAGCAGCCTTCTTCCTCCTCAGAGCCCCAGTCTCTGTCTGTCTGTCTGTCTGTCTGTCTGTCTGTCTGTCTCTCTCTCTCTGTCTCTCTGTGTCTGTCTGTCTCTCTCTGTCTCTGTCTCTATCTGTCTGTCTGTCTGTCTGTCTGTCTGTCTGTCTGTGTCTGTCTGTGTCTGTCTGTGTCTGTCTCTGTGTCTCTGTGTCTCTGTCTGTCTCTGTCTGTCTCTGTCTGTCTCTGTCTGTCTCTGTCTGTCTCTGTCTGTCTCTGTCTGTCTCTGTCTCTGTCTCTGTCTCTGTCTCTGTCTCTGTCTCTGTCTCTCTCTCTGTCTCTCTCTCTCTCTCTCTCTCTCTCTCTGGGTCTGGAATTTATTCCCGTTAGCAAAGACCACACCCCTGCATGAGGTAGTTCTCAGCTGACAAAGATTGCATCCTTTCTCATGAAATAGTTATCAGCTGTGGACAAACTGGCAAACGTAAACATACCCATATCACACACCTGGGATTAAACAAAAACAGGTTTACAAACCGGTTGTGGTGGTGCACGCCTTTAATCCCAGCACTGGGGAGGCAGAGGCACTGGGGAGTGTGGTGGGTCACTGTGAATTCGAGGCCAGCCTGGTCTACAAATAAGAGTTCAGGACAGTCAAGATAACACAGAGAAATGCTGTCTCAAAAAACAAAACAAAACAAAACACCCTAAAAACAAACAAAAACAAAACCCATGTTTACATACAAATCAAAACGTCTGCAACATTCCACTTCTAATAACTGGGCAGAGGACCCTTAAGAAAAAAGAAGTCTCGACCATACTCTAACCCAGTGGTACCCAGAACACCGCAGCATCAGGGCAAGATGCGTTTTCTCATTAATTCTCTAGAATACCCCGTATCCAGAGCCACAGAAGAAGCCGTAGAGACTTAGAAGAATTCATACTAAGAGTCTCTTCTGACCACAGTTGAGATGGAATTAAAATAAATAAGCGAGGGAAGCTTGGGAAGTCCACACACATGGAGAAATGAAAGCATACACGCTTTTCTAAACAATGGGCATGATTCTAAGATCACAAGGGAATTTAGAAGAGACTGCAGGATGAGCTGAAGCCGATGCATAACGTGGCAACAAGTGTGGCACGCTGGGGTGTAGCTAACGCAGAGGCAGAGGGGAGAGGGAGGGTAAGAGCACGGGGGCAGGACGGCTGACAGCACAGTGCTTGCCAGACAAGCGTGGGGACCTGAGCCTCCAGAAAGCACTTAAAAAGCTAGGATTCCTGGCAGACACAGCCGATCTCTAGGGCTTAGTGGCCAGGCAGCAGAGCCTAATTAATTAGAATCTGTCTCAGATAAGATGGAGCGATCTTGAGGGATAACACCTGAGGATGACCTCTGCCTTCCACAGCCAGTGTGAATACATGTGTATTCACACACACACACACACACACACACACACACACACACACACACACATACACACACACACACACACACACACACACACACACACACACACACCCTCCCACACCCCACAAAGAAAAAAAGAGTAGCAGGAAGGACTCTTTGGGGTAGTGGCTTTATACATCTATGCATCGGTTGTAATTCATAACATAGTAAACACATTCACACACAGGTAATTATCCATGTGTAGGCTTAAAAATGAAGTTGCAGCCAGGTGTGGTGGCACACACCTTTAACCCCAGCCAGGTGTGGTGGCACACACCTTTAACCCCAGCCAGGTGTGGTGGCACACACCTTTAACCCCAGCCAGGTGTGGTGGCACACACCTTTAACCCCAGCCAGGTGTGGTGGCACATGCCTTTAACCCCAGCACTGAGGAGACAGAGGCAGGTGGATCGCTAAGTTTGAGTCCAGCCTGGTTTGCAGAGGGAGTTCCAGGACAAGCCGAGCTACACAGAGAAACTCTGTCTTAAAAAACCATACATACATACATACATACATACATACATACATGAAGTTATAGAAACTAATATTTGCATGTGGTTGCTATGGGGCCCTTGAGAGTGTTGGAGATATTCCCGCTGATGGGCACCCACAAGCCCGTCCTACAGAGCTCCTTATAGCTTTTCTTAGAGGCTGTATGTTTGCCTATGTTGCAAAAATCATGTATTTGATTTAGTTACAGGAATATAAATAATAAAGGAGCAAAAAAGCTGAGTAACAAAAAATGCCTCCTGTAAGTAAAACTGAACAACCTTTGTCTTTTTCACTTAGCACAATAGTCTCAAGGTTCATTCATGTTGAAAATGTCAGAATTCTCTTTTCTTTCTCTCTTTTCTTTTTTCCCTTTTGGTTTTTCAAGACAGAAAAGCCTTGTCTTGAAAAATACAAAGGTTGTGCAATTACTTATAGGAGGTATTTTTTGTTACTCAGCTTTTCCTTACAATAACAGATACACAACACAACCAACTTATAAAGAGAAAAGGCTGATTATGGCTCATGTTTTATGGTCTTGATCAGTCTGGTAATGTGGGTTCTTTGAGTGGCAAGGCCGTCCTCAGCTCTGGGTGGCTCAGCTCAGGGCACTAAGGGTGACAGATGGTCAGCTGCCACTGCAGTTGCCCTGAGCTACTGGCTCCTGAGTTTGTTGTCTTGTGTTAGTAGGTGTAAGTATATACAGAGAAGAGTGGGCAAGCAGAAGTAAGTTTTATTAAAGAAAAATCGAGGAAAACATGTGTCTATGTATAAGTGTGTATATATGTGATCTGTGTGTGAGTCTCTTTGTGTGTCTGTATGTAATGTGTGTGTGTTTGTGTGAGAGAGAGGGCAGGAGGGAGGGAAAGGGGGAGAGAGAGAGAGAGAGAGAGGCTGGTGGTTGGTATAGGCTTTTGAAACCTCAAAGGCCTCTCCCAGTGACAAGCTTCCTCCAACAAGGCCACAGTTCTTTTTTCTTTCTTTCTTTCTTTCTTTTTGGTGTTTCAAGACAGGGTTTCTCTGTAGCCTTGACTGTCCTGGACATGTCTCTTAACAGAAAGACAATCACGCACATGGGGTAGCGAAGCCGAGAAAGAGGCCTTGGTCTCACCACAGCTTTTGAGGGCACACCGCCATTGAGGAAATATTCCCCACAAGGCCTCACCTCTTGCAGGTCTCCTTCCCACCACAGTTTCCGAGGGGGCGGGGCTAAGCCTCAAGCACAGTCAACTTTGGGTCTAAGCTATAACTGAGCTTATAGCTTGCATCTAAGCTATAACACAAAATAGTGCCTGCTCAGAGCAGAGGAAGACTCGGTTCATTCTGCAGCCACGGCTCGGAAACACAAGGTCAGCCCCCACCAGGTAAGAAGCTGTGCGGACCTCTGCAGTCACAAAACAAACGGCACTTAATTAATGAGCCCCCAAGCACTTCGGTGGGGACATGGGGGTGGAGGGTCGGTCACAGTGCAGTAGGGACATCTCCACTGGTGGCCTCAGATGCTATCTGATGGCATTTTTACGTGGGGGTGGGGAGGGCTGGGTTATGAAAACAAGTACTCCACTAATTACAAACTAATACATCCCAGAGAACACACATGATTCTCGAGAGGGTGTCAGATCAAATACGGAGACCGGTGACAAATGGCTACTTAAAAAGCTAAAAGCAGCCCAAGACACTTGGCCTCCTGCAGCACTAATTCTCCCCAATCTTGAGGTTCCATTCAATCGGTCTGCAGAATTTTTAACCTAGGTTATAGTTTTATTTCAGGATCTTGTTTCACACTTCCATAGCCAAGACCACAGAGAAAACAGCAGAACGGAAGCCGCTGGAGGATAGTGGGGGTGACAATGGGACTTGGTGCTTTGTTGTTGTTGTTTCGAGACAGGGTTTCTCTGTGTAGCCCTGAACTCGCTTTGTAGACCAAGCTGGCCTCGAACTCACAGCGATCTGCCTGCCTCTGCTTCCAGAGTGCTGGGTTTAAAGGCGTGCGCCACCACGCCCCGCAGGACTTGGTTCTTTTTGAGGTTAGAGTCTGAGCTGAGATGGACGGCAGCGCTGCCGCCCTAGAGCGATAGCGTGGTCCATCTAATGTTATTTATGCATACGGTACAAATTTGCATTTTACGATGTGTCTCTTTCCGGCATTTGCTTTATCATTAAATATTAATGCTGATAAAGGAAAATATGTAATATCATTAATCTATTATGAACTGATTTCACAGTTCATTTTTCAGTGGATTTGCCTTTTTTTTTTTTTTAATCTCTTTTCTTCATTGTCTCAGGGCAAGATCATCAGGAAGATTTAGCACGGTGCACATGGACTTAGGGGGTAGCTGGGAGTGGCTTTCCTTTTCCTTCATAAAGAAGTTGGTGGTCAAGAAGGAGCTGGAAGGAGCTGTGGGTGGGATCAGAGGGCCAGAGAGGGACAGTGGCGTGCTCATGTGCATGACAGCAACAGAAAGTCGTGCTCATGTGCATGACAGCAACAGAAATATCTAAGATCCTACAGTAGCACAGTGCAACTTGTTTTTGTTTTGAGACAGGGTCTCGCTATGTTATTTTGGTTCTCCTGGAGCCCTCTCTACAGACATGGCTGGCCTTGAACTCACAGAGATAACACCTGCCTCCACATTCTGAGTGCTGAGATTAAAGATCTATGTTACCATGGCAGTATAACTAAAAAAAAAAAACCACTTATTTTTATTTATGTGTGCGGGTGCTGTGGGAACTGCAGGCTCAGGGGAGGTGGGAATGGTCCTGGGTTTGCTCTGTTTACGCGACAACCAAAGATCACCACCTTCCTTTTCCAAGGTACCAGCTCAGAGCTTGACAGAGGTGGGAGAAAAGAGACCTGAATGCAGAGGCTGAGCAAACAGACAGGACTTGCTAACTGGAGGGGAGGCCAGAGAGGGCCGGCCCAAAGCACCTAATGACAGTGGTGTTCCTTATAACAAACAACATAAAGTAGTTTTCAAAATAGATCAAGTAGAGCCAGGTGTGGTGGCGCACGCCTTTAATCCCAGCACTTGGGAGGCAGAGGCAGGTGAATCGCTGTTTGTTCAAGGCCAGCCTGGTCTACAAAGTGAGTCCAGCACAGCCAAGGCTAAAATAGGTCAAGTAAAAGGAACCGATTTAGTTTCCCGGCAGTGACAATTTCATTGCTTTTCATGAAATATTCCAAACAAATTACTTAAAATGTTTTCAACAAATCTTTTGTTTTTGTGTTATTGTCAGAGAGCTGAAGGCTAAAGCTGTAAGGGACACTAGCATGGGGGCACCAGATGCCAGGCTGCGCCCTCCAAATGCTGCAACGGGGAGCTGTGGGAGAGCCTGTCAGAACTGCAGCAGCCTGGGACGTGAACTTCGAAGCTCCTTACAAAACCAGTCAAGTTCCACCGTGTGACCCAGACTTCTCGTTTGTGCATTTTTCACCCAGTGAGCTAAGAACTTATATCTGAATACAGATCTGCTCACGGATATTCATAACTTGTTTATGTTTATTCATAACTTCCGAAACTTGGAAGTAAATAAAAAAGTTTCACAACAGGTAAGCGTGTAAACTAATGCACCTCCACCATAGAATACTGTTCGATGCTAACGGAAGCGAAGGCTGAAGCCACAAAAGGACACAGAGGAAAGCGGACTCACATTGCCATCTTGAAAAGCTGTATACTGCTTGATTCCAATAAAAAGATCAGTGGCTACCAGGGGGCGGGCAGAGTGATGGGGCGACCACTGTGTCTCTGCAAACTCTGATCTGCATTTTGGCTTCCACGGACCCAGAATGGACCGTCACACAAACCATGGACTTCGGGTAAGTAATGTTAGACATAAATTCCAGAGCCCGGAGAAAGAGACCACCACTCCAAGTGAAGGGTCCTCACAAGGCAAAACTTTACTCCGGACTCCGAATGGCAAGCGCACCAGCTTAGGATACACTCGGATTTTATTCTAACGCCGCCTGCCATTGCTCTGTCTTTTCCCCGCTGCCTGGGGTCTGACCTCACAGTCTTTAGTTTTAAAGAGAATCATACGAAGGAGATGAAAAGGGAGGGGCCAGCCACTTTAATCTCAGAAGGTACCAGGGCCTTTGTGCAAACAAAGGTTTTATGGGGTGGGAGAGATGAAAAGATTTGAATTCTTTGTAATAAAAACGTTTTATAGTGTTTGATAGAAAAGATTCATGTTGAATGTTTCTTAGAGTTTGAGGCATCAGTGCAGTTCCCTGCTGTAACTGATATGAGGCACATTGGAGGATGAAGACAACAGCGAGCCACAGGGGCTGTGCCTGTAAGGGGGCGGGGCTGTGCCCGTAAAGGGGCAGGGCTATGCTTGTAAAGGGGCGGGGCTGTGCCCGTAAAGGGGCGGGGCTGTGCCCATAAAGGGGCAGGGCTGTGTCTGTAAAGGGGCGAGGCATGGGTAGGAAATCATTGCAGTTGCCCCCCTCTTTTTAATTTAATCATTTTACAGCCTGATCCCAGCCCCCTCCCTCCTCTCCTCCCAGTCTCACGCTCACACTCCCTCCCCAGTCTCCTCCTCTCCTTCTCAGAGAGGCCCCCAAGGGGTACCAACCCACCCTGGCACGTCAAGTCCTAGCAGGACTAAGGCCATCCTCGCCCACGGAGGCCAGACAAGGCAGCCCAGCTAGGGGAAAGGGATCCAGAGGCAGGAAACAGAGTCAGAGACAGTCCCTACTCCCATTGTCAGGGAACCCACATGTTGACTAAGCTGCATGTGTGTGGGTGGCCTGGGTACAGCCCATGAATGCTCTTTTGTTTCTGTTCCCACACGGGCCCAGGTTAGTTGACTCTAGGTCTTCTTGTGGTGTCCTTGACCCCTCTGGCTCCCTCTAGCCTTCCTCCCACTCTTCCTCCAACCTCCCCGAGCTCTGCCTGTTGTTTGGCTGGCTGTGGGTCTCTGCATCTGTTTCCATCAGTTGCTGGATGAAGCCTCTCAGAAGACAGTTATGCCAGGCTCCTGTCTGCAGTACTTGCCTTTCTTATTTGTTATAAAGCCAACATTTCTCTAAAACAAACACAAACAACAAAACCCAAGAGCAACACCAGCAGCAAGATTGAAGTTGGTATGGTGGCATTTATCCATAATCCCAGCCATCCCTAAGTGCAGACAGAGGGATTGGAACTTTCAGGTCATCTTTCCTTACAGAGCCCAAGACCAGCCTGGGCTACTTGAGCTCTTGTCTCAAAATAAAGCAAAGTAAAACAAAACAAAAAAATACTGCCCCCCCAACACACACACACACACACACACACACACACACACACACACACACGCACAATCGAGTTCATTTTAAAAACAAAAGGCAACACTGTTGCATTATCAGAGAGGGTTAGAAAGGATGCTCTGGGGACAAAAAATTAAAGGGGCATTGTGATGGGGGATGGGTGGTGGTGGTGGGTGAGGTGGGGGGCAGTGTGCTATAGTGGAGCAGGTCAAAGCTACATGAACTCAGAAAAACTGTGAGACCAATTCTGGGGAGCAGGATTTAGGTAGCACAGACTCCTTTGTGTAATAAAGCAACCTGCCTTCCCCAAGTATGTGTGCAAGCTCTTGAAGGTGCATCTGGAGGTCAGAGGTCAATTTCCATTGTCATTCCGTAGGGTCTCTCATGGCCTGGAGCTTGCTGGCTGTGCTAGCCAGCTCAGTCAGAGCTCCTCCCCGCCCCGCCCACCCCTTCCCCACCCCCTACAGTCATTAGAAACACACACCACCTGCCTGGCTCACACTGTGGACAGGCGCTTTTTCATCCCTCTCAGTGTTTTCGCTATCAAGGCTGACAGCATCTTCCAGCAATGCTAGCAGTGTGACACTGGCTTCTGTGCTGACACCTGTTGTTTTTAAATTGTCTGTATTATTAGTATGGCCTAATAATGTTTATTATCAGGTCTATAATTATTATTACTTCAGTAAATCCACTAGCTATTAATCAAGACACTGACACTTGTTATATTTTAAAATATCCTTAGTTAACCTGGCAGATATTAATCCTCCAAACTACTTCTCATAGTGGGGCAGGCACGGGATCCCTGCCCTAATCCCATGTCATCTGCCTCTAATAATATCTATCAAGCTACCTCCCCTCCATAATCCCAAACCTCCATCCACGCCGGCCATGTGCTTCTCTTCCATCTAAACCATGGCAGCCTTCTCCTCTCCTCTTCTCTTCTCAGAATTTTCGAGTTTTCCTCTTTCTTCTTCCCAGGATTCCTCTGTCTTTCTCTAAGCCCTAGAACCTTAGCCACACCCCTATCTCCTCTGCCCAGCCCAGGTGAATTGCCTTTTATTAATCACAAGGTGAGTCATAGAGACAGCAAGCAGTAATTAGCATAAAATACATCAGACTATCCCCCAACAGACACCTGGCAAACCACCTCATCCCTTGGTGAGGAGAGGCCACTTGGAGAGCTTTATCTTTAAAGTGCACTTATTTGATGAAGCAGTTACAGGGGGATTATTCAGGCTTTTCTGATTTTTACATCCTAGGCTCAGCGGATGGTGGAGGGCCACCTCTCACCAGGAGGACCCAAGGCTCGCACACTCCTTTAGGCATGCTTTGTGGCTGAGCACAGACCTTGGCAATGAGTTACATGCCATTGCCAAGCGAGAGATGACAATTCTGGGTTGTCACTTTTTCCTAAGGATGCTTGCATAAGCATCTCATTGCCCAGTGGCGTGACACATTTTTTCCCTTGTGCTTCATCCTAGTGTGAGCCTAGTGGGCATGATGTGCATCTCCGACAAGTGCTCTCGGGAAAACACCTGTGTGCAAAGGATTAAAGAGGGTGGCTCTTCTGGGAGAAAGCCCCAAGGCACAGCTGTGGTTGGGGTGAGCTGAAGACTGCAGCTGGAAACTGAAGTTGAACCTGTCACAGAAAGGAGGGCCAGGAAAAGGTTACATATTTCCTAATGTTTAGTCACAGAAGATTCAGTGGGACCGTGGGTGGTTAGAAAACCCCAGAGGCCCATCAGACCAAACCAAGCCCAAAGAGAAGCAAAGTGATTCACTTAGCAAAAAGGATTCTGGTCAAGCCCAACAAACAACTAAGCCTTCAGTGAAAGTTAAACAGAACAGCAGAGGCTTCGTAGAGAAACCTCTCCTGAGTTCCTCCAACGAGGAGAAAGGGGGCAGAAGGCCCTGCACTTTTGCACTCCTGGGTCTTAATCATTGTTGCTGGTGCTCTGAGGCCAAAGGGCGACCCTTTGTGTCCCCAGGAGCTGGCCCAGCATTCCCTACCACCCCAGGGCTGGGATGAGCCAATGCCCTTTCCCTCACAGACCTCCTCTCTGTGACAGGCTGGGCCACGTAAGGCCTGAGGACGTCAACTGGAACTCCTAAAATGCAGTTCTATCACAGATAGACCTAACTGTGGGCCAACAAAACCAGGTGTTTAAGTTGTGGGGCCACTTCTGGCCCTTGGAAATAAAAGCGATTGTTCACAGAGGAACACAGTCAACAACCCCAGGACATGCCGCTGCCTCGCCTCCAGACTGTCCACAGTCAATCTGACTAATGCCTCTTGGCAGGGGCCTAGGGAAACTGCCATCTTTGATAAATCCAATGGGATGTGGAATGGTGCAACCATTTTGGAAATGTAAATTGGCTATTTCTTCAAAAATTAAGTCTGGGAGTGGGGAGATGGCTCAGTGCTTAGCAGCACTTGCTGGGAGGCCACCAGGGCCTGAGTGTAAACCCTGACACCATGCGCTGTGTGCATGGCCTTGGCTGTGTCTGTCACCCCAGTGTCATGAAGGAAAGAGACAGGAGAATGGCAGGGGCCTGATAGCTGCCAAAAAACATGAGTTCCAGATTCAAGGAGAGACCCCGGTTCACAGGAGCAAGTCAGGGAGAGACAGTAGATGGTGCAGAACATCACGCTTAAGCATGTGTACCTGCATAGGCATGTGCACACATACAGCCCCCTTACACACACATGCACACATATACCTCTCTCTCTCACACACAGTGCTCATATAAACCTCTATCTCTCTCACACACAAATACACATATACTCTCCCTGCATACACAGATGCACATACAACTTAAATATAAATTTGCCTTAAAACCTAACAATTCCAGAATCCAAGAGAGAGAGAGAGAGAGAGAGAGAGAGAGAGAGAGAGAGAGAGAGAAACATACATCAGTATAAAGACACGTACACAAAGCCTCATAGCAGTGTTATGTGTAGTGGCCAAAACGTGGGCACGAACATTCAGATGCTCATGAGCTGACGCACCGATAAGCACTCAGTGCTATATTCATACAATGGACTCAACTGTAATATAAAAGAAATGAAGTGTTGTTATATGTTGCAACACAGAAGGTTGAGCAAAAGGAGACCAGTACAAAAGGCATCTGTTATATGTCCCTAGTTGAAATAGCTACAACAACAACAACAATAATAATAAAATCAAACCCAGCCTGTCTGGCCCAACAGTCTCACAAAGCTTGAGGACAGAGTCTCTCTGGCTCTGGCTGGCTCATCACAGCCCACCTCACATTTGTAGTGTGGACAAACACCGGGGTGACCAGCGAACGGTGTGATTTTCCCAGGAAACCTTGGGCATAGGAAAAAAAAATAGAAATGACAAATTTTTCCTCTAATATTTTCCTAGAAACATCCTCGGCCACAGTGTTTATGCCATAGCTTTGGGCAGACAGATGACTAAGGTTTACTTGACCCCTGTGCGCATTTAGGTCACTTCCCATGTTGCTATTATCAGCTGTGTGTCGGAGACCAGCCTGACATCAGGCTCCGCCATGCTCCAGGTGAGGCCACAGCAGGCACCAGTTTACAGTTGGATGGCTCTAGGCTCTCGCTTTCTTAGGCCTCCACGTTCCCTCTCATTCTTAGAAATCTGTCCTACGGTACATCAACTTCCAGTATCCACAGTTTGGAACCTCTGCAAGGCAAGCCCCTGACTATCAAACAAACAAACAAACAAATCTCATTTTAAAAAGTAGGTCCATTTCACTTACTAAAAAAGCAAAGCAAGAACTGGGAAGGCAGTCCCTGGATGATGACATTCCTAAGGGCTCTAGTGCCTGCTGGGCCCAAAGTGTGATGGTGTCACCAGCTCTGGTATGCTCTGGCGTTTTGTTTTTGTTTTTGTTTTCTCACTCTCCTCAGAGTGGCCAGCAACTTGCTTCTCTTCTCTCCACACACTTGCCCCTCATGCATGTGGCATCCATCGCAAAGAGGACAAACTGAGCATAAGTTCAAATTTTATTCCATCTAAACTCTTTCAAATATCTGGTAAAAAGGATAACTGTTGGAAACGCTCTTGACCTTCGTGAACGACAGTGATAAGCATAGGGTGTGATAATTTAGATATTAAACACGCCCAAGCTAGTGTGCATGTGGCCCCCAGTGCAAGGCCCAGACGTGGGGCTTTTTGTAAATGGCGGAACCCTGAAGGCTCTGACCTGATCGATGGATCGATGTATTCAAACAGATCCATAATTTGAAAGCATTGTTGGGAAATGGTAGAAAGCAAGATGTAGGGCCTACTCTGCAGAGGTAAATGAGAAAGGGTGTGGCCCTGAAGGACACACCTTGTTCCTAGTCCCTTGCTGTCGCTCTCTCATTCCTGGCCTTATGAAGTGAGCAGCTTGGTTGTACAACATGTACCTATGATGATGTAGTGTCATCATGAAGCGAGCAGTGGCCACAGACTGAAACCTCTGACCCTGGTGGTCAGAAGTAATCTTCCTGTGACGTGTTGACTTGGAGCCCTTCAGGTTCATACCCGGGAGTGTTGATGTTGGGTCCTATGGTAGATTTAGTTTTAGCTTTTACAGAGACCCCTCCATACAGACTAGCTGACACTCCAAGTACAGAGTATACATAAGGGTTCTGTGGTGCCCGTGCCACCGCAGTACTGAGTCAAGGGCGAGGGGCTGTGGATTTAACTCATACACACACACACACACACACACACACACACACACACACACACACACACACTAACACAGAGGGTCCTTCGTGCTAAGAGAGCAGCAGCCGCAGCAGCAGCCGCAGCAGCGGTTTATTCTTCCTTCTCCAGAGTTCCAAAGAGCCTTCTTATAGGCAGTAAAACAGGAATCCTCATCCCAGGTGAAAACCCTCAAGTGGTGATTGCACACAGGAGGAAAAGTCTTGAGGAAGGGAGGGGCGTGTTCTCAGAGCAGTAAACATGACTAGCTAGCCAAGATAAACACAGACATGGAAGCTGCTAGAAACAGGACATGAAACAGCAAGACAAGCAGGCAACCCAGTCTGGCCTGGTTCCTACAGGTTCTTTCTTTGCACTGGTTTGCTTTGATGTCTTTGTCACACTGCTGAAAAGTGGGCTGCCCAAAGCATTTTCCATGTTCACCCAGCATGGCATAGTATGTCCTCAGTATGTGCATCTGGGTCCCCAGGAGCAATGAACAAGGCAATGAAAACAATCAAATGACGCACTTTGCAGTCACAAGTGAGAGTTCTTGTTGCCAAGACCTTTTAAGGTTTGTAAGTTCATGTAACTTTTTAGCAGAGTGAGAATTAATAACCTTATGTGTTTAGAAAATTACAGAGTCACACAGTTTCTTCCAGTAATAGCTCACATGCAGCATAGTCACACTCTGCCCTGGGTGACAGGCTCAGCTATCAAGGGATGAGTTCAGAACCCAGAGGATATGTTCAAATATATTCCTCACCCTGCGATGTGTCTGTGCTGTTCGACTTAAGCCTCCAAAAATCAGATAGGAATATTTGTCTCTTAGAAGCACTTTCTCAGGAAAAATTCTTCAGGGTGCTCACTCAAAGCTTTCTGATCATCTGGGGGAAGGAATGCTCACAGCATGTCCGGCTCATGCACGCAGCAAGCATGTCAGGGTGAGTTCTGGGTACTGTGTTGCGTTCTGGACTACAGAAGACAGTAAGACGATGCAGCCCCATCGCTGAGGATCTCCAGCTGCGTCAGTGTCGAGGCTGCACCAGACATGCTCAACTAAACGACATCTCAGTTAACAGGATGTGTTCATTTTGCAGACCATCAGTAAGCCCTTAGTATGGGTTGTATATGAGCTGTACCCCCAAAGGCTCACGAATTGAAGGCTTGGTCCCTAGATGACGCCGCTAACCTTCTAGAAGAGGAGGTCATGAGCGCTTTGAGCTAATCCGCGGGCTAATCCATTGATTGACTAATGTTTTGGTGGGGCTATTGGGAGGCCATAGAAAGTCGCATGCAGGGACTAACTGCAGGCAGCAGGTCACCTGAGGCTTAATTTATGCCCCCCCCTCCCTGTCTGCCTTTTGTTTCTTGGCTGCAGTAAGTGAACAATCAGCTTTTCTTGCTTCTGCAATAGTCTGCCTGATGGAGCCAGCTTACTGTGGACTGAGATCTCTGAAATAATATGTCTCTTTCTTTCTTTCTTTCTTTCTTTCTTTCTTTCTTTCCTTTCTTTCTTTTGTTTTTGTTTTTCAAGACAGGGTTCCTCTGTGTAGCCTTGGCTGTACTGGAACTTGCTCTGTAGTCCAGGCTGGCCTCGAACTCCCGGAGATCCACCTGCCTCTGCCTCCCAAGTCCTGGGAGTAAAGGCATGCGCCACTACTGCCCAGCCAAGTTTTTCTTTTTTAAAAATTGTTTTTCTCTAGTATTTGTCATAGTGATGAAACTAACAAACTGATAGCAACTCAGGTGTGGGCCATGAGCCCTGAATTCTAGAATCTGGGGTTATCTTGGAGCACACGCGCACACACTCACACACACACACTCTTGTTCACTCATAGGACTTTACATTTATATTTTCCTCACGGCAAAGGAAGACAACTTCATGAAGATGTGTAAAGGACAGTTGTTATTGTGATGGGAGGATCCATTGTCCTATTTCTCAGTATCATGACCCCAGTGCTCACTTTCTGGCAAAGGAGTGGAAGAAAGTAGCTTACATTTCACAGTTTCTTTAAGGGGTTTGAACCTGTTTAAATCAAGTTGATACGACTCCCCTCCCCCAATCTGTCTACATTGCTCACCTGTTTGTTTGTTTCTTTGTTTGTTTGTTTTTAATGGCCCATAGGCCTCTATTACCTGCCCTCATCAGGCCTACCAGTCATTTTGAAGTATACACAATCAGGTGTCACTTCCTATGCTCCAGGCTAAGGGCACAGTGAACTGGGCTCTAATGGCCTTTGCTTTTCCTGGCTTTGTGCAGTATACCAAGCACACAGCAGTGTGGCAGCTCTGTGTAGGTCCTGCAGTCTAAGGGTCTGGAGAAAACTGTAAGTGCTGTTTTCAAACAATATTAAGTGCTAGGCAAATCTCTTTATTAGGGAGTTGATTTTTTTTTTGTATAAAATGCTAAAAGAAGTTTGCTTAGTAATATATTTTAAAAATCACAAACAAAAACTTAATCCTAATATTCATTTCAAGGTTTGTTTCTCATTCTCCATAGGTTGGTTTGCTGAGACAAGATTTCACTATACAGCCTTGGCTGTCTTGGACTTGCTGTGTAGACCAGGCTGGCCTTGAATTCACAGAGATCTGCCTGAATACTCTCCTGTGCCTCCCTTCCCCATAGTTTTTCATTCTTTAGTTTAAAGATTAGGAAAAAAAAAATAGTCTTTTCCAGGAACGAGCACACCAATTGTTTATTCAATATGAGTGAGCAACCCTGAAAACACACATAGAAGTAACCTTATACAGAGTGAACAGGGTATTTAGGAATTCTCCCTCCCCCCCCCTCTCTCTCTCTCACACACACACACACACACACACACACACGATGCATGTAACGATTACTGAAAAAGGAGGCAATGAATTTGAAAAAGAGTAGGGAAGGTTTGGAGGGGGCAAAGAGAAGGGGGAAAAGGACATAATTATAACCACCAAAACAAAATAAACAATTTAAAATTTATTAATTAAAAACAACTTTGCTTTTGTCCCCTCTGTCCCAGCATTTGCTTACTGATTACGTGGCCACAGGGAGGTGCCTCCTGAGTCTTATGAGTTTTGGAAACTTCCTGAGTCTTACAGCTCATCTTCCTCCTAAGAAATGGCCATTATACGTTCTTCTCCAAAGCTGCCTATCCCTCTTCCTCATCCTCCTGAAGGAGATCTCTCTCTCTCTCTCTCTCTCTCTCTCTCTCTCTCTCTCTCCTGTCTCTGTCTCTCTCTCTCTTACACATACACACACACAATCACACACATACACAGACACACACAGAGAGACACGCAGACACACACAGACAGACACAGACACACACACACAATCATACACAATCACACAGACACACACAGAGAGACACACGCAGACACACACAGATACCCTCACACATACACAGACACAGACACAGACACAATCATACACAATCACACAGACAGACAGACACACACACACACACACACACACACACACACACACACACACACACACACCCTGCTGCTTTATCCCCTCCTTCCTACGCTTGCCCCCTCTAGAGGGAAAGAGAAGGAAGTGCCTGCCGCTGAGAGGGCTGCAGCCTGTACTCTTCCCCACTGCTGCCCCTGAGAACACTCACAGGGTTGCACGTATGGTGCGGAAGCAGAGGTGCTAAGGCAGACTTGGAGGAGTTTATGAACTGTTGCTGTGATCAACTGGGTGGCCCCCTAGTCCCCAGAGTCTGTTGTATTCAGGGGGGTGCTTACTTGTGGCATACTGGAAGTTTGTCTTAGAGCTGAGCATTTAAATTGTTCTACAATTCTGGGAGGCAGCTAACCCACAGCCATTTACATCGCAAAGTTTAACTAGGACTTCCAGCATAGACTAAGTTAGGACAGTTCCCTAGAGGTCCTGAGAGACCGCTGGATGATAAGGAAGAATGGAGCCTGAGAAGTTAGGGCACGGGGCAGCAGGAGGGCTTCCAGGGTCTTTCAGCAACCCTGCTGAGCCTTTGTCTGGTGAATGCCCGAGGCAGAGGCCCTGTCTCTTTCAGCTCCTTTCAAGGCTGACAAGACCTCTCGGACTCAGCTTGCATCCAGTGGGGCCTCTCTTTTTGCAGGAGAAAGGTCTGGAGAGCTGGGGCTCTCTAGTAGAGCGCTACACAGACCTAAGCAGATGAAAAACGCATTAGGGAACCCTTCTCCTGGCTGTTAGCACTGACAGGTCATCCCTCTTTACTCGGACGAGGAAGCCCTCAAGTCCCGTGCAGTCCTGGAGGCTGCAGTGTGACCCAATGCTCTCAGGAAGGGACGGCCAGGGTATTCTAGACGGCCCCTCTCTGCGCCCACTTCTCTCCGAACCTCGAGATCTCACTCCGGGAAGCGGGCAGTGACCCTAAGCTGAGGCCAGACTTGGTCGAGATGAGCAGAGAGCTGCAGCTTAGAGGGTGGAAGGGGTCCGGTGGGATCTTCCTGGGAAGGGGCAAGTGTCGTGGCTAGGTGTGCGGGTGAGTAGCAGTCTAGGAAAGAGAGGAGAAACGAAGAGGCTTAGCTTTGGGGAAGAAAAGTGGAAAAGAAACAGGAAAGGTGGCCAGGGTGGGTAAGTCGCAGGAGCCGGCAGCTGATCCCCACGCAGTGGCTGGGACTCCTACGTTGTGCCCCGAGGCCAGTTTACCCCTCCCGCCGCCCCTCCCCCCTCCCCGCCCCTTAAGCTGCGGAGCGGCGACCGGATCGCGAGGCTGGTGATGGCGCGGGCGGCGGGCACCCGGGGCCGGGCGGCTCTCTGCGGGCGCTGGCGGCGGGGCGCGCTCCTCGCCTTCGCCGCGTGGACCGCGGGGTGGGTGCTGGCGGCCGCGCTGCTGCTCCGCGCACACCAGAGCGTCCTCTCTGAGCGCTGCACGGACGAGAAGAGCCGGCGCATCCTGGCTGCGCTGGTAGGTCCCGCCGCCGCATTGCCCAGTGTCGCGCGTCTGGGTCGGGTTCCCAGACATCTTCCCCGGGTCCTCGGGTGTCCCCGTCTCCTGCGATGCTGCAGCATCTTAGCGACCACTCGGTCCGGGGAATGGGGTGGTAGGGGGACACCCGCTAAGGGGAGAGGAGGTCCCTGCGCGTGCATGAACTACCCAGGCAAAGGACTAGAAGTCCGCTGTGTCCCATCCAGGACGCCCCTGCCCTCTTTTCGAAATTAGTCTAGAGTCCCGGGACAGTATTACGGCCGCAAACCCTGAGCCTCGGGTCCCCGAAGAAAGTTTGCGGGGGCGATTCCTGGTCTCTGGTGCTTACACCCAGTTTCAGTGGCCAGGTTTGGAGAACACGCCTCTTTCTTGGGCTACCTCGCCCCTTAGGCCACTGCCCTTCGGGGATCCCACCGGGTCTGCGGGATCACCTCCACCTGATCAAACCCTGTGATTGCTGCTTGGACTCCTCCTCCCGGTGACCTAAACACAAGGCCTTTGGCTGTTGGGGTCCAGAGGAGCGAAGGCAGGCACACTCTAAGGAGCATAGAGCTCCACGAAGCCAGGCTCCCCTCCCTGGTCGACCCTGTTTTATGCTCTACAGTGGTCCCCTAAGGCGGAAAGGTCAGAGGATTCTCAAGAAGGTGTTCCTTAACCTGGCCTGGCTGTTGTTCATAGTAAGAAATATCACACCAGCTGAATGCCCCGGGCCTTTCTCCCTGGAGTAAAATGTTCATTTTTGTTTTTCTTTTTTTCCCTTTGGATTCTGCTTGGAAATTCATGCTTAGTCGGGAGAGACTTGAGTGCAGGGAGGCACCTCCAATCTCTAGAAAAGAGGAGAAAATAGTCTGCACTTGCTTCCTACCATGATTATTCACGTCCTAAAATCGTGACTACCTCAGCATTTGGTTTGAAATCTACAAGAAAAGCTTGGGGAAGCACTCAGGAGGCAGAGGCAGGTGGATCTCTGTGAGTTCGAGGCCAGCCTGGTCTACAGAGAGAGTCCAGGAAAGCGAAGGCTACACAGAGAAACCCTGTCTAGGAAAACAAAAACAGAAAGAAAGAAAGAAAGAAAGAAAGAAAGAAAGAAAGAAAGAAAGAAAGAAAGAAAAGCTTGGGGGTTTAGTTCACTTGCCTTTAAAGGTGTTTTTTGTTATTTTGTTTTCAAGGTGTGAGAGTTTCAAAACATATTAAGCATTAAGTATTATTTTTAAAGATCTTTCTTTCCTCCTCATCTTTATATATTGGAGACAGGGTTTTTCTGTGTAGCTTTGGCTGGCCTTGAACTCAGAGCTCTGCCTCTGCTGGGATTAAAGGCCTGCACCACCACAGCCCCTGCTTTTCTGGATCTTTCAAGGGAGATTGGAAAAATCAAGCCACCAAAGCAATTTTCAACTAAAAGATACTCCTGTCACACTGTTAACCTGCTTCCTCCACATGGAGATAAAATCTTCCCATCCAGTGGTTACTGCTTAGCTGAAGTTCCATCAAGTTGATTCATTGTTGTTTTTTATTGTTGTTGTTGTTGTTATTTTGAGACAAGGTTTCTCTGTGTAGCCTTGGCTGTTCTGGACTTGTTTTGTATACCAGGCTGGCCTTGAACTCACAAAGATTGTCTGCCACTGTCTTCCCGACTGCTGGGATCACAGGTGTGGTCTACCATGCCAGGCATCCATCAAGTTTTACATTGTGTGATCTCATTAATTTTCCCAGTAACCATGTACAAATCCCCCTGCTTGTAGAGACCTTCCCTTTTATTTTGGTGAACCTCACTAAGAGAACAAAATTTAACAGTTTGGCTAAGGGCCAGGTCCCATTTACAAACTTAATACAATGTTTTAGATTGAAATAGGAAACAAAGCCTATTATTTATTTATTTGCCTTTGGTTATGCTGAGAAAAGCCTAATGGAAATTAAATTGCCTGATATAATTTAAGTAATTGGTGGTCATAACTTTCCCAGAATTCCAGGCTGCAAATTAAAACCAATTCTGTTTAGAAGCCTTACCAATACATCTCCAGTGCAGCCATATGCAGTCAATTTTTTGTTTGACAGAGAGCTGAAAATACTGGTTCTGTCCTTGACAGCTTTCAATCTTAACTCTTGCCAAATTCCCAAAGCCATTTTCCCACAGTTTGTTTGTTGGAGTCCCGTGTGAACTGCTGCGGAGGCATTGTGGATGCCTGTGTGAGCTTTTCTTCACTCAAGCAAAGGTCTCTCTTTACTACCGCACCTCTTTCCGCATGCTTTCATTCTGAATTTGCTGAGGCAAAACTGAGAAAGTGCACTGCCTCAACTTTTACCCAGGACCCTAAATTAGGGCACACCAAAACTCAGTTCTGCCCCGGCAGCTGCCAAGCAGAGACTGGCATTGTGGCTTCTGAGGACTGGGTCTGAGGCGCGCCTCTGTGTCCTGGCTGCCTCGGCGCTTTGCATTTTGTCTGGCTTTCCTCCTACATAATAAAACTGGTTGTTATTTCCCTGACTGGCCTCCAGACTCTCATTGGCTTTCACTCTGAGTACACAGAGCACATAAGAAATTGGAGCCAAAGGGAGGCTCTCTCTGGCAGAGCCAGGAGTCCTGGTGCGTCTGGCATGCAGGCAGCCGGTGTTCCCAGGCCTCGGAGTGACAGGTGGCATTGCTGGCCGCTGGGGCAAACTCAGGTGCAGAGCGCAGCAGCCAGGTGGTGAAGAGCTGTCGAGAGGACCGAGAGGGGTCTCCCAACGGCCCCTGCACTTTCAAAGACAAGAGCTGCTTAGAAAGGCAGCTTGGCTTGTGTTGAAAGCTTCAAGCCCTGTGTCCTTTGGATTCCCAGTGTCTTCCCCTGACCCTTTTGTGTAACTTCTCAGCATACTGCAACCAGGCCTGGAGCACTGCTGGGCTGGCTGTGAGGTTGTTATAGCCGCCTTTCTCCAGGGAGCTGTGTGTTAAGGCTCTGCTGGGCTGAGGAGTGGTTGGGGAGTTGTATCATTGACAGCCCTGGCTTCTGCAAGCAGAGCACCTCAGAGAGCTGAAGTGCTCTCTGCCAGCGCCTGTTGATGTCCACGCTGCCCGGTAGCTGCACAGCAGTACAGTCCAGCGCCTGTTGATGTCCACGCTGCCCGGTAGCTGCACAGTAGTACAGTCCATCCTATTTCACCAAATCCTCTCAACAAACTCCATGAAGTAGAGTTTGCTTCCCATTTTGCAGATGGAAAAACAAGCTAAGCCCAGGAAGGCCACGTGACATTGGCCTGCTGGGTGATGCTGATATGCTGAGGGCTCCAGACTCTATCAATGCCTTGGACAGACCAGACCCTGAGATGATAGAAAGCTTCTACAGTGAAAACCATGAGCAGCAGCCAAGGGGGTTCCTCACACACCACAGCATGCTGTTGTCAAAGTGTCAACATAGATTTCCACATATCTTCCCATAGCTGGGGTATCCAGAAGCCTTAACTGCCTGGACTAGTTAGGGGCTATGGAATTTAGTGTTTTGCCTATGTTAAGGAATTAAAAAAAAAAATAACATGGCAGGCTTCTTTTTTTTTTTTTTTTTTTTTTTTTTTTTTTTGATAATAGAGACTGCACAGGCCCCAGGAGATACAGAAGCCTGGGCCTCAGCCCAGAAAGATTTCATAGCAGCGAGCAGCCCCTTTCTGCAAAGATTCAGCCACAGTTTTAGAGAAGGCTTTGCATGATGGGGCTCTTCTTGCTGAGATTCTGTAACACACAGCGCAGCTTCTTGGGGGGGGGAACTGTTCTTACGCAGTTGGGGGGGCACTTTTCTCATGCAGTCTTGGGGGGCACAGGATCAGCTGGAGGGCAGGGAAGGGTGGGGTGTGTGATGGTGTGTGATGGTGTATGTGTGTGTGTGTATACACATCCACAAGAAACACAGATTCACTATGAATTTCATTAATATAGAAGTGTGCCAGCACAGGTGTCAGGGACATAACTCAGTTGGTGAAACACTTTCCTCAGAAGTATGACCATCTAAGTTCTGTTCCCAGAACCCACTTTAAAAGCCACTCGTGATGGCGCACGCTTGTAACCCTAGTGATGAGGACGGAGAGGAACGGTCCAGCTTTAAATATGGACTTAAAGAATCAATTTTTGTTGAAACAACAGGGTATGCTACTAATAAAATAACCCAGCCACTAGCACCCACACAGTGAAAGTTCCCAAATTCCCATTTAAACTTGCAATCTGTGTACCCAGTTTCCTGGTTTCTTATTTCTTAGACTAAGTCTTTCTCTGTGTCCTGAAGGTACAGACCTGCCAAGCTCCAGAGAGTGTAGTTTAGCAGTAGTAACTAGCCAGACACAGGGGAGAGAGTTCTCCACCTATAGGAGATGTGTGTGTGTGCGTGCATGTGTGTGTGTAGGGTGCATGTGCACATGTGTGCGTGCGTGCATGCATGCCTGTGTGAGTGTGTGTGAGTGTGTGTGTGTGTGTGTGTGTGTGTGTGTGTGTGTGTGTGTGTAGGGTAAGGTGCAAAGCATGCATCTTGACACACAGGAACAGCAGCCACTCTGCAGTGAATGCACGTAGGTGCGCTTCTGAGCACAGACCCTAACATTTCTTTCTCGGGCCATTGGGGAGTTGTGGTGGCTGTGGCCTTGGGCCACCCCACGTCACATTCCACCCTTCCAGACAATAGGCTTCGCAGCAAGGAGCCAAGGTGCTGGTCCCCAGGAAACAGCTGGCGTGATCCCCGCCCAGTGACGACACCATTGTTTGAAGGGTCTCCGTACTCTGGTTTGGAAATTGACTTCCAAATTTGCTGGGGTGAATTTGCTGGACATATCAATACATATCAATAGTTTTTATTTATTTCATTGCCAAAACAGATTTTCATAGAAAGCAGAATGTTGGTGGATCCAGCACAGACAATGCTCACACAGCTGTTTAACGAGAGCTGAGAGCAGAGGTAGCGGGGAGTTTTCTGGGAATTTGACTGGTTGAGAAGCATGTCAGTGACGTGGGGACAGGAGAGTGACTGTGTTGGAGGCATGGCTTGTTTGAGGCAGTGCCTCACTCTACAGACAGGCTGATCTCAAACTTAAGCCCATCATTCTGGCCGGGTTTTCCAAGGTCTAGGACAGCAGATGTGAATCATGGTGCCAAGGTTGAAATAGCGAATTTTTAGACTTGTGTGGGTGTTGTGTATGTGTGTCTGTGCACATGCATCCTACAGAGCACACACGTGGAGATCAGAGCACAACCTTGGGCGTTGGTCTTTACTCTCCACCCTGTTTGAAAACAGGGTCTCTTTGCTGTTTTCCACCATGTACACCAGAGTCTCCTATTTCTGCTCCCTTCTCGCCACAGGAGCGCTAGCATCACAGACTCGTGCTAACATACTCTTCAGGTCTTCACGGTTGTGTAGCATAGCGCTTTGCCCACGGAGCCATATCCCCAGTCCTGGGGGAGCGTTTCTGGCTGCCCAGGCCCATGCTTTAAGTGCTGTCTGTTCTGAAGTGCTCTTTCTAATTCTCTGGACACGTGGTGCTTTGTCAGAACTTGGGCTGGGCTTGCTGTGACAGAACCATCCTCTGCTCCTCTGGCTGATGGCGAGGCCCCTCCGCCATGAGTGCTGAGGTCAGACCATATCCTCCAAGAAGCCCTGACCCCACTCTCTCATAACCAGGAGAGAGGCAGCTCACACTTGCCAGGGCCACCGTGCTGGGGACTGTGCCTCTAACTTTGTTGGACCTTCTCTTGTCCGATGTAAGTCAGGAGCTTTGACGGCTGTCATTTCTGCTGTGGACTAAGCCTGGAAGCTTCCATGGGAAGGTGGCCCCCCAAAACACTCATTCACAAATGGGTTAACTTGGAAAACTGTCAGTGTTAATTTGTGTCACGGCAGGGACAAAGCCTCAAGGCCTTGTTCCAGAGCAGTCTTGATGGGACTCCCTGACTGCAGAAGCTGCCGCTGTAACTCGCGGTTTGTGGCAGCGATGGTCCCAGTTAGAGGAGAAGACTCAGGGTCCCAGCAGTCAGCTCTGCTTCCACACACACTTCCAACTCATAAGCAGAGGAGAGCATCTCTGTGGCTGGCTAGGGCACAGCCGAGGGCCAGGGCCTCGCTAGCCTGTGATCTTGTCTCCAGGGTCTCTGCTCAAGGCGTCATCTGGACCAGGCCCCGCTCGAGCCCCTTTGCAGCACTGTGAGGTTCGGCAGCTCCAAGCTCAGGTCTTCTCCCCCACCACACGGCCACGCAGCTCTGCCCTGCACTTTATGGAAGAGCATTTTCAACTAAATTACTAATGCAGTAACATTAGAGAAATGCTTGTGGAATTGATCCAAGTCACTTTTGGGTATCACAGAGTTTCTCTTGTTGAATTTAAAAGAATCTCAAGAAAATATTGCATTTTCTTATCACGTTTATTACAGAGATGTAAACACAAGATCAAGTAGGGGAAACGCACACCCGCACATAACACACAGCGTTGTGGGACCACCTCTTCTCCTCACTGGTTGTCTCTGGGAAGGCCTGAGAAGCCTGATGGCTGCTCCTTACGTGCTATGGGAGCACATGAGAAAAGAGCGACTGACACAACCTTCCCATGTTCATTTCCTGGCCCCTTGCCTTGGAAAGAAGTCCCAGAGTTCAAGGTCGAAGGTCAAAGGGCAGCATTTCTTCCACACTCTGTCAAGTCCCAAGAACAGCATATGAGCACAGCATCAAGCCAGAGCATTTAAAACAATTACACCTGACTGTGTTTATACAATTTCCTCATGGCCACTGGCTTTCTAGACATAAAGTCCAGCCCAAGGAGGGTAGGGAAATGTCTCAATGAGTAAAGTGCTTGTGGTCCAAGCCCAGGGACCTAAGTTTAGATTCTCCCTGAAAGTCAGGCATGGTGGCATATGCCCGTAACTCCAGCACTGGGGGCAGGGCAGAGACAGGCAGAGCCTGGAGTCACTGGCCTGTGGGTGTAGCCAAAACAGTGCACTCCCGGGTCATTGACAGACCCTGTCTCAAAAGTAAGATAAAGAAGGATACAGTTCACCTCTGGCCTCCATATGCACAGGCACACACATACCACAACTGCCACCAGCACCAGCACCACCACCATCACCAGTACCACCAGCACCACCACCACCATAACCACCTCCAGTAGCAGCAGCAGCAGCAGCAGCAGCAGCAGCAGCAGAAGCAGCAAAACTCTGGGCTTATAGTGCCATTCTCTAGATGGGAGATCAGGCCCAGCCCTTTGTTTCTATTTTAAACTTTTATTTATTTATTTCAAGATCTTTAACTGCATCTATGCATATGTAGCATGTGTGTGCCTGGTGTCTCAGTCAGAAGTGGGTGTCAGAGCCCCCCTGGATTTGAAGTCCCAGATGGCTGTGAGCTGCCATGTGGGTTCTAGAAACGGAGCCCAGGTCCTCTGCAGGGGCTACAGGATGGACTGCTGAGCCCTCACTCCAGCCTGGGCCCCAGACGTTCTTTCTGCAGAACTGTTATAAGAAGGCATGTAACATGGCATCTGACTAGTGTGATCCTTGGTCTATGTGCTACACAGAGATCTAAGGGACACCACAGCAGACCTGTCAGCAGGAAGGCAGAGGGGAGGAGCAGCTGGACCTTTGGCTCGGTTTTCGGGCTGATGTGAAGTTACTGTCTTAAAGTGGCCACACAGTTCAGCCACTCTCAGGCATGGGTGTGCTTTGTTAAGAGGTGTTTTGAGCACTCTGTATTTAGTATTTATTTGTTTGCTTTTTGGTTTTTTGAGACAGGGTTTTTCTGTGTAGCCTTGGCTGTCTTGGACTTGCTTTGTAGACCAGGCTGGCCTTGAACTCACAGAGATCTACCAGCCTCTGCCTTCTGAGTGCTGGAATTAAAGATGCTACCACGCCCAGCCCTTAAGTATTCATAAAATTGTACAGTTTCTCACTGGCTACTCTGTGGTTTGGGGTTCACACCCTTTGCACAGCACAGGGGTCAAACAGTGCATACAATTATGCTTTGCATGTGGGGCATCGCCAGCCATCAGGCAGACTGGGAATTCTTAGATGCACATAAAGTCACAGAGTCAGACAGGGACCGTAAATGCCCCATCATTTCAGCCTTGCATGGCACCACACATGGCCAAATGAGTCACGAAAGCTTGTGGTTTCCAGACAGTTTTTGGTTTTGAAGTTATTTGTGTCTAAGCACTAGAAGTTTATTTTCTTGACTTTAAGGCACATCTTGTAATCAACTCAGGGACAATAAAGCTGACTAATGTGAAACAATGCCTGTGTTTGAAAGGAACATGATGACATATCTGACTGTGGTTCAAAGGCCATCCTGTAGGCCTGGCTCTGGGCATCCTTTGCACTTTGCACGTGTGTGTGCTGCACACTGGGCTGTGCAGTCACTGTGCAAGGGAAGGCAGAACAGGTAAGACACACAGGAGGAGTAGGAGAACCCGACCAGGCAGGTGGCATGCTGGGAACACTGCAGCCCAGCAGGGAGGGAGCTCACATTCAGGCTCACGGCTAAGGGACTAGCAATTTGCTCAGTGCGCCTGCGAAGTGTCCGAAGTGGGTCTTTCAGGCATTTTACAACAAGCAAAGCAGGGTGAAAAGACACTGCGAGATTTGACTTCTGTCTTAGGACCACATATGTCATAAGGTGAATGTGGGTTCCTACGCTGTAGAAGGTTTGGGAGAGAAGAGCGGCTTGTATTTGCTAGTGTGGGGACATTCGTTGGTGGGTGCTTAGAAAATATGCTCACCGTTTAATGCCCCTGACTCTAGAGATTTAGGCTTAATGAAAAAATGAGGGCTGGAGAGATGGCTCAGAGGTTAAGAGCACTGTCTGTTCTTCCAAAGGTCCTGAGTTCAATTCACAGCAACCACATGGTGGCTCACAACCATCTGTAATGTGATCTTGGTCCTCTTCTGGTGTGCAGGCATACATGGGCAGAATATGATGTAAATAATAAATGAATAAATAAATAAATATTTAAAAAGAGAAAGGAAGAAAAGAAAAGAAAAGAAAGGTAAAAATAAAAGAACAGCATCGTGAACAGTCTCCTTTATCCCATGCTCCTTTGTGCCCCTTCCTCTTCCTTGAGAGACTGGCAGGGTAGTCTTCCACGAGGCTCCCCCTTCCTCCTATGGCTTCTGGGTATCTCCCTTCACTGCTGAGGCAAACACAGGCTGTCTCGATGCTTCTAGAACAGCACAGGACCCTCTCCTGGTGCTCTCTGTCCACCCACTAGCCAGGAGGCACATTATCTGACTTCACCACCTCATGTTTGAAAATATTGAATAGGGGTGCGAGGTTGGTAGAAGGGACAGTGCTGTGTCAGTGCGAGGGGCAGATGGAGCAGAGCTCGGAGGCCTCATCCTAGCTAACTCACCTGGCACGGGAATGTTAAAAGTCTCTGGCTGAGTGAGCCTCCAGTGTGGAGTCAAAGTTGAGAATCTGGCCCTCAGGCACCCCCAGCCCCCTCCTCAAGGAGGAGCCCTTGAACTCTAGATTGTGTGATTTCGAAGGCCGTGTCCTCGACTCGGTTGAGTGATGTAATCAGGACAAGACTCTCATCATTAGGGTTATCTATCTGTATGGGTGGGGGATCGCTTCTGGAACCTCCCTGGATACCAAAAATGAACCCAAGGGTTTTGGTCCCTTCTAGGACAGCCTGGCATCTGTAATAGTAGCTCTGTACACCTTTCCCCCATGCACGGAGTCGCCTCTGCGCGTCTTATGCTACCCACTGCAACAGAAGCACGCACTGTGCTGTATTGCAGAAACGCGATGACAAGCGGAATATTCTGTACGCGTTCTGCGCAGACGCGATATTTAATCAGTGTTTACGTTACAGCGCTGGCTGTGCAACTCACAGGTCCAGGTGGCCACCGGAACCCAGAGCCCGCATGGCCTCCACCACTCTCATCTGGGCAGTTTCTTGCCTTGGCTCATTAGAAAGCCCCGAGCGCAGGTGCCAATCTGTGTTCTCCCTTGCTCCTTATCCCTGCCCTCTTGTGACCCAGTTCCCTTCGTTCCAGTGCCAGGACTACCGCGGCGGCTGGCTCACGGGCGCCCTGTGCGAGGACCTGTGCGTGGCTGGGGAGCTGCTGTACCAGCGCTGCCTGTATTACGAGCGTGGCAAGAAGGTGCTGCAGGCCCAGTGGCGGGGTCGGACCGTGGTCCTTAAATCCAAGAAGGAGGCCTTTTCCAGCTTCCCACCCCTCAATCTGCTGGAGGACGAAGCGGGGCCAGGCGCCTCAGGCATCCCCGAGGCCGAGCTGCTCCTGATGGTGGCTGGGGAGGTCAAGAACACGCTAGGCTTGGAGCTGCCCAACAACAGCATAGCCCCCCTGTGGCCGGCCAGGCAGGGCCCCGGCTGGCGGCAGCAGCTGGCCAGTGCGTGGTCACTACTCCAGCAGGAGGAATACGTGTACTTCAGCCTGCTGCCAGACCTGAGCCGCCACATCCTGCCCGTGCTGGGATCCTGTGGCCACTTTTACGCAGTGGAGCACTTGGCTGCCGGGAGCCCCCACCACAGGGCTCTCTTCCCTCTGGGTGAGGCTGGCCAGGCCCAGGCTATTAGCCACATAGCCCTCAGCTTCCTGGACATGGTGAGCCATTTCGACAGTGACTTCTCCCATCGCCTCCACCTCTGTGATGTCAAGCCTGAGAACTTTGCCATCAAGATAGACTTCACGGTGAGTGGAAACAGGCTGCTTGCGGTAAGGGGAAGAAATTCTGGTCTGTGTGGGAGGAAGGAAGCCAGTGTAACTTTGGGTGGCCGTGTGGCTCCTGGTCAGTCCAGTTCCAGACAGCTTTCTTGCCCCGTTGACAAGAGGATTTATGTAGATTCATCTCTTGCTCCTAGAGATGTCAACTCTAATGAAGGGGCCCACAGGAGGCTGAGGTCAGGCAGGAAGCAGAGGAGGCGCCCCACTTCCCTGAGGACAGCTCTGGTGCCTGTAGTTAGTGCTGGCACGGGATCCGTGAGGTCTGCAGCGGTCAGATTTCCTGGGCTAGACAGTGTCTGCTAGGGCTGTTCTTCCAAGCCAAGCATTCTGCGTCCACAGCACCAGGGTGCTGACAATAGTCAGTGCCAGACAACGCTACTCTTCTAGAGAGATTCTAGTCAGTTCCGAGTCTGTGAAAAGACATCTAGCAAGACGCCTGGAGCTCTAGTGCCTGCTGGCAGGGAAGACCCTCCAGGAGAAGGAATGCCTGACCCTGTAGCTCTCGCAGATGCGAGGCACCCTTCTCCCTCAACTCGGGGGCTATGCAGCTGCACCAGAGATACACTGTGGTGGATAAGAAGTGACAAGAGAGACTTGTATGTGTTATTGGATAGCATGGGACTCCTTCCCCTCCTGGCTAAAAGCAGTGTGTCAGGTTCCTGCTGTGTCTCCTAACCCTGGTCCCATTGCTGGGCCTCCCAGTGGGAAGTGCTGACAGGACCTGTGATGTCATGGGCCCAGAGTGGGCAGTGGCGAAGGCAGTAAGTGGTCAGTCACCCCTGCAGCACCTTTGCTCTTACACTGTAAGTGTTGCTCAAGCCAGCTTGCGCCTTGTGGGGACTGGGTCACGGTGGGGTAAGGCTCTTCATCATGGTTAGGATGTTGCTGGGCCATGGGATCTCATGGCAGGCTGCACGGCATTGGCGTAACCTTTTAAAAAACAGCTTGGCATCTAGGGGACTAAGTTTGCCATCCGTGCAATCAAGTGTTTGACCCTGCTCTCACTGTGTCCACCCAATACCCAACATGGCTGCCTTGGAGGGGATAAAATTCCAGGGGTAAATGGGAAAAAATGGGCTTGGAGTTAGTTCTGGTGGGTTCCAGAAGGTTGTGGGGGCTACAGCAGAGTGTGCACACTGGGCAGGAAACTCGGGGTAAGCTCAGTCCTGTGTTATGCCTCACTGTGAGTTCACCACTGTCTCTCAGATGAAGCCCCCAGCTGCTATTTTGGAGGTGCTTGCCACTCTAGCTAAGGCTTCCCAACTTAGTGAGCAGGAGCCATGCAGTGGAAAGACGAGCAGTTGCCTTCCACTTCTGAAAACTCTTGTCATAGTCACTTGAGGTATGGATATGGGCATTATGAGTCCTGGGGACACAGCCACCTGAGTCTGAGGGTCCCGGTAGTGTGGAAAGCTGACCTCTGGGCATGACATAGCCATTGTCCTCTGAGCTCTCAGTAGCTCTGAACAAAATGGGCTCCATTTGTAATGCACGGTGGAGGGGAGGGAGGCGCTCACGAGGCACAGCACTGTTACCACAGTCCACCCCTCCCTGAGCACATATATCTTTATCACAAGAGAACTTGCTAGTAATGCAAATTTTGTTTATTGTTTGTTACATTTACTTGTGTGTGTGTGTGTGTGTGTGTGTGTGTGTGTGTGTTGATGAATGTCATAGCATATGCAGAGAGGTGAGATGCCAATTTGTGGGAGTTGGCTCTGCCCTTAATACAGTGTAGGTTGACTTCAGGGCCTCGGGTTTGGTGATAAGCACCTTTACCTGCTCATCCACCTCAGCAGCCCAGCAATGTAAATTCTCCTACTGCTCCTCAGACCTATTGAACCTGAGACTCTGGAGAGGGCCGGCACACCAGACGTGTTCCAACCCAATACTTTGAAAGACCAAGGGGAGGGTGGTGAGTTCAAGGCCAACCTGGGATACATGGTAAGATCCTGTCTCAAAAACACAGACAGGCTAGCAAACAAGGTACCCTCACCTGTGGCTTTGGTCTCTGTTCAAGTTTGAGAGCCCTGAATTCCTGTTTCCAGAAGCTGGACTGTGTTTTTGAGCCCTGGCTGCCCCCTGCCCTGAGGAGAGGAGGGGTTCTTACAGATGGACGATTTCAAGCCTCCCGGTTCAGGCCTTCAGGAACAGCCTGGAAAGGAGGGTGACCCCAAACCACACAAGCACACCCTTCAAGCTGGTGAGCTTCTTCCTGGTCCTGAGAGAGAGCAGAGGTGCAGGGAGGACCGAGAACGGGTCACTCAGTGCAGAAGAAGGTTCGTCACCAGTGTGTCGGGTTGCGGGCCAGATTCAAGCAGAAGGCACTGTATCATCGCGCAGGATGATTCTGTGATCCTCCCAACCAGGAAGGTTTCCCTGCTGTCCTTATTTTAGGTACACAGGAGCAGCAAGTCATTCTAGGCTACACAGTATAAGTTAAAAAATAAGTCACCGGCAAGATGAGAGGAACAGTGTCACAAATGGGGTTACGTAGGAACACAGAGGCTGGAGGAACACAAAGTGCCAGAAACTGGGGAGAGAATGGACCTCCCCATAATAAATTATATAGACAGTAGGCTCATTAGCATAGCTCTCATTAAATTTGAAATTTAAAAATTATCTTATGTATGTATGTATGTATGTCTATATATCACTTAAATATTTGTTGGGGGTGGGGGTTCAAGACAGGGTTTCTTTGTGTAGCTCTGGCTTTCCTGAAACTCCCTCTGTAGACCAGACTCAGAGATCCACCTACCTTCTCCTACTCTGCCTCCTGAGTGCTGGGGTTAAAGGTCTGTGCCACCACCACCACCTGATTTAAAATAATTTATTTATTTATTTATTATTTATTTATTTATTTATTTATTTATTTATTTTTACGTATATGAGTGTTTTGCCTGCGTGTATGAGTGTGAGCCATGTTTGTGCCTCATGCCCAGAGAGGTCAGAGGAAAGCATCAGAGCCCCTGGAATTGGAGTTGTGGTTGGGTGGGTGTGAGCTACCATGTGGGGGCTGGGGACCAATCTGAGTGCTCTGAAAGAGCAACAAATGGTCTTAACTGCTGAGCCATCTCCCCAGCTCCAGTTCTTACTGACTTTAGTGTTTTTAACCAAGCTAAGTGACAAGATTACTTCTTAACTTTGACCAGCTAATGAGTCAAGAGAGATTGATAGATTGTACAGGCTTGGGATGTAGCTCAGGGTTAGGATCATACCTGGTGTACACACAGCCCTGGGGTCCCACTTTTAACTAGGATTAAGGGTGTGGCTCACTGCTAGAATAGTACTTACCAGGCTTTTGTGATGTCTATTGGGTTCCCAGTACTTCCGCCCGCCCCCCCAAAATAGCAATCAAAGGAGGGGACAGGAGATGGGAAGTGGACATTCTGGAGGCTGTGTGTGGGGGATGTAGGAAGGGAAAAGTGGGGGTAGATACCCTCAAGATACACAGTGCGCATGTATGAAACAGTCAAAGACTAAATAAAAAGATATTATAAAAAATGAAAACTATTAACTCCCTCAAGGCAGGCAACAACAAGCGGGCTTCTTGCCTGTGTTCATTATCAGGCAAAAGTGATGGAAGAGGGTGACATTCTCATCACTCTGCACATTTTAAAGTAACATGTCCCTTCTGAGGTTTCACTGATAACCCCTGGGAGGGCTGTCCTCTACCAGCATCTCCCCTGCGTGGAAAAAAAGAACCAAAGGTAGAAATCATCAACCATGCCTTCTGCAGCTGAATGACACCAGCAAATGAGCCCTCTCCTAGATGCTGCAGGGGCTGGGGCTGGGGTGGGGGTGGGGGGTGGCTGACATTTTCACAGTGGCCTGTGAGGGCTTGTGGGACTCCACTTCCATCAAAGATGTCACATTTAGGAATGACTTATCTCCAAGCTATCAGCTGTCGAACTTGGGCAGACTCCAGACGCTTGCAGATTTCAGCTCACATTTTTTTTTTTGTATCCAGGTGGTGAAGGGAAATCTGCATAATTTATAAGTTATTCTTTGTCTGATTTTGAAGCCTGTTTGGTTGGGAGCCAGAAAGATGAATCTGAAATTGCAGCAGCCCTCAAGCTCTTACCCTGACAGTGGGACTAGTGGTTGATGCTCAGGGCTGACAAATGCTGATCCTAATTTCAGGCCATTTCCCCATGGCCCATCTGATTGGTCAGTTGCCGTGGGTACCAGATGTGTAGTACAACGAGCAACCTGTGATTGTTTATAGTCTTGGGGCTCAGTTATCCATCTCTCACAGCTTTTGTAATCCTCACCCCGAAGCTGTGAAGAAATGTGGAACTTAGCAGATCCAGAGTGAAAGTCTCACAACCACCATAAACAAACAGAGGCTGAGGAAGGAAGCTGTGCCTGGTGCCTGACCAGCGGCTGTCACACGGAGTCTGTCAGATCCACAGGCTTTCACAGAAGCCACTACAGCCTCGGACAAAACACTTCTGCGAGGACATAGGGCATCTGACTCATGACTGTTTATTTACCCTTGGATAGATGCCATGCTTGTCATTAATCATTGTGACCAAGGACTGTCGCTTCAAAATCTCTGATGCTACTCTCTTTACTTTGGGCTTGTGTGTTGGGTTGTTCACACACGTGTGTGTGTGTTTCCATACATGTGTGTGCTTGCGCCTGTGTGTACATGTGTATGTGTGCGTGTGCATGTGTGTGTGTGTAGGAGCTGCACACCTTTAAATTTTTAGTCATCATCATCATCATCATCCTTTTGGGCAGGATCTCCTACTAGCCTGGACCTCATCAAAGTGGCTAAGGCTGGTTAGCCACTGAGCCGCAGGGATCTATTTGGTTTTTGCTTCCACAGCTATGGAATTAGAATGCTTCTTTCTTTCTTTTTTTTTTTTCACATGGGTTTTAGGGATTGAATTTAGGTCCTCGTGCACACTTCACTGACTGAGCTATCTCCTCGGCTCCCTTATTTTTGACAATAAAATCTTCCCCTTCCCCTGACTTCTTCAAATGAATCTGTGTCTCACCAGTGCCGTGTCTTACCATGGTAACACTTTGCAATTCTATTCTCAGATATCAGATTTCTCTGGGGAAGCATTTATTATTTTTATGATGATGATGATGATGATGATGATGATGATGATGATGATGATGTTTTTCGAGACAGGGTTTCTCTGTGTAGCCTTGGCTGTCCTGGACTCACTTTGTAGACCAGGCTGGCTTCTAACTCACAGTAATCTGCCTGCCTCTGCCTCCGAGTACTGGGATTAAAGGTGTGCACCACCACACCTGGCTTATTTTTGTTATTTATGTTGACAAATGTCATGGTCAGTCAAAAAAGAAACAGAAGGAGGAGGTGGAGAGATGGCCCAGCAGTTAGGGGTGCTGGCTGTCAGTTCAGGGTGCTGGCTGTCGATTCAGGGTGCTGGCTATCAGTTCGGGGTGCTGGCTATTGGTTTGGGGTGTGGGCTCTCAGTTCAGGGTGCTGGCTATTGGTTCAGGGTGCTGGCTGTTCGTTTGGGGTGCTGGCTGTCAGTTCGGGGTGCTGGCTATTGGTTTGGGGTGCTGGCTATCAGTTGAGGGTGCTGGCTGTCAGTTCAGGGTGCTGGCTTCAGTTTGGGGTGCTGGCTGTCAGTTCGGGGTGCTGGCTGTCAGTTCAGGGTGCTGGCTGTCAGTTCGGGGTGCTGGCTGTCGGTTTGGGGTGCTGGCTGTCAGTTCGGGGTGCTGGCTGTCAGTTTGGGGTGCTGGCTGTCAGTTCAGGGTGCTGGCTGTCAGTTCGGGGTGCTGGTTGTCAGTTCAGGGTGCTGGCTATCAGTTTGGGGTGCTGGCTGTCAGTTCGGGGTGCTGGCTGTCAGTTCGGGGTGCTGGCTGTCAGTTCGGGGTGCTGGCTGTTGGTTCAGGGTGCTGGCTGTCAGTTTGGGGTGCTGGCTGTCAGTTTGGGGTGCTGGCTGTCAGTTTGGGGTGCTGGCTATCAGTTTGGGGTGCTGGCTGTCAGTTCGGGGTGCTGGCTGTCCTTCTGGTGGACCTGATCTTGGTTCCTAGAACCCAGGCTGGGTGGCTTACAATCACCTGTGACCTGGCACCTTGCACACATGTGGCATACACTCATACACGCAGGTACAAACTAAAACATGACTTATGATAATAGTTTGTGTCAAAGGAAGCACTTGTAAATACTCTGGGGAAATGAGGTCATGACCTGGGCGTTTCCTCCTGACAGGTAGACTCTGGTCACCACTGCGTCAGTCACCTATGACCCATTGCCGTCAGGGCAGAAGCTGTCCTTCAGGGGCCATGCTATTATTGTCTGGGCTGTCATTCTTGCCGCGTGCTTCTTTGATTTCAGGTGGTAGCTATTGACGTAGACATGGCCTTCTTCGAGCCTAAAATGAGGGAAATCCTTGAGCAAAACTGCACAGGAGACGAAGATTGCAACTTCTTTGACTGTTTCTCCAAGTGTGACTTGCGAGTGAACAAGTGTGGGGCCCAGCGTGTCAACAGCAACTTGCAGGTGAGCTGGGAGGACGGCACCTGTGTCCACAGCCTCTGGGCTCATTTATTCCACCAGGGCAGGATGCTTTGCTTCTTTCTACTTGGGTGGTGGTGGCCTCAGTGTCCCAGTGGGGTCCCAGCACAGCCCCTAGCTGGCTCTCCCCCGCAGCTTCTCTTGAGGATGCTTCTGAGAGCTTGTTTGGAGGTTCTAGCAGGGGAATGCAGCTACTTGCATGGGCTTAGCTGAAGAGTGGTCTTCCTTCCCTCCAGGGAGGGTCACCACTTGCAGCAGTATGCGCGTGTGTTGCTTAGAAGGGGACACTTGTCTAGCCAGCCAGATGAGCCTTATCAACCGTGGTGACCGATAAGGAGGCCCAGGCAAATGGCCCTCGTACCCAAGGAGAGCCAGTCTTTCTGCCAGTGTCTGCTTCCCTGTAAATCCTCACCCAGAAAGAAATGATGAGAGCCAGAGCTGAGTCTGTGAGGCTAAGACCTGAGGCAGTCCTGAGAAAGAGGCCAATGGGGGAGGCTGGACAGATGCCATCACAGACAGGCAGGACAGCCAGCGGGGGCTCTCACAGGGAGGCTGGTAGGAATTGTCAGTCAAAGTGCATCTGCAGGCAGGGAGACCCCAGTCCCAGGGTTGACTTTCTAGCCCATTGGCTGGAGACTGTCCCTTCTCTTTGGCAGCATTGTCCCCATCTGCATCACTGGATGCTTTCAGATGGGGGTGTGTGAACTTGCACACACAGGTGCCTGGGCACAGAGTACAACCAGCTGTTCAACCTGCTTGTCAGGGTGTGTTACCTCACTGCTGCCTGCCACGTTCAGTCTCTTCTCTGTGCCCTCGCCCTATAAATTCTATTCATATGTCACTCAGCCCACTGCCTCAGCCATACCCGCCTCTAGTGTGCTCTCCCAATAGGCTTCATGCCGTGGGTCTGATGAGACTCCTGAACTGAAGCAGAGCAGATTAAGGCAGGTGCTCAGGAAAGCACACAGTGGGGGCTTTCTTACCACGAAGGAGAGAGGTCCTGGCTACAGAGCTGCCAACCTGGTGGAGCGAGCCCAGGCCAGGCAAACTCCTGGTTTCAACACCACAGATGGCTGAATCAAGTACCAGGACCATTGGAGTTCCCACTTTAAGGAGGCCCATCAGTGACACGGGCTTCCCGGGTGCCATCTCAGCCTCTTCCGTGTGGAGCTACACTTGATGGGTCTGTGATTGCCCTTCCCTTGAACCAGGCAGACAAGATGGCTTTCACCTGAGTCCCCACCATCTCTGATCTCACCTGCAGGTCTTTGCTTTAAGAGAAACTAAGAATGGCTCTGTGGGCAAAGCCACCTGCCAAGCCCAATGCCTTGGTTTTGATTCCTGGAACTCACACAGTAGAGAGGACTAATTCCTGCAAGTTGTCCTCTGACCTACACACACACACACACACACACACACACACACACACACACACACACACACACGGCTCTTGCAAGTGGAATCTTGAACCAAAGAAAACTGGACGGAGAGAACAGGTGTAAAGAGACACAGATGATAAAATCCAAATGGCCGAAGATTTAAAGACATAATTAAAAACACCATGCTAATTAAAACTCAACAGTAATATACTTTCCATTTTGGAATAGTCATTAAAATGGCATTAATTAACAGTTGACACTCTGGGGGGTTAGATGAGTGTGTCCACCCTTAGTGTGACGTACGTCGTGGCTCCGGAGCGGATGTGGATACACTCATCCCTGTGCCTGACTATTGTCTTTGAAGACAGCCCCAGAAGTGAAAATAAGTTTTTTCTGTGATGTAGTATAAAGCACTAAGTGGGGGGAAACTCAGGTTATAAATTAAGTCAGCATCTGTAATGTGATCTCATGTTCACTAGATTTTGTTTTGTTGGAAAAACAGATGTACTTTGTTGTATTCACCCGTTTCCAGTTGCTGTGACAGAACACTTGATACACACAGCTTATAATGAGGAAAATTTAAGTTGGGGTCATGATTCCAGAGGTTTGAGTATATGGCAGCAGCTCCTTTGCTCTTGGGCCAGTAGTGGGGCACAGCACCCTGGCTGGGGTGGCCTACGGTAGAGAACAGCTGTTTACCTCATGAAAGCAGGGGGCAAAGAGGGAGAGGAAGCGAGGAAGAGACCTCCATCCATCCCAGCATTCCTCACAAGGCCTAACTCACTCACACCTCTTAAGGGCCCCACCATGTCCTCAGCACCATGGGCTGGTGACTAAGCCTTCAGCAGATGGGTCTTTGAGGTGCACTTAAGACACTGCCATCATACAGGTCTGCTGAAGTCAGAAGCAGTCTCTGAGAACATTCAGGGGAGCCATGACCTCTCAGGGGAACCCAGCACTGGGCTTACTTGTTACTCAGCAGCTCCTGACTGTGACTCTGCTGTAGGACTGAGCTTTGGCAACTATTTTTAGACATTTAAATTTTTGCATTGGAAAAGGGTAATCTCTAGTCAGAAGAAATTTTTAAAAAATTTTAAAATAACACTTTTGCTGGGAACTGGGTGTGTAAGTCACAGGTACTTCTTGAATATGAAGGTGTTTGGTAAGCGAGGCTGAGAGAAAGACTGAAAGGAAAGCTGGTCACTTCTGTCTGTGTAGCTCCCACGCAGTACTCCCCACTGGGGTGTGAGGACCCTGAACACATCTTTCAGGCAAACCCTGATCCCCACACTGAGTGACTCAGGGCTAGGAGGGAAACACCTGCTAAGTGCCAGGGCTCTCTCTGTGATGCCTCCCACAGGAGCAAGGAAACGGTGTCCTTGAGACCCAGGAGATGCCAAAGATGACGTGCTCCCCTGAGTTACCCTCTCGTTTTCCCACTCAGGTCATCTGTGATAAAATATTTCGACACTGGTTCTCCTCAGCCCACAGGAGCCCGGCTGTCTCCCCTCAGCTTCGGCTGCAGCTACGGCAGACTGTTGAGGAGTGTGCTAACCACGGGGGCCCCTCTGGGAATTCCTGGACAGCCTCCTCCAGTGTGTTCTGGAAGCTTCGATGGCTCCTGCAGGCCACTCTGAGAGAACTGCAGGAAGTGGAGAAGTAACCACTTTCTTGCCTAAGTCATCAGGAATGGACAGACGTGACCTTCAGGTGATTTCTTCTGTAGTTGCTATGCAAATGAGCTGTCTGCAACCTCGGCGCGGTCTTCTGAAGTGTGCCACTGAACTCCTCTCCTGTGGCTGTGATGTGCACCTCTGGTGCTCCTGTCCAGCTCGGTTCGATCTTGTTTGGTGCTGACTTCTGTCCTGTCATTCTCTCGGAAGCGGCCAAAGGGAGGAGATCCATTTAACTTGTGGAGGTGCCAGTGTGCAGTCCTCTGAGGAGTATACATGGGCCATGCCATTAAAGACAAGGACGGCTGCCCTTCCCTGGTAGCCGTTAGCAAGCTAAAGAGTGAATGTGGGTGTACAGCTGAGTATGTTTGCAAATGAGCGTGTGCACATGTGTACACTCATGAGTATGTGAATGTGTTTGTGCCTATGCATATGTATTGTATTCACATGAGCATGTTGTGTGCACATACATATGGACGTGTGTATACATAAGGGGGATTCCACATGTTCTCACAATTACGAGTGTTCTCGAGTGTGTGTGTGTGTGTGTGTGTGTGTGTGTGTGTGCGCGAGTGTGCAGATGGACCAGTCATTGTGCCTGTGAATCTGTGCTCATGGATGAATCAATGTGAGTACACCCAGGAGCGCATGCGTGTGTAACATGCCAAAGTGAGGAGGTGGGCGGGCATGGGGAGCCTGTGTGGAAGGGTGACTTTTCAATGTGTGCCCTGGGAACCTTGCCTAGCGGCAGACAAGTGTTACTTTTCTCCTGGAATTAAATGCAATAAAACGCTGTGTCTTTAGGGGCATGGTTTGCCTTGGAGACTGTGTGGAGCGGCACCTTTTAGTGCTTTCCATTCTGTGGAGCTTTAGGGAGCATGTTACTGCGCATGGCAGAGCGCCTTCCTCCTGAGCCGGGCCTTGCGCCTGTAGAATGCAGTGTGTTTTGCTACCGTGGAGACAGTTTAAGTAGAGTGCTGGGGAGGGCTCTGAAGGCGCAGCTCATTTTGGGGAGCAGCTCGTTTGTGCTGACTGACTGAAGACCCAGCTGTGGGCATCAGGCTGCACTGTGGTGCCATGTGCTCTTTGTGGGCTTTTGACGAAGGTCTTCGGCAATGGCAGACTTGCACAGAGCGAGCAAGCTCTACGTTGCTTCCCAGCGGAGTACAGGGTGGAGCCAGGAGGCCTCATACTCAGCAGCACCTTCCATCAGCTCAGAACTCAATGGGCCCAAAGCTCCACAAGTCACAGGAAAGGGAACTCAAGAGCCGTGTGAAGTCTTGAGGGTTTGGACGGTGTTCCAGTGGCTTACGAAACACACAAAGTGTGACGTTTTAAGCATATACAAAATGATGGACACATCACCTTTTCTCTTCACACAACACCTTTCCAATCCAGGGAACTGTCCCCTCTAACTCCGAGGGACGCATTTCTCAGGGCTGTGACTCAGGCTGCATCCTGCCAACTCTGAGCAGGATGGAGGACAGTGGGAGGTCACACCAGCCCTGATGCTGATCCTGAAGGCTGAGTGGAGGTGCCTGTCTCCTACCTTTCCCATCCCCTCATCCTACCCACCAGGAATTTGCCAGATAAAGCTGGCTTCCTTAAAGGCTGTCCTCCATCCTGCGCCCAAAGACTTGCTTTCAGTTTCTGTTCTTTGGTGGGATCCTGTGTGGGTCACTCTGTGGCAGAAGCAAATGGAACCCCAAGTAGGTGGCCAGGTCTAGGCTAGCTGCGTTTCACAGCGAGCAACATGGCCTGCAGAGCAAGGCTCCCATTTCTCAGGCCAGGGTCAGAGGCAGCTGCTCCTTTGGGCAGGTTCCACTGGGAATGGAGGAGGCACAGGAGGAAGATGGGAGTGTGTGAGATAGCCTGTGAGGCCGAGAGGGAGTGCTGGGGTTCCTCTGGCAGCTTTAGCTGCTGTGATCTGATGCTCTGGGTGTCAAATGGCAGGCCTTCCTTAGTGGCCCCCGGACCACTGCCAGCATCTGTTAGCTTTCATCTGATTCTAAGTGGAAATAATTGTCTTTGTTTACCATGGAGACTGCGCAATAGATAATCACACATCACAGTGGCATCCCATTCTGCTTGTTTTGTCTATCCATTTACACACACACACACACACACACACACACACACACACACACACACACTCCCTTCCTTAGGATTCCTTTTAAGGCAGTGGTTCTTAAATTATATGGAAATTCATTTTGAAAAAATAGTTCAGGGCTGGGAGAGATGGCTCAGCTGTTAAAGGCTAGGCTCACAAGCAAAAATATAGGAAAAAAAATGTTTAAATTGAGCTGGGCAGGTTGTCTCATTCCTTTAAGCCCAGCATTTGGTGGTAGAGGCAGGCAGATCTCTGTGAACTCAAAGCCAGCCTGGTCTACAAAAGCGAGTCCATGGCAACCAGGACTACAAGAGAAACCATGTCTTAAAAAAACAAGACAAATAAAAAAGTTTAATCTGCCTGTAAGGCAGAGACAGGCAGGTCTCTGTGAGATCCAAACAACATAAAACAAAGTAAAAGCCTATCCACTGATAATACCATATTTGTTTATTATATTATATAAAAGTAATATTCTAAAAAGGTTTAAACATTTTTCTGTTTTGTTTTTTGAGACAGGGTTTCTCTGTGTAGCCTTGGTTGTCCCGGACTCAATTTGCAGACCAGGCTGGGCTCGGGGTTTTGATGAATGGATTTGGAATTGCATGTCTGCTGACTTATGGCTGACATGTACAAATGGGCTTCCTGTTTTCCTGCAGGAACATCACAGGCCACTTGAGTTCCTGTCTCTGAGCTGGTCACTGAGTGGGTGTCTTGCATATATCGCATAACAGTGAAAATGCAAATACTGCTGACATTGCTGAACTCTCAACTTCACACATAAATCAAGGCACCAGCAGTTCCCAGGCAGACCTCCTCCTAGATTTCCAGCAGGCTAGCCTCCTAAGGGTCCTACTGTGTGCCTCCTCCTAGATGTCCAGCAGGCTAGCCTCCTGAGGGTCCTACTGTGTGCCTCCTCCTAAATGTCCAGCAGGCTAGCCTCCTGAGGGTCCTACTGTGTGCCTCTTCCTAGATGACCAACAAGCTTGTCTCCTGAAGGTCCTACTGTGTGCTTACTCCCTGCTTTCTAGTTCTTCTGGAGCATCCAGAATGCACCCTAGTGTTGGAAGGAGAGCTATTTTAAAACTTTATGAGGAAGCTCTTCCTTGAACAGCTGGATGTGGTAGAGTTTTGCTGAATTTTTCTAAAACCAACATATAAGGACACTCATGTTGCTGTCCTGGCATCCTGTAGTAGGAAAGCAAATGGTACTCTACTCTGACTCCTGTGAAGATACAGCATACAAGAAAAGTACCTTGGAGAGAACATGCACCTCCGCAGTTCACAACACACACACACACACACACACACACACACACACACACACACACACACACACACACACTGGTTCTTCTTACAACTGGCTCCCTTCTCTGGATAGTTGAAGAGGCAGTGTGTGTTGAGAGCGGAGGCTGATGGAAGTGGTAGTGATCTTCCTTTGAAAACACATCTCTCAAGTGGGTATAGTGGTGCACACCTGTGATCTTATTACTTGGGAAGAAGAGGCAGGAAGATTGCACATTTGAGGCCAGCCTGAGCTACATGGTGAGTGTGAAGCCAGTTGGAATTACACAGCAAATTGTGAGCCAGCCGTACTGTACAGTGACTCCAGGCTAGCTGATCTACATAGACAAACGGTGTCTTAGAAAGCACACAAAACCAAAAACCAAAACAAAAAGCCCTCTGCCGATGGGGAGGGATGGCGCCTTCACCGCAGCAATGTGTACACGTCCTTGGTGGATCTCCTGGGCCTGGACAACACTCATCCCCCATCAGGCCGCCTTTCTTCAGTGAGGCTAACCACCTGGGATGACTAGTCTTGGATGTCATCTTGAGTACATCTGCAGTTACCTGCAATGCAAGCGTTTGGTACACCTGGGAGGGAGCTTTCTTATTAGACCATTTGGAGTGGGAAGAGCCACGTTTAATCCGGGCCACGTCTGCTGGCAGCCACATAACAGACACGGAAGGAGGACGCTTGCTCTCTTTGCCTTTACTCCCACTCTTGCTTGCACGTCCGTTCCTTTACTGCACTGGTGCCTACTTCTTTGGGATTCTGGTTTATGCTGAAGACCAGCTCAGCCTCGTGAACTGAACAACTAGTGGATTATTGGACTGTCTGTTGGAAGACAGCCATTGTTGGAGCAGCTGGTCACTGCCTGTAAGCCACTTTAGTAAATCCCATGCATATATGTACACATATATAATATATGTATACATGTACATATAAGTATGTTCATATGTATACACATACGCAAATATGTATACACACATATATGGCAAGGCTGAGCCTTCAGAATAACTATATGTCACTTCTTTGGTTAATATAATGTTCATTTCTCTCAGTGTGAGTTTTGTCTCGTTTTTTTCATTGCTCTTGTTGTTTATTTGGTTGGCTGGCTTCACATCCAGAAATAAGACTATTCACCTTGCATTTCTCATGCAGATGGTAGTTTGCAATGGTTGTATTATAGCCCATAAAAATGATCTTACAGGGTCTGGAGAGATGGCTCAGCATTTAAGAGCACTTGCTGCTCTTGCAGAGGACTTGGGTTAAGCCCCAGGCACCCACATGGCAGCTCAGAACTGTCTACAGCTCCAGTTCTAGGGGATATGACCTCCATGGTCCCTGGAAACCACATAGTGTATACACATGCATGCAGGCAAACACTGTACGTAAAATAAAAATAAATAAAATAAAATGTTTTAAAAAAGATCCTGTATGTGCATCTTAAAACTTTATTTTTTTGTGTGTGTGCGCCCTGTGCATGTGCATATGTGTATGTGTGAGTGTGTACATGTGTGTATGTGTGTGTGTGAGTGTGTGCATGTGTGTGTCTTTGATAGCCCACATGTGCTGGCAAATTATTGTATCAGAAGATTACTTGTGGAAAGTCAGTTTCCATCCCACCACGGGCTCCAGGGATCACAGGCAGGAGGGCAGGCTTGGTAGTGTCAGGCCCAAAGAAACTCCATGTCCACACATTCTCATCAATGTGCGAAGCCAGTTAGTTCCCCTTATCACCGGCAGAAGGGACAAGTGGCTGTTGTGGTTCTGTTAGGATATCAGAGCACACGCTGGCCTCCAGACTCCCTCAGTATCACAGGTACCTGTTACAGAGCCCACTCTGGCCCCTGGCTCTTCTCAGATCTTCTTCACCTCTTCCTTACCTTAAACCTCCTCCAGCTCCTGAGGTACCCTCCCCTCAGCCCCCTTCTCCTTATAGCCCTGCGGTCTTCACTGTGTGCTGTCTCTTGTCTCCTCTTGGTCCTGTCTTCATCTCTCACCGCCCCACCCCCTTGCCCTCACCAGCTCTATTTTGCTACTGCATCTCTCCTGGCCATGCCCAGTCTGCTGCCACATCCTGCATCTCTCCCAGCCGTGCCCAGTCTGCTGCCACATCCTGCATCTCTCCCGGCCGTGTCCAGTCTGCTGCCACACCCAGTCTACTACTTTCTCTCTCTTCTCTGGACTTTTCCAGATCCCCTTGGCTGCTCTCTCCTTTTACAATAAAAACGTTCTCTTTGGGCCAGTTAGTGGTGGCACCTGCCTTTATCCCTGCACTCAGGAGGCAGAGGCAGGAGGATCTCAGAGTCTGAGGCCAACCATGACAGCCGAGGCTATACAGAAGAAGAAAAAGCTTTTCTTCCATTCTCTATGCCTTGGGATGGTCATGTTAGCAGGTTATACAAGTAGCAAGGGATTTTACCAGCTGAGCCGTCTGGTCAAGCCATCTGCAGCATTTCTAATGAAGGCTAATTTCAGAAATTTGTTAGCATAAAAGACTCCCCCTGTAAAATACAGGGAGCAGGACCAGTGTCAGTGCAAATAAGTCAATTAAAGAACCATGAGATTAATTTTGCTTTTAAAACAAAACAAAACAAAAACTGGATTGCACACACTCTTGCATGTGACCTGTTAGATGACAGTGTTGTGCCAGAGTGTCAAAAGGTCAGCACTATTGCAGGGTTCCAGGTAGAATTCTAGTGCGTCTGAAGTCACTGCACCTGACGCCACATCTCCATAACTCTGCACGGCTCCGTCAGAAAGTCTGGCCTGTCCTCCTGCTGTGGCTCTTCCCTCGCTGGGGATGCTGCTGTTTCCACCTGACCCTCAGGCAGTGCTGGCAGGAGACCAGAGCCTCGTCTGTGTTTCCTGTCTCTGTCTTTGAACGGGCGTCTGTGGGGACTGTTCAGGCCATTGGAGAAGCCCTGAATACTTTGCTAGGGCAATGGCACAGTTTTCCCTCTTTAAACGCACATTTGCCAGGTGTTGAGCTCAGCTCTGAGAGAACATATAGGGATACGGAGCCTGTGCACTCGCTGGCCTCCTTCAGGCTCTCCCAACATCCTGTGCCTTCCTGTGCTGCCATTTCCTTCTCTTTAATCACTGTTCCTTTCATCCTGGCCAGTGTCCTGGCATTTCTTTGAAGACTCAGAGATGAAACCAGAGTGAACAGTGTAATAAGAGGTTGTATAATTTTGAGAAAGCTAGACCATTTTTAAAATTGGCGCTTTTAATCAGTGTCCCTGCTTATTGCAAACATCCCTTCTGCAGAACGGTAAGCTTGGCTAGTCTTCTCTTAAAACATTTATTCCAGGCACAAAGAAACACCCAAGCCCTCACCTAGTCCTCAGGTGATTGCATAGGTGTCAAGAGGTGGCCTTCTCTTGGCAGCTGTCTGCGGGAGAGACGTGACCAGTGTCCTGGGAACAGCTCTCCTTCCTGCAGTCACACATGGCAATGCTCCTCATAGGCTCCCATATTCGATTGCTTAGTCTGAAGCCAGAAGGCGTGGCCTTGTTGGAGGAGGTGTGTCACTTGGGGTGGGCTGTGAGGTTTCAAAAGCTCACAGCAGGCCCAGTGTCTTTCTCTCTCTCTCTCTGCCTGCTGCCTGTGGATCAGGGTGTGAAGCACCGTGCCTGTCTGCTTCCTGCCACCCTTTGACTCTGTATGCCACCCCAAATAAGTGCTTTCTTTAAGCATTCCTTGGTCACGGCGTCTCTTCACAGCAGTAGAACAGTAACTAAGACGTGCCCTCTGACCCACATCTTGCAGGTTCCCAGGCCACCAGAGTCTCCTTTCTGTGGGTGTCATGTGCTGAGAGCTTCATCCTCAGCTCCAAGCTCCAGGAAGGCCAGCAAGGGAGCGATTAGATGAGCCCATGGCAGACTGCACTTTGTGAGCACTTGTTTGGGGGAAACACAAAGGCTTGTTACCTCTGAGGGTTTTGTACAAGAGGCCAGTTTTTACAGCAATAACTCAGATTAACAAATGTCTCAGCTTGCCCTTGAAGAATGAACTCAACCAACATGTGCTTCCCTGTCTTGGTGGCAGAAGACACATGACTCGAACCGCCAGTTCACCAGAGGACTACAGTAGCAGGAAGCTTCCTCGAGACTGTAAGGCTGCCATGTCCCAAAAGGGAGGCTTATGGAGTGAGAACTGGATGCCATCATACCAAACCATGTCTCTGATCTCAGGCAGCGACAGCACTGAAACGCCAGGTGTGGGGCTCATGCCTCTAATCCCAGCACATGGGGAAGGGAGGCAGGTGGATTTATGGATAGGCTGTATCACGGGTGAGTTCTAGGCTAGTCTGGTTGGAGAGTGAGGCTGTTTCAATAAAGCAAAGCAAAACAAAATGTAACAGAAGACTTTTAGCTCCCAAACCACCAGTTCCTGTCATAAACAATGGACAGAGGTCAAATCAAAGACCTGTATTATCTATGTGCTCACACTCACACTACTATGTGTATGTGCACTACACACACACACACACACACACACACACACACACACACACACACCCCACACACTCACTCACTCACTCACTCCCATTGCCTATTTGAAATAATATCAGGTCAGTGAGTACACCCTGAGCCCAAGCCTATCTCTGACCTTCTCCATTTACCTGGTTCACAATGCTCCTCTCAGAGCGGAGGATCATGGGAAGAACCACTAGTAACATCCCCGGGACCGGGGATGGGGGTGGGGTGGGGGAGGAGGCATGGGGGCTCAGGCTGCTTAGAGTAGTACTGTCTAGAAGCACTGTTGATGCGTGCCTAAGCTTGTGACAGGCAGGAATGCAGGCTCAGGTGTGTGGACATATGTGCACAGAGGAGACAGTGACTCTCACTGCCGTCCAACCTGAGGACCAGGTGGCATGTGTTCTCACAGGCAGAGAGACCAGGCACATGAGTGTGCATTGGCATCCTGCCATTATGAATCACAGTTTTGTACAGGGGACATTATGGACTTAAATATCTCCAAGGGCATCATCATTTGTCCCCTTTTGCTTGAAGTCACCAATTCTAAGTGACCCAGTCTGCACTGTAGCTCTCCAAGGCTGAGGTACTGGGTGGAGATGGTTTAAATTTATAAGGCACTTGAAGGTGGAACTCTCCCTCATCACGTCATAGACCACCATTTTCAGCGCCTGTGAGGAGGCAAGGGAGTCCTGCGTGAATGTGATTTGTCGACAGGTGCACAGCCATGTCTGAGACTCCGGTGTCAAGGACTTAGACCCGTGGGGTTACCAAAGCCTTCCTCTGGTCCAGGTAAAGACTGATGAGTGTGTGCAAAAAACTAGCAACCACAACTTCTTCCTCCTGGATGATTGCAACCTGAGACTGCCCTTGTGGGAGACCTCCGGCCAGATGAGCCAGGCCAGCCTCGCTTGTTTGGCTGTACACCACAGACCCACATCCGTTCCTGAGCTGCTGGGTTTGTGTCTCCCTTTGAGTGCATGGCCCACCTGATCCCAGCTTTTCTGTAGGTGTGTTTGTCTTTTTCTTTTTCCCTTGTCACCCCAGTCAGGTGAATCCCCAAGCCATCCAGGTCACAGTGAAAGACGGAGATTCTGCTCAGCAGTTTCCTCCAATCTTATGATTTTCCAGGAGAAAAAAAAAAATCCAGATTTGGAAAGCTGATTGGGAACAAGTGTTTTGGTTCTGAGTGCTGAGCCAGAGTAGCTGGGTTTCTAGGTGGCTCCTCCGTGCTCTCTGTAGGCGCTATCCATCCAGTGCCTCTGAGGCACCTTCCTCTTGGGCAGCCTGTGGCTCTGCTACTGCGGACGACAGAAGAGGATGGCACACAAGACAGGCAGCTGTCCCAGCATCCAGCATCATGCCTAGGGTACAGACCAGCCACAGCGCAGAACCGGAGCTCAGAGCCTAGGACAAACCCACCAGGACTGTAGACAGACTCTGCCTGGGTACCAGAGAGCACAGATCCAGGGGAGTATAGGAGGGAAAGCCCAGCTTTTCTTGGTGGCAAGCAAAGCTTCATCGCTCCAGCAGGGTATGGAAGGTGACAGAGGCACGTTAGACTGAAGACCAGGCAGGGTGTTAACAGTGGAAGGGACTCAGGATGCCTGATGGAGACCTGACTCGGGATGCTTTAGCTCTTCAGATGTCTGTGCAGGAACAGAGCAGCCAGGAGCTGGTGTTGCACAGAGCTAAAACCCTGCGTAACCAGGGGAGGGACGCTCTTGGAAAGAAGTACCAACCCTCCTCCTCAGTTCCCCAGTGAGGAGTGGTGCAGATGTTTAGAACAAGAGAGGCTTAGGCTACCAAGGCTTGTGGGGAAAGGGCAATAGGGCAAAGCTATTAATAAGAAGTTGGGCTCTTGCCTGATTTGTCAGAACTGTGTGCTTAAGTTCACTTTTGGTGTCTCAGGAACCCCAGGGATGGAACACATTATGAAAGCAACATCTTCCATAAGCCGTTTGGAGCCTGGAAACAATCACAATGTTCTTTTCATAATAATGTAATTTATGCAGCCTCTTGAAGGCAAATTGCCAAATTTAATTCCCTTATAACATGATGACGAACCGCCTTATGAGTGCAGAACTTTGGACTGTTTGGGGACACTAACAACCAAGATAGGCTAAGAGAGAGTACATCCCAGGCTAGGTAAACTCAACAGCTTTTTTGTTTCCTTTGAGGGGAAAATTTCTTACTGCAGGGCTTGACACCTGGGAACAGATAATAAAAACAAGAATAATGCAGAGTGAGCTGTGGACCAGCAGCAAGGGATGCATGCGGAGTGAGCTGTGGACCAGCAGCAAGGGATGCATACATAGTGAGCCATGGACCAGCAGCAAGGGATGCATGCAGAGTGAGCCATGGACCAGCAGGAAGGGATGCATGCAGAGTGAGCCATGGACCAGCAGGAAGGGATGCATGCAGAGTGAGCCATGGACCAGCAGCAAGGGATGCATGCAGAGTGAGCCATGGACCAGCAGCAAGGGATGCATGCAGAGTGAGCCATGGACCAGCAGCAAGGGATGCATGCAGAGTGAGCCATGGACCAGCAGCAAGGGATGCATGCAGAGTGAGCCATGGACCAGCAGCAAGGGATGCATACATAGTGAGCCATGGACCAGCAGCAAGGGATGCATGCAGAGTGAGCCATGGACCAGCAGCAAGGGATGCATGCAGAATGAGCCGTGGACCAGCAGCAAGGGATGCATGCAGAATGAGCCGTGGACCAGCAGCAAGGGATGCATGCAGAGTGAGCCGTGGACCAGCAACAAGGTATGCATGCAGAGTGAGCCGTGGACCAGCAGCAAGGGATGCATGCAGAGTGAGCCGTGGACTAGCAGGAGGGGATGCATGCAGAGTGAGCCGTGGACCTGCAGCAAGGGATGCATGCAGAGTGAGCCGTGGTCTAGCAGCAAGGGATGCATGCAGAGTGAGCCATGGACCTGCAGCAAGGGATGCATGCAGAGTGAGTCATGGACTAGCAGGAAGGGATGCATGACAAAACATGCTGAGTACTCTGAGAAGAAGCAGAGAAGGACAATGGGTGGGCATTGGCCAGGAAGTGGTACAGTGTGCAGGAGATGTGGGAGAGGAAGGTGTCAGACAGCCAGGCAAAGGTTGTGAGGCTGGCCAGTTGCGGGAGGAGTGTGGGAGGAGACTGCATGTAACAGGAGGAACAGAAAGAAGACCGTGAGGAAGCTCTCAGGGCTCCTCAGGGGACTGGGATTTTATGAAAGGCCAGGAGGTAGGGTTTGGAACTCAGGAGAACAGAGCTGAAGGCACCAGGAAGTCAACACGGGGCTCTGATAGGACTTCCCAGGATGCCCAGTGAATGGGCAGAGCCTACTGCCTGGCCAGTGGTGGGCAGACAGAAGTTCCAGCCCCCAGAACTGAGAGATGGGGCTGCCATTCCCAGAGATGTGGGCTTTGGGTGGGAGTCTTCAACGAGCTGAGTGTAACCAGCTGTCCACATCCAAGCAGGACATGCAGCTTCCTGGAGAAGCGTGCTGTGATGAAAGCTCGGAGGTGGCCATGAGAGGGACTGTGCAGGAACTAGGGCGGTGACTTTATGGGCCTCTCTCAGCCCTCAGTTTCCCAGGGAAACTTATTTTGAACTGTTCCATTTAATAAGATTATGAGCCAAGGCCTTGGGAAAAAAATTCTTGTCTATAAAAATCGAGGTTATTTTTGCCCTAACCATCAGCGTAGAACTGTCTGGTGTGGAAAATCAAGAACTCTGCCCCACATCTGAGGGAGCACCTAGCCTGGAGTGACCTTACCTGCATTCCTGTGAGAAGCCTTGCATGAGTGACCCTTCAGAAACACACTTCTATGGCACACTGTGGGAAGGAAGGAAGGAAGGAAAGAAGGAAGGAAGGAAGGAAGGAAGGAAGGAAGGAAGGAAGGAAGGAAGGAAACCCCATATTTGGACCAGGCACTCATTCTCTGAATGGTATAGCATTTAAGGTGCTGCTCACCCAACTTGCCCAAATATGTCATCTAGTCAGACTTTGATTTTTCCTTCCACTGTTGCTTGTAAATTAAAGTTTTCTTTCTTTCTATCTGTCTTTCTTTCTTCCTTTCAAGGGGGCACATTTGTTTATGTGTTGTATGTATGTGCATGTGTGTGTGTGTGTGTGTGTGTGTGTGTGTGTGTATTTATCACATGTGTGCAGTGCTCCCAGAGGCCAGAGGAGGGCAGGAGGTTCTGCAGAACGGGGGTTACAGGCAGCTGTGAGCGCCCTGTGGATGCTCCGGAACTGAGCCTGGGTCCTCTGCAGGAGCAGCCAGTGTTCTTAACAGCTGAGCCAGCTCCCAAGTGCCTGCTGTGCAGTTTTATCTTCTACTCTCTCTCTCTCTTTCTGTTTGCTTTAAGGAAAACTGGGTAACAAAGATGGGTGAGGCTTGGAGCCAGTGAGATGGCTCAGTGGATAAAGCTCTAGCCCCCATGCCTAGTGTCCTGTGTTCCGTCCCCAGGACCCACCTCATGCAAGGAGAAAACTGACTCCCACAAGGTGCCCTCTGCCCTCCCCACACACACTGTGCCATACATGGACCTATACATAAACCATGTTACACGTGACTCTGTCCACTCTCACATGCCATATCCTTCAGAATAAATAAATAAATGCGAATTCATAACAGAGAGTAATAGGGCTGTGTCTTAAATATAAGCTGAGCGTAAGTAGAAATGTGACATGGCTTTAAAAGTCCCTTTCTCCTTCTTCAAAGATGGAGCAAGCTTGTGCTTAGTGGTTGCTGTTACAGAGAGACTGATGTTGAACCAGGAGTTCTGAGGCCTTGTTCTTAGGCTTTTAAGGTACAGGCAGAAGATTCTGGTATGTCAGTCAAAGAAAGCCAAGTGTGGAGTTTCTGCTCTGGTCCCTCACTGAAGGCATCACTGGGGTCTTTGCGGCTTGAGTTTGGTTTTTTGCCCTGAGGACCCTAGGGACAGCGTATTGGCTTCTGAACTACAATGACAGCTATGACCCAGTCTGACCCACGTCCTTTCTGTACTAAGGAGAGGTGTGAGCACACACATCCTTTCACATCCAGCCTGAGCTGGTGTGAGCAGGTTGTTGGACGTGTGCTTGAGCACATCTGTGTCCTGGCTCTACCGTTTGTTCTTGGATCTGTCTTCTGCTGTGTTCTCAAACCTCCCAGGGCTGTAAGTTCCTTACCAGGGGCCAAGTGGGAGGGACTGGGGCCGGGGCAGGAAGTACCAGATGGTGACTTGCAAAGTTCATGTGGGGGTGGGGGCACAGAGAAGCTTCTACTTTAGGTCAGGAGTGTGCTGACTTTCAGGCCATTGGCAAGAGCCTCAGAAGGCAGCTGCTCCTTGTGCTGCTCCCCGGGGTCCAGCTGGGACCATAGGAAATCCTAATGTGGGCTTTCCTTGGAACACATAAGAACACACAGATTCCTAATGGAGTTGTCAGCGCACCCATCTCCTGCTGGGAGAAGAGCTGGTGGAAAGCCAAAAGTGGAGGCGGAAGTCTTTATCCGTTGATGGATCCTGCACCCACCCATCTCTTCTTCATCTCTCTCTGTCCACCCGCCCTTCTGTTTCTGTGTATCTAGGCACCATCTACCTATCATCTATCTACCCTGCATCCCTCCTTCCCAAGGCAGTAGTAGTTCCTTGAAAAAAAAAAGTCTTGTGCTGGGGTTACTTTATTTTGAAATACGAAGTGAGATGTAAATTTTCTTTTTCAATTGATTACTAGTGTATGGTGGGAGGGCCCACATGTTTTACAGTGTGTGTGTGTGTGTGTGTGTGTGTGTGTGTGTGTGTGTGTGTGTGTAGGGATCAAAGGATAACTTTCCAGAGTCAGTTCTGGGGATCAAAGCCAGTTAATTAGGAATAGGTGGCAAACATTTTTACCTGCTGAGGCATTTCACCATCCAGTATATGAAACTGCTTTGGAGACATAACACCCAAAGACATGCTTAATGTACCGGAGGTTTCCAACCCTGTGACGTGGTGATATAATAGTATGTTCTACAAGCATGTTGAGCTTCATTCACAGCTATCCTGGGAAGCATGAGGCTGTGGTGGCAGGCTGAGCATCGAGCGACACATAAACGGGAGTGGGAGTCTCAGCTGGGCGCGGGGTCGTCAGTAGGCATGGGTGAAGTCAACCTGTAGACGGCTGGTAAGTGACAGCGGAGAGCGGGGAGCTAGAAGAGAGATCCTGAGCAAGCCGTGCCTCATACTTACGTCTCACTCCCTCCCCTTTAGTCCCAAGATGAAGCAGGTAGCTGAGTCTCCTAGGCCCATGGAAGCGGTTATTGGAAACCTTAGCTGCATCTTGGTTAAATCAAGGAGACATACAGGTATCTCAGAAATGAACCTACTCCGACCCCCTTGCTGGCCCAAAGAGGCCTAATTTAAAATGGTTTAGAATTTAAAATGGCCAAGATGAAGCCATGCTGTAGCCTCCAAGCAGACAGTCAAGGTCTCATGAAAGTGGGAAAATTAAGGTAGTGTTTGACTCTGTTGCTTCTCACTAAGGTGTGTGTGTGTGTGTGTGTGTGTGTGTGTGTGTGTGTGTGTGTGTAAGAGAGCATGCATAGGAATGTGGGTGTAGTGTTTGAGAGTATATTTCTGCATGTATGAATGTTTTAAAGTGTCAAAGTGCATGTTAGTATGTTTGAGTGTGTGATCATATGTGAAAGTGAGAATGCATGCCTGCGTGTGTGTGTGTGTGTGTGTGTGTGTGTGTGTGCGCACGCGCGCGTGCATGCACATGTTCTACCAGTCAGTGCCAACCTGATGTTTGTGTGGAAAGGAACACCTATGAGAGAGAAGCGCCCATATGCTGAAGGGGGCGCTCACACAGCCTAGGTCACTCTGGCACACAGGTGTACACTCTAAAGAGAACTCAAGCAGCAGGAGGGTGTTAAAAAAAAATGCCTGACTGTCTCCAGGTGGCAGTGAGTGACACAGGCAAGGTCCTGGCCCCTTTCTGTTGCTTCCTGGCCCTGCAGAGGTATCTCTGCATGGTTCCCTAGAAAGGCACCCCATCCTGTTTTCTCTTCTAACCTTTTAGGAACATCTATTCATCTCCATGCTGGTGTGGAGGTGACTGGCTATTGTCACAAGCCCCAGCCATCCTCTGCTGAAGGAGTCCCTAAAGCTGGGAAAGGGTCCTAATGTGAGGTGACAGAAGCACCCACAGGGGGGCCTGGGCAGTCCTGGAGGAGTCATGGGTTTCATATTTGGAGCAGAACACTTCCTTGGTCAACTAAGGTGGGGCCCCAAGAAGTCAATTAGCAATTGTGAGTTGCTTCTGAATTGCTGAGACAGACAGTGAAGTTGTCAATTTGCAATCAGTGGGAGTGACATGAGGCGTTGATGCACAGCTGGCAGAAGGAGGCATCAAGTGCTTCCTTAGTTACTGCTAAGGCGGCAGTGACATCCACAGCTAATGGGACACAGTGGGAAGGGCAGCTTTCTGCTACTGTAAGCATTTGTGGCTTCCACATAAAAGCCCCGATGGAGGAAAGGTGACTAGTTTTATATCTGCATGTTGCAGTCCTATTGGCTCCTTCTTCTTTGTAGAGAAACCATATGGCAAGTCATTATTAATTGCTCAGTGTCAAGTTGAGATGGGTATTGATCGGAAGAAAGCTCTTTTCTCAATTGCTACCAGCTTTTGAAATTGGCATTGACAGTAAGCCTTTGAATTCCTTGCAGGAAATAAATGGGAATCAGTACAAGACGAGTTATTGAGGGTTAGACAAAAAAATTAGTTGGAAAAGAAAAACTACAAATATGAGTGGCCACTGACAGTGTGGGCAAGCACCCCCATGGCAGCACTGGGCCCTGTCGTGAGGTGGCACGTCTTTCCAGTCACCCAGGGGCTGCTGTCGTGTTGGAAGCTCTGACCTGAGACTTCACAGTTAGCTGTAGTAGCTCCTTGTGGGGGTGGGGCCAATCCCTGTCAGGAGTCCCTCCCTCTCCCCGTGATCTTCCAGGCTCAGGGCCCCTGAAGTCCAGTAGGGATGAATGCAGTACATTAGCTAGGTTTCTACTGCTGTGATAAAATACTGACCAAGACAAACACGGGCAGAAATGGGCTCATTTACAGTTCCCAGTCCACAATTGAAGGAAGCCAAGGCAGGCATCTGAGACAGAAACCTGTAGGCAGAGGCCCTGGAGGAGCACTGCTTTCTGGCTTGCTTCCCATGTCTTCTTGCTCACCCTGCTTTCTTATATAGCTTAGGGCCACCTACCCAGAGATGTCACTGCCACAGTGGGGTGGCCTTTCCATTAAGAAAATCCTTCCATGTTCTTGCCTACAAGACAGCTTAATGGAGACATTTTCTCAACTGATGTTCCTTTTTCTCATATGACTCCCCAACTTGTGTCAAGTTGACAAGAAATAACCAACACAATCAATCCCTTGTCAACTTGACACACAAACGCATCACTAGTAAACCATAAACTTTCCTTTCTTATTTGTACCCAAGATATAATATTGATATTAACATCACAATATAAAACATTGTATATAGTTCAAAAGTCCCACAGACTTTAACTTCTTCAACATTTTAAAAGTCTAAGTTCTCTCTCAAAGCCCAATGTCTTTTTAAAAATCTCTCAACAGTAGACACCTATAAAATAAAAAAATGAGCACAGACTGAACAAAGCAAAATCAAACCCTAGCTGCACCAGCTTCCGTCTTGGCTTCTGCCATGGTGTGAGGGGGTGAAGGAGCACAGCCGCCAGCTCCTGTCACTACCACATCTTCCCTGCCACCTCGGACTGAGCCTCAAACTGTGAGACAAATAAACCCTCCGTCCACGAGCTGCTTCTATCAGATACTTGATCAGAGCAACAGAGAGGTAGCTAATATGCATTCTCTATATTAGCATCCCACAGCTGATGTAGCAAAGGGCATGCACTCAGGAGCTTCAACAACATAAGTGCCTCTTACCATTCCGGTGGTCAGTGATCCAAAGTCAGCATCACTGGGGTTGGTAGGGTCAACCTTTCCTCTTGCCTTTCCAGCTTCTGGCAGCTTCGAGTGTTTCTAGGACTGTGGTACACTATCAAACTGCCTCTAATACTCGACTCCATACCCATAGATCAGTGCAGCTTTTTAATTCTCATTAGGAGTTTGTTTTTGCAGTTGACGTTGATCAATGGAGAGCCACAGCTAGTCAGAGCTCAGAGAACGAGCAAGTGTGGGTGACTCAGCCCTAGAAGGGGACACCTGTATCACAGCCCTTCTCGGGTGGATCGGAGAAGCCCTAGGAAGAGAGAGACGGCAAGACTAAGAGCCAGAGGTTGGCCAGAACGGCCACAACAGAGTCCTTGTACTCACAGTGGTTCTGGCTGTCCAAACGAGACCGGCGGAAGGTCAAGCCAGTCTAAAACCCAGCACAGATGAGCGAGGGCTCATGAAATGCCACACCTAGCTGAGAAGCTTTGGCAACCAAAGGCTGCTGGAGTCGGGGGAGTCAGTTTTCCTCAGGGAAGTGGTCTCCATCATCGCCCATGCACATATGGACAAGCCTGGCTGCAATCAGTGGGCTGTGAAAAGAGAAGAGGGGTTTGGGATGTGGCAAGGGGTCTGAGAGGACAGTGTGGGGCTGATTTGATCAAAATACATAGTCTCTAGATGAAAGTCTCAAAGCATAAATAGTATATATTTAAGAAACGACCTCCATTGGCTTCCCTTGAGTACCAGGGCAAAGAAGTCTTTACATGACCTAAAAGCCTTCACACTCCTCTTCCTCTATTCCTCCTGCTTTTCCTTCCCCCAAGCTGGCTTTAGTTGCACTGGCCACCTCCTTGCTGTTTTCTGAATATGCCAGACAGGCTCCCTCCTTAGCCCTCTGCCCATAGCGTCCTCCATGTGCTCTCTCCCCCTTCCTCACGGGCCGTCTTCGTCCATGTGTTGGGATAAAGTGTGGCTGTGCAGCACTCACTACTTCAGTTCCCGAGTCTCCCCACACTCTCCATACCCATCTCCGATTTATTTCCCCCTAGTACTTATTGGTATTCTTATTGTCTCTTTTCCCACTCAGAGAGGAGTGTCTTCCATGCAGGAATTCATGTTTGCTTTGGTCATGGATGAGTATCCAGCTGTAGACCAGGCCTGCTCTTTATGGTCAATAAATATTTATTGAACACATAAAAAGAAAAGAATTCACAATCACGTCTGCAAAGTGCCTTTTGCCATACAAGTCTGCACTCATAGGGTAGGACTCAGTCTTCTTTGTGGACTTTGTCATCCATCAGCAGGCCACACATCTTAGTGTGAACAAATGCACAAAAATGCATGCTGGGCAAGTTTACCTCCTAACGTACTGAGGACGAGCTGTGTAGAGTGCAGGGGAGTTTTTCTAGGCCAGTGAGAGAACTGCAAAGCTGAGGAGACCACTGAGCCTCACCATCTGAAGTCAGGGAAGACTTTCCCCAGTCTGGGAAAGTAAGGACCGTGTGACTGTCACCTGAGAGAAAGGTGAAGAGTCTCCCTCTGACCTGCTTAGCACCTCTGTGTCTGATCCAAAGGCCCAAAGTGACAGAAGTTGAGGCCTGTGTCAGTTACTGCTGTCACCTAAGCCTCAAGGTCATGTCTACACTGAGGCATCAAGGATGCAAATGGGAAGGTTTTCACCGCGCTTATCTCCCCTTCAACCCAAAGTCACGCTGTTCTGAGAAACTGTGTTCTCCTATGAAGTAAGTGAAGCTGAGGGTGTTTTCAGCTTGCCAGCTGCAGGTATTAAAACACAGACTCACAGATTATAAATCACTACAAGCCTTGACAGGGGCTAGGAGGAAGGTGGGTAGGAAAGGCTTTTTAAAACTGTGCCTCCGAGACTGAATAGAAAGGTACTCACAACTGGCTGGCTTTTACAAACAGGCATTCTTTTCTTTAAAGAAGGGATGAATAATGTATTTGTCTTTCACACCAAATAAAGTCATTTAAGATGAACCCCCTAACTGGCTAATGCTTGCAGTGGCTGGAAATGCAGTTCTGCTCCCCTCTGAGTGTGGGAATGTGTTCTCTCCCTTGCAAGCTTTCCAAAGGGGAAAGAATCCATATGACAAGAGTAGCCAAGAGGAGGCCCCAGGGAGGGCAAAGCCACACAGGCCCTTGCAGAAAGTCGGTGTCTCCGGAAAGGAAAATGGCAAATGGTGACATGTGTCTGTGGTTCCTGGAAGCCAGGTCCTGTCCTGGCTGCGCCACCTTGGTCTGCTTCTTAGCATGGAAGGTTTGCTGTGGTCTTGGAATCCTGGGTGTCAACATGGCATGCTGATGACCAAATCCAGGGAACAGCTAGCTTTGAAGGCTGAAGCCTGGCATGCCGGTTAGGCTATTGCTGGGAAAAAAAAATAGTACAGAATACAGCAGCCCTTTATTTCCCTGTCTGTGAGTCAGATGTGCTCACCTGTCTGAAACAATTCTCACAGAGTTATGTTGTCAGTGCTCTAAGGTCTCCTCAGCCAGAGGCCAGGTCTCCTGTGTCTCTGTCTCCAGCATGCAGCGTGGTGCCTGGCTCAGAGCTGCCGCTCACACACATTTATTGGATGTGACAGTGTTTCTAACTATCGTGGTCTGTGAATAGAGTGAAGGATGATTACACACCATAAAAATGCAGTTAACATTCCCAAGCCTGATTTTCCTCCTTAAAATGACCACTCTAATCTCGTCTTTGAGGCTGAGTTGATGGTTATCCCCGTACAGAACATGAGGGCACGAGGGTTGGCATTTCAGCCCAGAGTCCTGCAGCCGTGAGAACAGAGCACAGTAGAGAGGAGCTGGCTGTGGTGGCCACAGCTGTAATCTCGGCACTGGGGGGAAGGAGTGAGAGGTGGGGGGGGGGGGAGCAAAGACAGGAGGGGAGGGGGCTTGCTGGCCGGTCAGTTCAGCCAAGTGCAACAGGTTCATTGACAGACCCTGTCTTAGAAAAACAGCAGAGAGTGACTGAGGAAGACACCCCCATGCACGCATGCACATGCGCGTGCGCACGCACACACATGAATGCACAGACACCCACATGTACACACACACACACACACACACACACACATACATAGACACACACAAACACACAGACACCCACATGTACATACACACCCACACAGACATACATGAACACACAGACACCCACATGTACATACACACACACAGACACACAAGAACACACAGACACACACACACACACACACAAGACCAGGACTCATGTTGAAACAGCTAGATGCTAAATCTTAGCACCGTTAGCATGTGGGCAGGAAGTGCTGCTTTAAATGCCGCTTGTTCCTGAAAAGCTTTTCAAGTGGTGCAAGGCCTGTTGTTCGGGGATTCTGACTGGAGAGAAGGTCAGCACACTATAGATTCTTCTCCATCATACGATTTGATTCCTTTCCAGCAGGGACACTGTTGTGAGCTCCTCTATCATAATGAGGCCTTACCGGGCCACTCATGTTTTCCTTGATAATCTTTGCTTGTATTTATGCATTGACTGGATAGGCCCCTTACAGCCAGACAGCCAGACAGACAGTGGATGGGACCTGAGAGAGACAAAAATGGTGGCAAACTTCCAGCTTCTTCCTTGCCCTGCTGACCTGAGACAACCTGAAGGGCTTTTCTTCCAGACAGCACGGTGCCCTGGTCCAAGCCGGTCAGGTGTGTGGAAGCTGCTTGTAAACATGTTGCCCTTTCTTTGTTTAAGCTGGACAATGTGGAAGTGGGGAATGTGGGCGCTGTCCTAGGATAGACAGCCATGATGGCTATTCTAAGGCCAGAACACGGCTGCTTTTGCCCTAAAGCAGGCTGCACCCTGAGTAAGGCCACTGTTACCTCTGAGCAGAACCAGAAATAGTTAGCAAACCTTTACTGCAGTCTGTCTTAGGGTGTAGTGGTGCCATTGTCAAGAATGCCATTTTTAATCGTTAAAATCACATTTATTAATTTATTTACATCCATGCGCAGCCCCCCAACCCCCACACACAGACACGCACGTGTCACAGTGGGTGTATGGAGGCCAGAGGACAGTATGAACGAATTGGTTCTTTCTTTCCATCATGTAGGTACTTAGGGGGAGGGGGGGGGGTCAAACGAAGGCCATTAGGCTTGGTGGCAAGCACCTTTACCCAAGGTGACATCTTGCCAGCCCAAGAATGTCACTGGGGCAGGCTCTGACTAATGGGAATGTAGTCTCTGGATTCTCATGCTGCCTTTTATGGATAGACGGGCCTAGGAAGAAACAACTCACACTATAACCCATTGCTCACAAAAGCAGTGAAATAGACACCACCCAAATAGAGACCACACAGGTGTCCCCTTGAGAATACCCAAACAACCAGGGCACAGGGACACTGAAACACTCCTCAAGTGGCAGCATAGAAGCCCCCTCACGTACAAGCACCCCTACATGCCTCTGTGTAGTTCCTGCCTACTGCCTTGCATACTCAGGGTGGACTGCAGTTTGTCTAATAAACTCTCTGTGCTGTGCTGTGACCGCCCAAGGCAGGATGGGGACGGCTCATCAGCTCCATGGCTGAAGAACCTGGCAAGGTGTTCTGCCATCCTCCTCTCTCTCTTCCCTTTCTGTTTTCCTCTCCTTGCTTGCACTGCCATGGTGGGGACAAATGGCCTTTCCCCTCTCTCTCCTCTCTGGAGAGGGTGCTTGAGGAACTTCTTAATTGGGACACTGCCCTCCCCCCATTATGGGGTAGGATGGCACCGGGTTGGGCAGCTGTAACTAGACACCCTCCCTCCGTAATTAGTTGGCCACCCACGGAGAGCTACTTGAAGCTATGTGGGTCATTGGCAGGATCAACTGAGTCATTGTAGTCCAGTGAATGGGAGGCTTTAATAGAAGGCCTGACCGGCCAGCCAGAGTTCCAGAAGGGAGGGTGGGAAAAGCTGCACAGACCTGCTCAGCTAGGCAGGCAGCCTCTTGCAGTGTCCCTTGCTGGGCCACCAGCCCCGTATCCCAGTTCTTTTAATACCCCAGCACTAGCTTGGTATGTTTTAGTTGGTTATCAAATATTCCCTTTTAAAGAATGTTTTTATTCTTTGACAATAATGTATGTGTATGCAGTGTATCTTGATCACATCCATTTCCAACTTTTTTCCCCACAAAAAGGGTTGAGTTCTACAGGCTGAAAGTAGGTGTTCAGGAAGAGGCTCACGGTGGTGGCAACGCTTTATGCTGCACCTAATACCACTTATCTATACTTAAGATGGTTAAGATGGCAACATCATGCCATGCACATTTTACCACAGTGAAAAGAATAAAAAGTAAAACATACTCCAAAATGTTATACAAATTAGAGAAAATCAGGCGGTTCTTTGCAGCTTCAGGACACAGGCAGAGCAGACACAAGGCTGAGAGATTTAGAAATCGCCCACCATAACAGGGGACAGTGACAACTTTCAGAATTGAGAATGAAGTGTTGGCACAAGCTATGACATCCTGGGGCTTTCCCTTCCAGCCAGGCTCCGTTATTTCACCATTAGAAATGCTGATACGGTCCACTCTATAGGCTGTGGTCAATACCTCGTGGTGGCTGGAGCCGGCTGGGAGGACGGCTTTCACATACTAGCACTTGACAAAGACTCAAGGGAGACCTTGCTGAGACTCCCCTGGAGGCAGAGGATGGAGATTCACAGTCACAGATGGGAGCCGGGATGGAGATTTCCTGCTGTGAATGCTCAGGACTCTGGCTCTGCCTGCAGAATAAGGAGAGGTAGATGGTCTCTCTCCCTCTCTGAACACATGGTGCTAGCACAGGGCTGGGGGTGCCTTTGTCATTCAGGGATCCCAGGACTAGGAAGTTAGGGGATTTGCACCTACAGGAAGTGAATGGATGCCTCTCGTTAGGGTGTGATGCAAGCGGAGAAACTAAGGTATGAAATGGATCCAGGTGTGAATCCAGGGGACTCCGTGAGACTTCTGTGTGTGCCAGAGTAGGTGCTAGATTGTAATGAAACAGCTTATACATGTACTGATCTCACACAGTGTATAAGCAAAGAAGCTTCACAAAGTGCCTGGATCCAGCAGCCAGGATGGAGTTTATCTGAGGAAGCAGTCTAGACCGAGTGTTTGTGTGCCGTTAGGTCTTAACATGAAGAGAGGCGATGAAAACCACACCTGTCTATTTTATTTTCTTCTGGGATTGGAACTCAGGTCTCTTTGCTTGCTTAGCAAGCCACATACACTCCAAACCATCTCCTCAGCATCCAGTGCCTATGTGTTCTTATTAACAAAAGGAGAAAAAAGTCTAAAAGATTCAAAACAAACAAATAACAACAACAACAACAACAGAGGACTAGGCAATGCATTTGCTGTCCCATTTATGTGATGTGTCTGCAGCTGCTGGAGACAGAAGGCAGATGGCAGGCTGGATTTGTTTGCCCCACTACTGACCACAGTATTAGGGACTCAAACGGTCATTTGCTAGTCTGTACAGGTCAAACACTGTGGACATTCTAGACAGCGTTTTCCAGATCTGAGAACCCTCTATTCACCGAAGAACTCTTCTTTGCTGTGCTAGGCTAGCAGACTGCCCAGAGAATGAGCGGAAAACCGGGTTAGAGACAAAAATACTTGCTACCGAGAAACACCAGCCAGTAGTGCCACAAATGCTACATGCAGGCAAGCCCTACATCAAGAATTCAGGACACAAAAACTTGGCTTAAAGCCCTTTCTGAATGAGCCAAAAATAATTGCCCAAGAAGTTTGGGTTAAAGCCAAGGAAAGCAGAGCCACAGAAACATGAAGCCTAGAAATGCATTTGCCTCCAAGTCCGTCCCTGCTGCCCGGTACCTTGTCTTGAAGGAAGCCAGGAGGGAGGTGACATGTTGCCTACCACGTGCAGGTCCCAGAAACCCCTCACTGTGTGGAGCCTAGCTGTGGTGCAGCCGCAGACTTTAGTTGGCTGAGAGCTGTGGGATTTCCTTGAGTTTGGAGGGGCGAGGGGGAGGGAGGCAGTCAGAAAGAGGGCAAGGAGATATGGAGCCAGCTCTGCACATCATCATTCAACAGCCCTGTGCACCAGAGAGCCCTGTGCTGGGCTGGGTGATGGGCACACCAGACGCACACAGTCAGGCCACTGCTATGAGGTAGAAGGAGGAGGGGCTGCCAGGTGAAGTCACAAGCTGTTCCTCAACTGGTACCCGGACTGTCTTGATAAACACGTCACACTGTGGCTGTAAAGGCACCCGTTATGCCTTCCTACAGAACACTACAGTTTAGCCAACACAGTCTATTCCAATGAGCAAAATCACCTCGTTTATAAGAAAGTACTGAGGATACTGTGAGATTTGTTGGACCAGGTCGGGTTTTGACATATGGAGTCAACCCTCTTCTCAGTCAGGAAACCGTGGCCCAGGGACGGTCTGCGCTATAAACACTTCACTCGGTGTCTTAGCTTCTTTGATAAAGAAAGGGTCTATCCGGGCTCACTGTTCACATCATGGCGAGGCCTTCAGGCAGAAGGAAGTTGAAGCAGCTCGCACTCACCGTTGGGAAGTGGTGGGGATGCCTGGGCTCCGCTCTCTTTCTCCTTCTCTTCCACCCCAAGGAACTGTCCCATCCACAGCGGTGGGTCCTCCCACCTTGATCAACCTTAGAAAGGCTGTAGGCTTTGAGTTTTCACAAACCCACTTTATTTAGGAGTCTTAAACACCTTTACCTTTCTTCCAACCCCCTCCCCCAACCCTTGGTAAGAGAGAAAGAGGGTTAGGAGGAGGAGGAAATCGGATGTAGGCCTCTTTACTTTTGCTGGGTGGTGTCGTTGGTTTTTTGTTTTGTTTTGTTTTTTTGCAGGCAATGCCAGATCTCAGGATCTCAGCCGTTAACAGCAAGTGCAGTAGGGGGTCCTCCGTATGTCTCCTCTAAACCCACTGCCTTCTCTCCCCACCCCCTTGTTTGCTTGTTTATTTGATTTTGTTTTTTCAGAGACATGGTTTCCTGCGTAGCCTCAGCTGTCCTGGACTTGTAGACCAGGCTGGTTGCCTCCTTGAGTGAGTGCTGGGATTAGAGGCGTGTGCCACCACACCTGGCTATTTTTCGCATATCCCTCAGAGTTCTCAGAATTCAACTAACTCCAGCTGGCAAAGACCACACCCCTCACAAGACAATTATCAGCTGTGGACAAACTAAAATCATACACTTGGTATTAAAACAAAAACATATTTATATAACTGAGTTTACAGAGAAACCAAAACTTCCATTACGAAAGGTAATCCTTACAGGCACCCCAGGGGCCAGCTTGACCTACGTGATCCCTCGCAGGTGTGATGGAGGCTTTCCTCTTAGGTAAGTCTAGATCTGGTTAAACTGACACCAACAGCATCACACTTGTCTTCTTCAGTAGATTGCTGGACTATTGAGTAAAATGACAAAATGTAGCATGGAAAGTGAGTGAGTTAAAGAGATCTGGAGGAGCAAGGAGAAGGAAACTCAGGATTGATCAACTGCTACCAGGAAAAGCATCTTGGATGAAAAAATGTTTTTAGGAAAATGTCAGAAACCCATGTGATATGTAATAATATAATATAATAATAAGATGTAATATATCCACCTCTACCTTTACATAACTATTCAATAGAACCAACATTTTGAACCCTTGCTTCTAGAGTCTGTAGATGAGTTTCGCAGTGATAAGCTTTGTATCCACTCATATGCTACTTGGGCGACATAAACATAAAAATCTATAGTAATAATAATAATGATAATAGTAATAAAAGCAGTAACAGTACTAATAAAATAGTAAAGTAATAATAATGTAATGGTTATGGTGATATTGATAACAACAGCAGGAGTAAGAATCTGTCTGGCTGGGGCTTTTTTTTTTGTTTTGCTTTGTTTTGGTTTTCAGCTTGACACAAGCTAGAATAATCTGGGAAGATAGAAGCTCATCTGAAGACTTGCTTCTGTTGGATGGGCCTGTGGGCTTGTCTGTGAAGACAAGGGCTTGTCTTCTTGATTAAGCATTGATGTGGGAATGCCCAGCCTATTGTGGGTGGTACCATCCCTTAGCAGATGGTCCTGGGTGCTACAAGAAAGCAGTCTGGGCAAGCCATGGGAAACAAGCAGTGTTCTTTGCTTCTGATCCTGCCTTGAGTTCCTGCTCTGACTTCTCTTCATAATGAACTACAAATGACTGTAAGCTGAAATAAACACTTTCTCTTCAAGTCACTTTAGGTCATGGTGTTTATCACAGCAACAGAAACCTGAGACAGGTAATAACAGTAACAGTGGTAATAGTAATAATAGCAGTAATGCCAGTGGTGTAACAGTAATAACAAACAGTAATAACATTAATAATAGCAATAATGCCAGTGGTGTAACAGTAATGATAACAAAGACAGTAGTAACAGTAACATGACAGTAATAACAACACCAATGGTGACAGTGCCTTCAGTGACTTGTGTGTCCTTTTTTCATGTAAAAGGAAGTCCACAGGCAGCGCAAGGCAGGTCCTTGGCGAGAAGACTTGCCTCTCATAGCTAAGTAACAGGGATGCTGGCAGCTGGGCTTACTAATTAGCAGTATTTATTGCAGTAAAATATACATAGCATAAAATTTGCCCATCAAATTATTTTAAGGTATATAATTCAGTATGCTGACAATGAGTAACTACCACCACTGTGTATTTCCTGACCGCTCCCTTCACTCCCAAAGGAAGCTGAATGTCCACTACAGCCACTCTGTGCTGCCCTCTCTCTTCCCACTGACTGGAGGTCTCCTTACTGCCTTTTTTTTTTTCATTGTCTTTGACTGAACAAGAAACCTTCTAGAACTCTCTGGAGCAAAGGTATGAGAAGAATCCCAGTAGAGGAGACAGTCTTTCTTGCTTCATCCCCAAGTGCTGCCATGGGGCAGAGGAGTTTCTGAGGCGCATCAGGTAGTGCAGAGCAGAGAGATTTTAAGGACAGAAACATGACACAACTTCAGATCATTTCTGCATCTGTTTGGCACTGTCCTCTCTCACATTGCCCAGCGTGGCATAAACTCATTATAGCTGAGGATGCCCTGACCCTTCTGCTGCAAACTCTCAAGGGCTGGGATTATGGACTCTGTGACCACCACCAGCTCATGTGGTGTTTGGGGTGGAAGCCAGCGCTTTGCGCATAGGAAGCAAGCACTCCACCAACAGAGCCGCATCCTCAGCCCTAGACTGGGTTCTTTAGAGATTTAATTTTTGGTGTGTGTATGTAGAGTAGCTTAGCAGTTTGTGTGTGTGTGTGTGTGTGTGTGTGTGTGTGCATATAGAGTAGCTTAGCAGTTTGTGTGTGTGTGTGTGTGTGTGTGTGTGTGTGTGTGTGTGCATATAGAGTAGCTTAGCAGTTTGTGTGTGTGTGTGTGTGTGTGTGTATGTGTGTGTGCATATAGAGTAGCTTAGCAGTTTGGATGTGTGTGTATGCATATAGAGTAGCTTAGCAGTTTGGATGTGTGTGTGTATGTGTGTGTGTGTATGCATATAGAGTAGCTTAGCAGTTTGGATGTGTGTGTGTATGTGTGTGTGTGTGTGTGCATATAGAGTAGCTTAGCAGTTTGGATGTGTGTGTGTATGTGTGTGTGTGTGTGTTGAGTAGCTTAGCAGTTTGTGTGTGTGTGTGTGTGTGTGTGCATATAGAGTAGCTTAGCAGTTTGTGAGTGTGTGTGTGTGTGTGTGCATATAGAGTAGCTTAGCAGTTTGGGTGTGTGTGTGTGTGTGCATATAGAGTAGCTTAGCAGTTTGGGTGTGTGTGTGTGTGTGTTTGTGTGTATGTGTGTAGAGTAGCTTAACAGTGTGTGTGTACATGTAGGGTAGCTTAGCAATTTGGATGTGTGTGTGTGTGTGTGTGTGTGCATATAGAGTAGCTTAGCAGTTTGTGTGTGTGTGTGTGTGTGCACATATAGAGTAGCTTAGCAGTGTGTGTGTGCATATAGAGTAGCTTAGCAGTTTGGGTGTGTGTGTGTGTGTGTGCACATATAGAGTAGCTTAGCAGTGTGTGTGTGCATATAGAGTAGCTTAGCAGTTTGGGTGTGTGTGTGTGTGCATATGCGCATGTGCGCTTATGTAGGGTAGCGTAGATGGGTGTGGCTACAGTTGGACTAGCAGCCACTAGCAGAAGTCTAGTACTTTCTGTTCAAAGGCACCTTTGAAATTGACGCATCAGATTTTATTTCTAACAAGGACCAGCAGCAGGTCTATGGTTCCATCTGGGTCTCCCTTCCCACCCTACCTTGACTCCTGTGTGCCCCCCCCCCCTCAACCTGCACAGCCGGCAACACACACACACACAGACACACACACACACAGACACACACACACACACACACACAGACACACACACACAGACACACACACACAGACACACACACACACAGACACACACACAGACACACACACACAGACCCTGTGGTGTTAACTGCCCTGCTCATTTCCAAAATAGGGAAACCGAGAAGCACCTTTGCTCAGCTGGCCATGCTCTCCCTGGGGCTCCTCCAGCAGCTGCCGCACCCCCAGCTACCCTGACTGCACAGCCCAAGACTCAAGGTCCCTGCACGTGGCTCATCACCGCCTTGCTTAACAGAATGTGGCCTCTGACAGGCATCACCGTGTTGTGTGACGAGAGCAGAAGTGCGAGGACACTGGGGTTTCCCTGTCAGCATAAAATACTGCAGGTGATAGGGACACTGTAGTAGTCAAATCCCAGGGGCAAGCAGCTCCTTTCCTGGCTGTCCGGGGTGACAGGAAGTAGCAGGTACTGCCTGGCATTTGCGGTATACACAGCATGACCTGTGACCTTGAATAGTTATAAACTTTGACACAACACAAGGGTAGAAGTAGCCTACCCTAAGCTTTCCAGAGCACAGCTGCCTTTTCACAGGCGAGGTGCTGAGAAATAAATACCTTAAAAGCCTTTCAAAGTGCTTCGGCAGTTACAGGCCGCTTAAGGAGCAAGCACTTGCTAAGTGTCTTTTCCTCCTGGCTCCCAATTTTTTGCAGGTGCCAGGGAAACGGCACATTAGCTCTGGCACTGCCGACAACCGAGGGCTGCACTGTGCCGCTGATGTGTTCGCTGTGGTATTTCAGGTTGGGAAACACAAGAACATGAGCTGTGAAGTCAACCCTGAGCGCCGACCACGCCCCCAGGGAGCTTCCGGTAGATGTGAGTGGCACACTTCCTGAATCTGAGAAGTAAGGACTGCAGAGCTAGCTGCAGACCGGAAGAGCATGTCTTCGTTTTCTCACGGGCTGGGACCGGCCTTTTGGCTTTCTCATTTACAGCCTGTCGTGGCCCAGGTTGGTCTCGGCGCTCTTCCTGGTGTAGGCTGGTCGCTAATTTAGCCTTATTTCCCAAGTGGCCATGCTGACCTTCAGGCCCTGTTTTTCTCTTGCGCTCTCAGCCTTCACTGCTCATGACTAGCATGATTCACTAATGACAGGCCAGGTGCTGCCTCAGGTGTGTCCGTGGAGTGGGGGTGGAGGATTGGCACGAACCTGGGTGCCCAAGGGTGCTTGTGTTAGGAGAAGGCTCAGGGAACAGGGAAATCTGCCCTCCACAGACTGTCTAACGTGGGGACAGGAATCTACTTCCAGCTAGGTGAAACTTGTGACCCCCAAGTGCAGAGGCACAGACCTGCTTCTGCGGAGGGCAGCTTGGTGGCTGCAGCCCTCGGTTTAGATGGCTGAAGATCAGGATCAATGTCAACATCTGGTCTGAAGACAGTGGGAAGACTGGGACCCTACAGGGTTAAGCAGGGACTTCACCACACATCCCGGCCCAAAGGGACGGATGCCGATACTGAGGGTCGAGCCAGATGGAAGAGGAGGAGGCCGTGAACTGTGTTTTCCTTTTAAGAGCCACACGTGTTGAAATCCTACAGACTGAGTGGTGAGAGCTTCCACAGTTGTGGAGAGTTGGAGTGTTGCAGAGAGAAAGCCGAAGTCATCTTGTGCTGTGCTTAGCACACTCAATAGTCCTTCACCACTAACTTCTGCCTCTAACGTCCTTTTAATATTCAGGTTAGAGCTTTGGAACATGTTAAATATGAACATGCTTCTAGCTTCTGCCAACTCAGAGCTACAGTTAATGTCAAAAGGCAACTGAGACCATAGCAGGGACCTCACTGCCCTGCTGTAATTGTTAGTCAGCATGACAGGGTCTAGAATTGCCTAGAAGACACAGCCTCTGGGCGTGTCTGTGAGAGTGTCTACAGTTGGTTAACTGAGGTGAGAAGACTTGCCTTAAATGTGGGCAGCACCATGGGCTGGGGGCCCTGAATGAATGAAACAGAAAGTGAAAGAGAAAGAGAGACGCACTTGCTTCTCTCTGCTTTCTGGCTGTGGGTGTACCGTGAGAAGCTGTGGCCACCACTGCCAGAGCCAGCTCTGGGAGGCTGGAGAAATAAAAAAGATATAGGAAAAGATAGAAAAGATATAGCAAAAGCAGTAAGAAAAAAAGGACAAGTATCCGGGAGGACTAACAGTAAATACTGTAGCCCTGAGTTTATTTCTCTCACAGCTTTTATACAGTATTCATCCATGTGAACCGGAAGATTCTTGGAACAGAAACAAAAGCTACCAATTACTTTAGTTATCTATATGATTAGACTTCTTTCATCTCAAGGCTAAAGAAGTATGTCACGCTCACACCCACACCTGGAATTAATAAATAACTTTCTTATCTAGGAAGTTAGCCAACCTAGCATCTTGTCAAGTCCTCAAGGCTGTGTGAGAGTTTGCAAGCCAAGGCTGTAAGTTCTCTGGCCTGCTTCTGTTAAGCACTTAAAAAAAAGGCTCCTAGCACACCACAACACTTCCTTCTTTCCTTAGATTGTTTTTGTCAGGTGTTCTGTCATGGTGACACATATGTCCACACACTGGATGTCACCACCAGTATATTTGGTAAGTGCATTGTTTTGTGATTCCTTTTCTGGGGCTGGCTGTAAGAACTTCCTGTAACTCCTTCCATGCTGGAAGAAGATGTCCAGAGCATCCTGAATCTGTGTCAAACCACATGGTACCCACAAAAAAACAAGTAAAATTGAGAGTCCAAATGAAGGATTCTTTCCTATTATACAGTTACAGGCAAGAAGAGTGTGGGACCATGAGCCATTAGTCCAGAAGCCTCTGCAAGGACATGCCCAGCTGCTCTGTCAACCTCAGACTGCTGTCCTTCTTGCCATCAATCACTATGGTTAAAGACTGTTATTTGTTTTAAAATATCCTCATTTTTATCTTTAAAGGCTGCCCGTATCTCACTCTCTTTTAATCATTTACTGTAATATTACATCTTGATCCCTATGATAGAATACTTGGAAACAAAACAATTTTGTGGAGAAAGGGTTTATTTTGTCTTTGAGTTCCAGAGATGAAAGAGCCAACCAGGACAGGGAAGGCGTGTCAGCAGAGGGCGTGGTCGTATTCCTTCACACACAGGAAACAAGGAGAGCAGAGCGGAGTGTAAGCGAGAGACCGAGAGGGTGAGAGGAAGCGAGAGAGCAGGAGAGCCAGAGCGAGGGAGAGGGAGAAGGAGAGCCAAAGCGAAAGTGAAACAGTGAGCGCGAGAGAACAAGTGAGCGTCAGACGACAAGAGGCGTGAGGTGTGGCCAGGCTACAGATGTTTAGCCTGCCCACATGACCTGCTTCCTCCAACAGGGCTCCATTTCTCCATAACCCTTCAGACAGGGCCACCCAGTAGGGATCAAGTATTCAGATACATGAAACTTTGGGAGACTTCTTCATACAAACCTGCATTCATTGTGTCACACACGTTCCCAACACAATCATTTACTTTTCTATACTATACTATACTCAATTACATACTATACTATACTATACTATACTCAATTACATACTATACTATACTATACTCAATTACATACTATACTATACTATACTCAATTACATACTATACTATACTGTACTATACTCAACCATATACTATACTGTATTCAATCATAAACTATACTATCTTTCTCAAATAAATATAAAATCAGTATTCTTTTGAGATCCATCCCACAGAACTTTCTTAGAGACAGGGTGTCACTATATATCTCTATCTGGCCTAGAATTCAGGGATCTGCCTTCCTCTGCCTCCCGTGTGCTGTTATTAAAGGCGTGCCTCACCACACCTGGACAAGAATTTCTTAAGAAGCCAGATTGCTTGAAATATTCTTGTTTGTATCTTGCGAAGTCCTAGTTTGTAATTTCAAGCTCAAGTTTTATTATGTGGTAATCTGGAACTTTATGTTGCTTCTAGTTATGTCATGATGACTGTGTGTGCATGTGTGTGAACATGTTTGTGTGTGTGTGCACGTGCATGTGTGTGTATATGTGTGTGTGTGTGTGTACTTACCTACAATATTCTGGATCATGGTTTATTTGATTAAGATTCATCTGTTCAACAAAAAGAAACTTCATTGTTTAAAAAAAAACTCTGGTTTTCCTTCTTTCTGTTGAAGCACATTCAGTTTCTTTAAGTGAGACTATATGCACACTGCAGTGCACAGTGATTCCCCTAGGAAGCCTGTCTGGGAGGACTGGAGCACAGCTTCGTGGTGAGTGCCTGCCTAGGGTTACAAGGCCCTCGCTATGATGTCTAGCTCTGAAAAATATTGTACACGTTAAATGAAATACAGTATCCTGCACAAGATCCTAGAGCAAGAAAACAATGAATTGTACACTAGTCTAATAGGCATGAACATGGGATTTGATAAGCAAAAGAGAAAGAATTAATGTCTGACCAATTGTCTGGGCACCGGTGTTAACATCCAAATGAACATCTGAAGCCTCTGGATTCTTCCCAGATGAGGACACAGCTGCATAGGCCATCAGAGAGGCCTGCATGCAAGGCATGGCCACGGACACTGACGCTGCTCTGCCACACTCCGGCACCGCGCCTAGCGTCCTCCCTGTGAGGGAGTGCTGCTGTCTCCACCTTCTAGGGCTGCCAGCCCTGTTTTATAAAGGCCAGATGGATCACAAGGATGCACATTCCTGTCCAAAGGTATGCTGCGTGTAAGAAACCTACCACCTGACGTACTGCCTCTTTCCTACACAAGGTGCAAGAGCAGTGTTGGAAACACCAAGATAGTCTGATTCCCAGGCCAGCAGTGCCCTTTGCCCTGTCTTAGAGGAGCATGTTTTCCAGTCACTGGGAAAGGGACATGAAGACAAATTATTTCAGACCTTGCTCGTCTGACCCACTGTCGGTGTGCTCTGAGCACAGGCGAGCGTCCAGGGCTCGTCTGACCCACTGTTGGTGTGCTCTGAGCACAGGCGAGCGTCCAGGGCTCGTCTGACCCACTGTTGGTGTGCTCTGAGCACAGGCGAGCGTCCAGGGCTCGTCTGACCCACTGTTGGTGTGCTCTGAGCACAGGCGAGCGTCCAGGGCTAGACACTGACTTTACTCTCAGAGCAAAGAAGAGGCTGTTGCCTTGTGATGGGGCTCAGCATTCTGCTTGCTTGTAGCTGCTTAGTTTTTCTTTCTGGAAATTTTTTTTGGGTTGGAAAACAAAGTTCTCCACTGTTCTGACTCTGCACATGCTATGAAACTTTCCTATAGCATTGGGTTCTTCTGCCTAAGACCCAGGCTCTTACTTCCTCAAGATACCCTGCACTACTCCTTTCAATAATTCTCTTTAAAATAATTCTCATTCCTCTTTCATATTTTAGGATTGCCCCAGCTTTTCTCTTCTCTTACCTTTCTCACTTCTTTTTTCACATCTTTCTTTTTGGTCTAGTTTCTGGACTTTTCCTCATCTATATATTCTTTTCTGTGTATGCCATATTTTGTGGTTTATTTTTCATCATTTTTTTCTCAGTCATTTTTATTTTTTCAGTGTTAAAAAACTGTGATAAGCAGCATTGAGACATGTGGTTTTATTTGACAGTGTCTGCCAATATTTAAAACGTGTTTCTCCTTTGAGCCAAAAATTACATTTAAATAATTTATATAGCAGATAACCTGGCAGATGTGAGAAGTAGCATATTTATGAGAGTAGGTTTTGCATTGTGGCATATAATGTTCAAAGAGTGAAAATAAAGCTAGAGCCATAGCTGAGAGGTAAAGCATTTGCTCAGCACATGAGGGCCTCAGCTGGATCCCCAGCACAGAGTGGGAAATGCCCAAAGCGTGAGACAGCCGTGAAGATAAAAGGCTTAGCGTGTTCACCAGCAGAGGGCCGGCCAAACCGCCAGACTCTGACAGAGGGGATCCTAGGCAGCGCGTGGTTACAAATCTGACCTCCAAATACTGACTCCTGATAGAGGATGACCAGGATACTGGAGATGCTACTGTAGATAGTGGGTGTGGGGGAGCAGGGACACTCTTGTATATGTGGGAAACGTCACTAGAAGGGAATACAAGACTTTGACAGCTATCTGAGCCTGGGGAGCAAACTGCATGTGTAAGAGTCAAGGGTGAGGAAGAAATGTGGTTTTTCTTCTTTCATAACCTATGAGTTTTGTAGAATATATACTATCTCACCACAAATTTAAATTACTATATCAACAAGTAGTATAAGGAAATAAGTTGCGTAGGTCTGACAGGTAAAAACAGAGTTCTGTGACACACACGACTATTTAAGGAAATAGAAGGAAAGAGGACACACGCCCCAGGCTCCACCTTCATCATGAACTATGGCACTGCTCCATTCCTGTCGGCTGTGCCTGACCTGCCCACTACACTCTGTCTCTGTAAAGGAGGTCACAGACACTACGACGCAAGAGCTGAGATGTTGGGGACTGCTAACACTGCTAGGGAAAGAAGAAAGAAATATTGTCTGACTTCGACCCATTTCTAAGCACTGAACAGTCCTCTCAGCTACAGACTTCTGGATCATAGGCTACTCCGTGTGTCTGGGTAGGGCAGGGAGAACTCTCTGCCATCCCCTTATGGCTGTTGACAGGGAACCCTGTGATCACAAACAGCTCTATCCTCACTTCCACCTTCTAATTTCTCTATGAATTTTAAATTTTGCTTCAGCCACCAAGTTTTTATTGCTGTTTTCTTTTTGAGAAATAATATTACCCATGTTTATAGATAAAATAGTTCCCTTGTCTCTGAGAAAGTTAATGACCGTGTTTTGGAAGTTGTCCTCTTTCTACAGCCTTGTTCTCTGCACAGCTCTCTTCTGTCCACACTACTCTCCATCTTGAAAGTCAGAGTCCCTTTGAAAATCAGGTCCTCGGGGTTGGATCTAAGGCTTGAGTTCTGAGCCAGGGGGTGTGTTTGAGCCAGCATGCAGCTCACGTGACCTGCTGAGCTTTGCTGTTAGGCATCTCCGATACCGGTAGTGTCTTTAGGAGATTTCCCCCTGAGCTCCTTAGATTTCTGAGTAAAGCTTTTCATCACTTGATTGGAGGCCTTGAGTTCAGAGAAGGACTCGGAGAAGTTGAGGATTTCTGTATTTGAACAGCTCTCAGGGAACAGAACCAATAGCTCCCCTGACCCAGGAATTAACTTACCCTGATCATGGGACTGCAGACACATCATCAGTTCCTGGCAACTTGCAAGGTGGGCTGAGGACTGGTTCTGATGACCTTCATCAGAGTTGCTTTCCTCGGAGAAGAGACGCAGAGTCCAAATAGAGACACGTGTGAGGACATTTAGGGAATCAAAAGAAGTTGCTAATGCTGATCGCCCTGGGGACAAGAATTGAGACGCCAAGAACTGCACTCTATCCCAGGAAACCAAGCTTTGGTGACAGTTACACTCCTGGGGACTTGATGGACTGCCCTCCCCAGTGCGACTGGTGAGTCCCACACTATCAAGGATGGCTGAGGGAACAGTGTGTGGGTCATACTCCTGGCTTCCCATTGGTCTGTGGCTTCCCTGAAGACCAGTGCCCGCAGGAACACTATGTCCTTCCTCCCTGGTCATGTGTTTAACACACGAGGTTCATGCCTGCTGCCCTGAAACAGAGCCATGAGCAAAGAGTGTGGGTACAACATGAAAGGCCAACCAGGATGGTCCAAGGGATGTGGTCATGATGTTGGGATCTGGACATAAGGTTCTATCCCTAAAGTGAAAGCCCAGAGAGCCACCAAGAATGCCAGACCTCCTTGTGGAGAGGATGAAATTGCTGCTCTGTCATCTGCATGGCTTCCAGCCACCGGAAGGAGACACTAGACTTACCACCCTTTCAAACATCTAAGGTTTTGTGTGTTTGTTTGTTTTCTGCCCAGGTTTTTAGGAAGGTCTCTGTTTAGGGCTCTCTGGATAACATACATTATATATTCCCGTGATTTGTAATAAGTCAACATTCAAAGCACTCTGGACACAGTGTACTTGAGAGACACTTGCTGAATGAATCCGAGGGGACGGTGGAGATATCTGGTGACTGCTGTTGGATCCCAGCGCTGGAGAACATCTGCCTCTGGGTTTTTGTTTTGTTTTTTTTCTTCTTTTTTCCCTTTCCCGACTCTCTCTTACTTTCAACATGAAGATGTCTTTTTTTTTTTAATTAGAGGAAGGGCAGCAGATGTCTGAAATAAAATCATTAGTCTGGGAAGGCCCTATCCATGGTTTGGCCCAGCACAGCTTGCTACCTGAACTCTCAGCCCTTTTCGTGTTCCTCCATTCTAGCCAAGCTGGTTTCCTCACTCCTGTCAAAACACCTGGAACACAATATACCTTCAGTTGCAAATGTCAGGTTTTTTTCATCTCCCCATCCATTTCTCAGGAGTTCTTGTCCTCAGCTGGAGCCCACAGAAGACTCTTCTCTAATGATCTAGAGACAGGCACACCCCCGGAAGACCAGCGCGCCCCACCATTGCTTTTCATCATGCCACATGCCAGTCTTCTTCACATGAGCCTGGGTCCTGTAGAACAGCCCACATCTGTTGGTAACTACAGAAGCTGCAGCCCTGCAGCCCTGTAGCCCTGCAGCCCTGTAGCCCTGTAGCCCTGTAGCCCTGTAGCCCTGTAGCCCTGCAGCCCTGCAGCCCTGTAGCCCTGCAGCCCTGTAGCCCTGTAGCCCTGCAGCCCTGTAGCCCTGTAGCCCTGCAGCCCTGTAGCCCTGTAGCCCTGCAGCCCTGTAGCCCTGTAGCCCTGCAGCCCTGTAGCCCTGTAGCCCTGTAGCCCTGTAGCCCTGTAGCCCTGCAGCCCTGTAGCCCTGCAGCCCTGTAGCCCTGCAGCCCTGCAGCCCTGTAGCCCTGCAGCCCTGTAGCCCTGTAGCCCTGTAGCCCTGTAGCCCTGTAGCCCTGTAGCCCTGTAGCCCTGTAGCCCTGTAGCCCTGCAGCCCTGCAGCCCTGTAGCCCTGCAGCCCTGTAGCCCTGTAGCCCTGCAGCCCTGCAGCCCTGTAGCCCTGCAGCCCTGTAGCCCTGCAGCCCTGCAGCCCTATAGCCCTGTAGCCTTGTAGCCCTGCAGCCCTGCAGCTCTAAGTGGTCAACGGGCAGAATATGCAACATGGTGTGTCTCGCTCAGGGTCTCTGGACCTCAGCGCAGCTAACATTTTAGTAGGAGACTCTTTGTTGACCCAGCACCCGCCTCATTGGTGCCACCTCCCCACCACTCCCCGCTCCCATTACTTCCGTTAAGTATATTCACTTGTGGATTTCTTTTCATGTAATCATCTTTGATAAAACTGTCCATCAGCTTCAACACCATACACAGCCAAGTCTCCCAAGTCCACCTTGAAGATATGAGAAATTCTGTAACAGAAAGCTAGTGGAAATGTTCAAAACGCATTTTGTTGAAAAGTAAGAACTCTGAGCCACATTCGTGACAAACAGTGACATTTATAAGTGGCCTTATTTTAGAAAACTTGTATAAATGTCTCAAGGGACTTTGGCTATACCAGGGCAAATCCAGTGGCAGAACACACAGCAGCTGTGCCAACAGTTCACACAGAGTAGAAAAGATATTAATGTGGAGAGAAGGCGAACTGTCTCTGCCCTGTCCTGGTCACGTCATGCATATGGAAGCTCCTAGATTCGTTAGAGATATTACAAGCGGACTTCTCATCAGGCAGAAGCTGAGTGAGGACCTGTGGGAGTTAAAGCTGCAGCTGGACGGAGAAGTGGAGCACGGGGCAATAGCTGCCACAGAACTTTCCAAGATGTTGACAGAGACATAAACGTGATGTTTCAGACGTGGGACACAAGTGGCTATGAATTCCCAGCTCAGTGGTGGAGACCATGGTTTTAGTCCCCAAAGAAGAAATACACTTCAAAGGAGAACTAGTAGAGCTTCCAAGCTGTTTTAGGTTAAAATTGTTGCAAAGTCCCAAATGGCTGTTACACTTGCTCAACAGCTGTTCCCAATCCTTCCCACCTCTTCTCTTAAACTACAACATTCCAGAGAGGCAAAAAGTCACTATGTTTCTTCCTTCAAAATGTTACCAAATTGCTTAAAATTGGGCGGTTTTAAGCGTTTACAGGAATTTAAGCTACAGACTTTGGGGTTTAACTTCTTTTTATAATTTACTTTCAAAGTTTCATATATTTATTCAATGGGTATTGATTATATTCACCCACCTCCTCCCAGCTCCCCCTACTGCCCCCTCACTCTGTCTTCCTCCTGACGCCGTGTCCTGTTTACTGTCCTTATCACACACTGAGTACAGGCAGTGCTGACCATGTGCGCACTGCTGTGTGGCCACTTCCTGGGCCACAAGCAACCTACCAGCAGCCACTGCTCTAAAGGACAGTGACTGTCTCTCCCTCAGCAGCCATTAACTACCAATGATTTTCTCCCCAAGGGGGGCTGGGGCTTCAAGGGCTCCCTCCCATCCGCGCTGATGTACTGGCTGACTTGATCTTGTGTGGGTCATCATGGTGGCTGTGAATTAATGCTAACGGTAGACCTGTCATATCCAGACCGACTTTAGCATTTCCTCACTGTATTTCCGTCAACTGCTGCTTCTACTGTTTGTTCACAGCATGGCTGGAGTTGCCTTTATGCAATGTGATTGAATGATGCCGCAGAACAGCTGTGGTGAGACTAGGGCCCCAGTGTCTCAGACTTACCATTCCAATGTGTAGAGACCTGATCTGAAGGACCACTTTCTGGAAGCTGAGCAGAAGCCTGGGGGGCCTGGGGCTGGCTTATATAACAGTGGGTACCCCTGGGACTCAGGCTACATAAAGAGAGCAAAGTGTGCTATACATTGTCTGGCTCATGTTCGTGTCTCAACATGTGGGTTTTCTTCTTCATTAATCAATAGCCATGAACTATGACCTGGGGTGATACAGGATCTCAAGATGTATGTATCTCTATCTATGTCTTCAGTCAAGGAAGACTTTAATTTGTGACAACATCTCGCCTTTCAAGCATAGGGGCTTAGGTTTAAACTTGAGACCTGTGTTCTTCCTTCATGAGGATCACTCTGGCAGAAAGAGTGTTTTCTCTGGACTCTGGCTTTTGGGACCTGGCCACCTTTGCATAACAGCAGCAGGCTGCAATTACTGTAGTCAGAGCTGCGTGGTTCTTGGGACTTTTAGAACAATTGTCTTCCCTACAGATGGATTTGGGCTCCACTGTTGTTATGTTATTGCTTATTTCTGTGGAGATGGTGCATAGAGCCTATGGGGCGGTCCTAAAAGAGATCTCTGGACGTTGGGAGAGCCAGGTGGCATGACTTCTCTGCACTGGAAAATATGACTCAAAAAGGAAAGAGAGAGACTATTGAAAAATAGTCAACAACAAAGGCAAAATAAAGGTACAGTCAGGTGGGGCGGGGCTAAGGAAGGTGGGCGGGGCTAAGGAAGGAACCAATTGGGCCCCGTGTAGCGCAGAATACATGCAAGTGTTCGTGCTTCTCATGATGTAGTATTTTAAGAGGAACAATATGACCTTGGGAAACGGATGGAGGCTGGGGCATACACTGTAACTCTGGGAGGCTACTGGGCAGAAATTTCCCAATTCATTTTCATGAAGGATTTTTAAAATTCATAATGAATTAAGGTCTCTCTCTCTCTCCCTCTCCCTCTCCCTCTCCCTCTCCCTCTCCCTCTCCCTCTCTCTCTCTCTCTCTCTCTCTCTCTCTCTCTCTCTCTCTCCCTCTTTCTCTCTCTCTCTCTCTCACACACACACACACACACACACACACAGTGTGTCTCTCTGTGTCTGTTTTGTCTGTGAGTCTGCATACATGTCACAGCACCATGTGGAAGTCAGAGGACGGCTCGCACTAGTTGGCTGTCTTCTTCCACAGTGGGCTTCAAGGATCGGACTCAGGTCATGGGGCTTTACTCCGTGACTGTTTTTAACTCTGCACCATCTTACCAGGAACTTTTCTCCCAGTGTATGGCTGTACCTATTGCTGGCTACAGAGGCGTTAGCAGCTTATAGCAGCTGAGCATCAGAGTGGGATAAATATACTCAAGGGAAGGTTGTGAGTGAGGTGTTCTGAGCCCCAGTGCTTACTTCTTTAATGAGTTGTAAGTAATTCAGAGTTGACCTGTGCAGGAACAAATGCATCAGGACCTGACATTCCCTCCTCTTTTCACCAAATGGAGTTTGGAGTTTGCTGTCCACCTGTGGACCACTCAGGAAACCTCAGGCATCCGTAACTTGCTTTTCCCATGATCTCAAGAGAGTGGCTGCTGGAATGAGGTTGGGGGAGGTGGGAGTGTCTCATATATACCCTGGATGGATCACTGTTATTATTCCTCACTTGTTCATATTTATTTCTCATCACTCACTATCATTTGCTGAGTTGTAATAAATACTATTCTTTAAATTACATATACACAAAGTTGTTTAAGTCTTTGATATTTTTCACAACAAAAGGGGTTAGCTTTTTAAGGCAGCAAAATAAGACCCTAGAGGAATGCCATCTATTTTCTTGTTACCATGTGATTCTACACCTCAGCTCCTTCCTTGTAAATTATGGGGGGCTGGGTTTCTATAGAGGAAGGCCACTTTCTGCTCTAATGTTTTGCCACCCAGTACACAGCAGGCAGGCTGGAGAGAGGCTGTGAAGTCACCTGGCACATCTCCATGGTTCAGCAAAATTACCGCTTAATCAAAACCAGTAAAACAGTTTGACTTGAAAACCCCCATTTCTTATCCCCTGAATCCCAGCGCTTCCTCCAAAGAAACTACCCACCCTTGTTAGAGAACCAACTTCGAATGTCTCAGCGTCCACACTCTGGACTCAGACAGCTTCTCTGCACTTTGAGGCCTCTTTTTGAGCAAGGCAGCCTCAAGGATGAGGCTGCCTGTCAGGGACATCATGGTCTCCAGCGTGAGGTGGCCATTGTGCCTCCCTCCCCAGGCAGGACAGGTAGAGGTGGTGAGCATCCAAGTGTGCATGTGGAGAGGAGGGCAGCGAGCAGTGCTGGTCCATGTTCTCCTTGACCACAGGGCGCTCATTGAGCTGATACAACAGGTGGACCATCCAGTGGTCTCAGTGGGGAGATCCTGCCTGTGCCATGCTATGCTCCTGTCAGGCAGGGAAAATGAAGGCCATGTGTCCTGATAATGTGGAATAAGCATTCTGTTTCTCATCATCCCTCAGAACTGAGCTGCACTTGAAATCAGGTTAACGAGAGCTAAATTTAATCATTGCTTGACCTGATTGGGCCTTTGCAGCTGGGGTATCGGATATCCTGCTTTCTGTTGCTCTTCTCAGTTTCATCTCATCATTTCCTTGGGGACTGCAAGGCAATGGGAGGCAGCAAACTAATGAAATGTGGTAAATCTGGTCAGAGAAAAATATGACAAAAATATTTCCTTTGTTTTATTTCCACAGCCCCATATTTAGTGTGCCTTTTTTTTTTTTCTTACAAAGTACTAAAGCTAGTTCTTGGAAGTAAAGAGGAGACAGAACTATTGCTCTGGAGGGCACCAAGACTGCTCCACTTTATGCCATAGAAAAGTCTTTTGTTTTATGATACATTATGAAAATAGGCCATATCATTAATTCCCTTTGTACAAGTTTGTGGAGCTTCTGTGGAATCGTCTGAGAAGGCATGTCACCGGCCCCCAGCGCACACAGAGGGTTTTTCTGCACCCAACGCTTCTCTCCTCACCCCTGACTAACTGCACAGATCTGGAGGTCATGGCAGCAGGGAAATGTGTTTCTCTGAGAGACTTTGGACTCCCTGATCATAAAGGCTTTCTGTTGGTAACTATGAGAAATTAGCACTTGTTTCTCAGATAAGTCTCAGCATTGTAAGCTGGGAAAACTTTTAGGCATTGGCCTCAAACCATGCAAGAGTGATTCTCAAGAGAAAAGCAGTAGAGAGCCACCTAGAGGGGTTTTTAAATTAATTTTTTCAGATTATATCCTGATTGTTATCCCTTCACTTATTTCATCCCTCCCTCTTTCCCCCTATTCCCCTCCCCTAGACCTCTGACAGAGGGGACCTCCTCCCCCACCATATGACCACAACCTGACCACAACCTATCAGGCCTCATCTGGACAGCCTGCTTGCTCTTCCTCTGAGTGCTGCTGGTCCTCCCCACCAAGGGAGGGTGATCAAATCAGGGCACCAGAGCTCATATCAGAGGCAGTCCCTGCTCCCCCCACCAAGCATGGATAATGAGATGTCCATTGGCTAGATCTGAACAGGAGGTCTAGGTTCACTGGATGCATTGTCCTTGGTTGGTACAGCAGTTTATGCAGGCCCCTCTGGGTCTAGATCCACCAGCCTTGACAGTCTTCTTGGGGGGATCCTGGACCCTCTGTGTCCTTCTATCTCCCCATTCTTCCATACCACTCTCACCTGGAGTCCAGTAGTGAGTCCCAGCATCTGTCCCAATCCCCTGCTAAGTGGAGGCTCTCAGGGGACATCCATGTGGGCTAATACCCACTTATAAGTGAGTATATACCATGTGTGTCTTTCTGGGTCTGGGTTAACTCACTTAGGATGATCATTTCTAGTTCCATCCATTTGCCTGCAAACTTCAAGATTTCCTTGTTTTTAATAGCTGAGTAGTATTCCAGTGTGCAAATGTACCACAGTTTCTTTATCCATTTTCAGTTGAGGGACATCTGTTTTCAGATTCAGGCTCTTATGAATACAGCTGCTATGAACATAGTTGAGCAAATGTCCTTGTTTGGTAGAGCATCTTTTGCTTATAAGCCCAGGAGGGGTATAGCTGGGTCTTGAGGTAGCACTATTCCCAATTTTCTGAGAATGAGCCAGATTCATTTCCAAAGTGATTATACAAGTTTGCACTCCCACCAGCAATGAAGGAGTGTTCCCCTTTCTCCACATCCTTGCCAGCATGTGCTGTCTCTTGAGTTTTTGATCTTAGACATTCTGATGGGTGTAAGATGGAATCTCAGAGTTGTTTTGATTTGCATTTCGCTTGTGACTAAGGACTTTGGGCATTTCTTTAAGTGTTTCTCAGCCATTTGCAATTTCTCTTTTGAGAATTCTCTGTTTAGCTCTGACTCCCATTTCTTAATTGGGTTATATGGTTTGGTGGTATTTAATCTCTTGATTTCTTTATACATTTTGGATATTAGCCCTTTGTCAGATGTAGGGTTGGTGAAGATCTTTTCTCAATATGTAGGCTGCCATTTTTTTTCTATTGACAGTGTCAAGTGCTTACTGAATGAGTTGTTAGTTTTCTCCTTGCCATGACAGAATGCCTAGTATAAACAACTCAAAATGAGGAAAGTTTTCTTTAGCTCAGTCTCAGTCCATCAAAGCAGGGAGGGCATGGCAGGACCGTTCGCATCATGAGCCTAAGAAGAAGTAACAGGACACCACACCTTCCATAGCTTCTCTGCCTCCAAAGTCTGCTCCCATCAATGGATTAAATATATTCTTTGGGTCAGATCCCTTAACAGACTATGGAATCACATTAGCAGACACACTCACAGACACGTTTCTTAATCTCCTAGGTATTTCCCAAGCCAATCAAGCGAGTGGACAAGCTTGGCCATCACTTACACTGTGCGGCAGGATCTATCATCCTCTGTCTGGTAACAAGTTACCTCCAATGCTGTGTCTTACAACACTAATGAAGATTTATCTCACATGGTTTCTGTGAGTTGGGGCTTTGAAAGTGGCTTGGGTGTGGGATAGATGGCCCGTGCAGGGCTCTCTGGGAGGCATTTTACAAGCTTCTGGTGGTGTCCATAAGGTACCTTTTTCTTCTCATTGCAACACTGTCTGTATATAGATTCTGCTTCTCCATGCATTCTTTGGATAATTTAGCTTTTACATGTCTGTCTCCTACGTCTCCAGGTAAGTTTGGGGTTGGGGCATTTGATAAGTTGATAGATATGCTGAGCCCTGGGTACTTTGCCATAGCTCTTACTATAACACTCGTGTTTGCTTTTTAAGTTAATGAAAGGGTAATTTTCTGGCTTTCTTGTTCTTTATAGCTAATCGCCAAAATGATAGAGTTATTTCAGGTCAACACTGGTCGTATGTGTGCCTAACATGAAACTTCCTACTTCTACCTTTTGTTCTCAGGCCTGCCTGCCTCTTGGTATCTTCATTATGTATTAACTAAACTGGAAACTTTATACTTTATACCAGAATGCACATAAATTGACTCCTTAAGAACAAGTCCCATCAAGTAAAAGTCATATGAGGCAAACTATAGGCCAAGACTGCAGCTCAATTTACTACTCATTACTTTTTCTAATGAAAATTCCTCAAATGGCCTGATGTAATTAGACCATTTAACTTCATGCTACAGTAGGTCATGTGTAAAATTTATAATCTAGTTCTAGCTAGCTCAGCAATGGCATTTTCTGAGAACTCTGATTATTCCTAGATTTATTTCTAAAACTGTAGCACTTCCTTCAAAGTCTCACCAGTTAAACCGAGAAATGCCTCTGTACCAACAGAAGAATTTCTCACATAAGTACCAGATCAGGAAGACAAGTCATTTCTTCTTCCATTTTTCTATATTTCCTGAGATGGAAACACATTTCCTGGGATGATGCTAGATCTCTCTCCTGCAAAGCAACTGTCCTGAGGAAGACTCCAGCTCCATAACCACAAGCGGATTGTCCTTCCTGGAGGAGAGGGGCTCAGCGTACCGCACAGGACCTGGCCCCTCCCAGCAGTCAGTGGCATGCACACGTTTTGGGCTGTACAGGGCTTGTATGTCTAAGAGGGGAGGCACCGGAAGCTGGTTAGACTTTAGAGTATAAGAACTCTAATGTGGGGCTGGCTGGCTGAGTCCTCAGGGAGATGTGTACTGTTCTTGTGGAGGACTGGAGTTTGGTTCCTGGCACCAATGTGGCTCACAAGCTCACAGCGCCAGCCCTAGGGAATCCTAAGGCTCTGCACACACTTGGGTCCACATGCACGTACCCTCACATATACACACAACTGGCTTAAAAATATTTTTTTTTAAACCCTCTCACATTTGCCCATCCCTGTGAGAGGAGAACAAGGAAGTGCAGGGGAAGCTGCAACTGAGCAGGGGACTGGAATTCAGTGTTCATAATGACTTGTCTTTGTCACACACCAGAGCTTTCTCAGCTCAGGGGAGGCATATTTACTTTTTTGTGGCTGTTACCATGGACTTTAGCCTGACCCTGCCACTTAGTTAGATGCATTGGATTGAGCAGCTTTTAGAAATTCATCTGTTTTCTTGCCTCAAGAGTAAAAAAAAAAAAATTATCATTTTTCTATCACATTGTGAAATTTAAATGGAAATGGTGGCAAAATACTTTTAATTGCAAAATGTATTTAGCAAACTATTATCATATGTATTTTTTCAGGATTTGGTTGGTATAAATGACAATAATCATCAAAAAGCTCTTTTGAACTTGAAAATGAACTGTAAACTTTTAAAAAATTGTCTTGTGAGTAATGATAACACAAAGATATTAAGACCTGGATTACTGCCTATAAATTGTATAAGCTATGTCTTAGCTGGTTTTCTAGTACCATGATAAACCACTGTGACCAAGGCAACTCACAAGAGGAAGCCTTTAATTTGGGTCTCCTGACCAGCATGGCAAGTAGCATGGCAGCAGGCAGACACATGCAGCAGGCAGACATGGCAGCTGAAAGCGTACATCTGAGACATATCCATGAAGAAGAGGGCTAACTAGATGGTCCGCCCCTAGGGACACACCTCCTCCATCAAGGCCACACCGCTAACCCTTCCCAAACAGTTCCACTAACTGGGGGCCAAGTGTTCAAACACATGAGCCAGGGTGGCCGTGCTCAGTCAGACCACTCTGAGCTATTTCCAAACTACAAATTTTCATTTTTTTCTTTTAAAAGACAAATGTATACACCTCCCTCTTTTTGTGTTAGCTTTTCAAAGTAGAAGGAATTCTAGTGAATCTTAGGTGCTGTGTGTTTGTTAGGTTGTCACGGCACTGAAACACTTTGGCTAAAGCAGTAATCACTCTATTTTTTAAACAAATAAAGGAGTTGCCTACCAAGGTCCCCTAACAATATCTAGTATAGAAAGAGAATCAGGTAGGGATTGGGACACATAAACCCAGTGCTTCTGCCTGATTGAGACAGCACAGGTTCCATGACGAAGGAGGCTGGATCCCAGCCCTTGCCGTCCTTGACCCATAGGGACTGCTCATCAAGGTCACCAAGTGGCCTACCACACTCTGTGAAACCTAATCGTCCATTCTGTTCTTTCTACTCCAAAGTCTGCTTTCAATTTTATTTTTTATTTTTATTTTTGGTTTCTCAAGACAGGGTTTCTCTGTGTAGCCTTGGCTGTCCTCGACTCACTTTGTAGACCAGGCTGGCCTCGAACTCACAGTGATCCGCCTGCCACTGCCTCCCAAGTGCTGGGATTAAAGGCGTGTGCCACCACCTGCCTGGCTTAAAAAAAAATTCTTAATGTAGATGGACATGGTGGTGCACACTTTTAATCCCAGCACTTGGGAAGGCAGAGACAGGTGGATCTCTGTGAGTTCAAGGCCAGCCTACTTTAAAAATCAAGTCTAGGACAGGCAAGGCCACACAGAGAAACCCTGTATCAAAGAAAACCAAAACCAAACCAAATCAAAATATTGCCCCCAAACAAAACAAAACAAAAGAAATCTTATCCAAACCAAGAATATTAGAGCCATTCCAGACAGCCCAGAACCCCTACCCCCAAGCCAGTGAGCTCTACCTAATATATCCAGAACCATTTTTTAAAAACTTCCTTAACTACAAACATGATGGTCTGGGCATTTATCACCTGTACGATTCTGAACTGGTTTCCCACCTTCTCCCCTATTCCTTGGCCAGCCTGTCCATAACACAGCAGCTAGAATGCCCTGCCAAGCCTTGCCACATGGGGCTACTCTGTGGGCCTGAGCCCATGCCAGTTGAAGTAAAGCCAGTGCTCTTCCCAGGGCGATCGCTCCACTGGCTCTCTGTCACCTTTCACTCCAGCCACTCCACACTGCTTGGTGCTCCTGAACCACAGGTCATCTTTCCCTGCTCTAAGCCAGTGTCACCACTTCCTTATAAACCTCTATAGTGCTTGGCACATAGCAAATACTTTAACAAATAACTTTTTAGAGAAAAATGAAGGTCTTCTGAGATTAAATCTCAATGACCTAAGGACCTAAGCTGGTTTCCATAGCTTAGCAGCAAGTGCTCATATGGAAATAAACTACAGCGAGAAAGGAATTTTCAGGGGACTCAGGCTCTTCCATTTTTCTGTACAGTCACTCTGACATCTGAAAAGTGCATGCACTTGAAATGCCTATACTGTTTGTCATCTGAAATAATATACATCATGAACATTCTAAGCATAAATACATAAGGGTCATGCATCTGTAAGTCCTTATGCTGGCTATTCATAACTACCTATAAATAGTCACATATTCACAGTACAGCATAAAAACAGATCATCTGCAACATGAAAATTGTGAAAATTGGTTGCTAAATTAGTCAAATAGGAGCCAATTACTGAGATGCTCAACATTTTTATTTGCTACAGTGAGTAATAAATACAAATGAAGTAAAATTAATGGAACATATAATAAAATATAAAACCACATACAAATACAGTGAGCACTAATAAACCAAGGAACATTTTTACATAACTATAAATATGACAGTTGGCATTAATTTTGGCCTGTTTCCATAAGTTCCTTTTAGTGTGGTGGTTGATTTCTAAGCCTCTGGATACAGGCAAACATACAATCATTTATAGTTTAAAACTGTAATGCAGAATTGAAAAGCAAGGAATGAATTTTTGGAAGGGGTCCATATTACAAACAAAGCATCCAAACCTAAAAAAGGAAAATTTGCTTTTTTTCCAATTGGTTGTGCAATTATTTTGGTGTTTAGAAATTGAAGTCTTTTAAAAAAATATTAATTTATGTCTAAGAGTGCTTTGACTGCATGTATGTATGTGTATCATGTGTGTGCCTAGTGCCTGAGAGGCCCGAAGAGGGTGTCAGATTCCAGATCCCGCTGGAACCCAAGCGTGAGTTACAGATGCCTGTGAGCAGCTAAATGGTGCTGGGAAATACACTTGCATCCTCAACAAGAGGAGCAAGTGCTCTTAGCTGCCGAGTTATCGGCTGGAATCTTTAATGGGGACCAAGATCTTCATTGATTTCTCTGGTGAACTTTGAGCACAGAAATTTGGTGTGTATATATAGATTATATATTTATACAAGGAAATAAGCTCATATAACTCATTTTAGCATAACAAAACTTGGATATATATGAACATTTATCAAAAATTAAATACTAGTGCTTAGGATATAGCTCAATTGGTAGAATGCTTGCCTCACATGCACAAGGCCCTGTGTTTAACTTCCAGAATGACATAGCCTGAGCCTGCCATACCTAGTACTCTGGAAACAGAGGCAGGAAGATCAAGAAGTTCAAGGTCATTGCTACATAGTGAGTTCAAGGCCAGTGTGGGCTACATAATGCCCTGTCTAGAAAGAAGTATTATGCTGTCAGTTCTAAGTAGTTCTGATTACTAGAGGAGGGATTATTACCAAGACTCTTTGAAGAACTGAGAACGCTGTGCATGGCTTCAGTGGTGGACCCACTTTTGACCAGTTTACTGAGTTGAGTAATATGATGCTGTCACAGCCTAGGCCGTAATGATGGAGCAGCTTCAGGAAGCAACCAGGCAAGGCTCGTCCACACACACACACAGACACACAGACACACACACACAGACACACACACACACACACACACACACAGACACACACACACACAGACACACACATACAGACACACACACACACACACACACACACACACACACACACACACACGTACATCGCTCTCAAAACCAAATATGTTTGTATACAGGCAAACACCGTCCTAGTATTTGCTATGTCCTGATGGTGTGCATGACATGGACGTCATGAGAAAGGAGAGCTTAAAATGCGCTTTGAATCAAATGTACATTCTTCCAGTGAGGATGATAAGTTGGGAACAAGGGAGTTCTGGAAAGCAGAAGTGGTCACAGAATAAGGTATAGAGAAAATGAACTACTAGGCAAAACTTCAGGAGTGGGAGAAACAGTCACTTTGTTAACTGCAGTGTTTTGATGAACTGGTAGCAACAGCATCCACATTTAAACAACCATAGCTCAACTGAAACTTGTTTTTGGCTATTTTTATATACATAATAAAGGGTTATTATAATAGGATTTTCAATGAAGAGTTTGACTTTTAAAATATATGCTAATTATATGCTATCCAACCCAATAAAAGCCTAAAATATTTGAAGTGAGGGAATTTTTCATTAGGAGAGCGGCACCATTTATGCTCCTCTTTTTCATCCTTGTGATTATCGGAAACTTGTCTGTGGAGGACAAGCAGGCAGCTCTGGGCACTTGCTTCACACAGAGACAATGCTAGGCCCGAGCCACCAGCCCACATGAGTTTGCTAAAGACTAGATCAGCCTTCAGGGCAAGTCCAGCCATTTCCGGAGTAGACACGGCCACTGCCTGGACCTAGCAGGGCTAATAAGCACATTGGGCACAGAGACCTCCCCCAGTAAAGGCTGTGATTCTGCAGCGAGGCTGACCTTGTGTCTCTAAGGGTTCCCATTAGTCACATATAAAGACAAACGTGAAATTTAGTGGCAATACCGCACACCATCAACCCCTAAATAAACATTAAAACAATGTGCCCAGGATTATGGAGAAGCACGTGATTATAAAGAGTCTCCTCGTGTAACTGCAAGTAATATGGTTACTTTGGAGGCGAGGATTCTAAAGGTACAGTATAAACATTCATGGGAGGTCTTGCCTTTAAAAGTCCACTATATGTTCTGTTCTGAAGTATTTATGAATGGAGCTTTAAGATTCCTTGAATTTGCTTTAAATGCTGCAGTAAACAGTCCTCGGGAGGAGCAGAGGGGAGAGTGTTGACAGGCACTTAGCTTCTTCGCACTATCTTTGTACTACTGTATTGGTGATGCCCCAAGACTCTGACAATAAAACAGAATCATTTCAAACCAATTTCAGTAATAAAAATGGTAATGACAAAATAAAAGCATTTTAAACTATCAAAAGTACTACATTAGGTAAGGTGTCTATAAGCCAGCACTTGGGAAGCAGAGGCAAATGGATCTCTGTGAGTTTGAGGCCAGCTTGATCTATGCAGGAGGTTCCAGGCTAGCTGGGCCTACAGAGTGAAACTCTGTCATTATTAAAAACATTGTAATGTCTAAGAAAATTTGGTAACTTACAGTATTTTGTATAGAACAATTTACATAACTTGTAATACTGAACGGTTGTGAACAACTTAAGTATCCATCAATAGGAAGCCAGTTAAACATGACATACCCATATCCAGTGAAATACTATGTACAAATTAAATAGAAAATCATTGTGTAAAGCAAGAGGCCGCCGAGCAGCACATGCAGCCTTCTTCATCCGCACAGGCAATGTCTGGGAGAGCGTCATCAGTGCTCTGAGTGAGCGTCCCTGCAACGAGCAATTGTAGGTGATTTTTGTCTTGTTTTTGTTTTTTAGAAACTTGTTGCTTTAATTGATGTGCGTGGGTGTTTCACCTGCACGTATGATTGTGCAGTGGATGCAGGCCTGATGTCCACAGAGTCCAGAAGAAGGAGCAGAGCCCCTGGAACTGCAGTTACATATAATTGTGAACCGCAATGTCGGTCCTAGGAATTGAACCTATGTCTTCTGGAAGAGCAGCCAGTGCTCCTAACTGCTGAGCCACCCCCACAGTTGTAAACTTATTTACTGAACTATTCCATATTACTCAAAACCTTTTACAGAAGTGTCTATTAATTTTATAGCTGGGTGACAGTGCTGTCATATAGGAACCATAGTTTTCTTTTTATGTTATTCTTCCTAATAGATAAGTTCATGTTAATATCGTTCAAGGCATTAAGTAATTCAAAATAAGAAAGTGACATACTTCTAAGACAACATGGAACCTAGAAAAGATTTATCTCTAAAAATGCAAATAACCATTTCTAAGGCATATACAATATTTTCCTCAGCTACATGAGAGGATTAAAATGAGGATGTTTAAAACTACATAAAATACCACATCATAATATATATAGAAATAGGATTATGTACCTTTTAGGTAACTCAAATTAGGTTGGAAATCATATTAGCTATAGGAAGAAATAGCATGTGGAAGAGAATGACATTTTCTGGTTGGTTTTTAAAGAATCTGAATGTAAATCGGGCAGTGGTGGCTCACGCCTGTAATCCCAGCACTCGGGAGGCAGAGGCAGGCGGATCTCTGTGAGTTCGAGGCCAGCCTGGCCTACAGAGTGAGTCCAGGACAGCCACGGCTACACAGAGAGACCCTGTCTCAAAAAACAAACAAAACAAAAAACAAACAAAAGAATCTGAGTGTGGCCCATAGTTCCACGTGAAGACTCCTGTGCATGTTTTAGTGATGTATTTGTTCTTAGAACAGAGCAGGTGGCAACAGGGAATAAAACGTTATTTCCAGGTGTACAATTTTGTGGACTTGGTGCCAGGGACCCAGAATGAGAACTGACTCTCAAGCTGGCATGCAGCCGGCACCGTGAGCTGCTGGCGTGGACTTTAACCGTTATCGCTTGGGCTCCACTGCAGGTCTGGTGTTTGGGTCGTGCCCAAGCAGGAAGACATTTTAGTGGGGCCATACGCTTGCTATTCAGGCAGCTGTGGTTGTGGGGTTGGTCCTGGCTTCCTCGTCTGTGACAACTAAAGAGAAGGGAGCTGAGGGGTCCTCTCTCAGTGTCATTCCGTTTTGGGCCTACACAGTGTAAGACAGTCTCAGTCACAGGCTGTGCTGTTCCTATTTCCTGGCTAATTTAAGCTTGGCTCTCTCTCCCTAAGTAATGGAGGGAAGATGCGTGCACCCCAGGGGAGTTACCTGCTGGGCAGTCTCTGGTGCACACTGTACTCAGCCTCAGGAACGCTGAGAGAATTCTTGAGTTTTATCGCATTAGATGCCTGTATCAAAATGAAGAACAGCTTTTTGTAACAAACTAACCATACTGCTAGCAGTCTTGCTTCTTAAGAGAGTTAGTATCTGTTTTTAAATTCCTTTGACAATTTCTTACACCTGTATAATGAATTTTGGTCATTTTCATGCTAGCACTCTCTCCAATCCTCATCTCTCTTCCTCCAAAGCCGGTTAAAACAAGTCCTGCTCCCACTTTGAGGTGTTTATTTTGGTGACCAACTGAGTTTAATGTTGGTTACTCGCATGAGCATGGTGGGCGTTATTTTCTGGGGGATGGGCAACTTAGCAGTGATTACAGCACTGAAGGCAATGCTACCTTCCCCCTAGCATGCATTAGCTGATCCGAGTTTCTCAGAGTGGGTGGGCACCCCTGAGTCCCTCGCCATCTGTGCTTGGTTCCTGGGTGCTGTGGCCACAACATGTCCAGAGACCCAGGCTCACAGCACTCCTCCGGCTCCCTCTTCTGCAGTGCTGGATGAACCATGAAGGGACTGAGTTAGATGTCCTTGTTAGGGTGGGGCAGAGATGGCTTTCTTAATTATCACATTTCCACATCTACTTGGGAAGTTATTTGCATTCTTATTTAACCATCTTAAGTATAGCCAACTATGAAATGTTCCAGATTGGAAAAAACAAACAAACAAACAAACCAAAAAAAAAAAACACCCCAAAACCAAAACAAAACAAAAAAAAAACCCCAACTTTACCTGGTAGTTAGAAGCACTAGATTGGCTGTGTGCGTTTGGGCGATGCTTTGTAGAAGATTTTGAACACTCGGGACCTACCTTCCGCCTGTGGCTGTGGGCTGCTTTGCCCTCAGTTAGGACGAGCTCAGCCACATCACTGTCTTTAATCTTTTTTGCTAGCTGCTGCTGTTGGGACTCTTCAGTTTCTAAGTCTGATTCAAAAATGTGTGGCTGGCTTTTGAGTTTTAGTGACTCACGGCTTTTCCCCAAAATTTGTGTTATGACTCTGCTTGTTAGGTCTTCTTTTGCGCTGGTGTGGATGTCAGCACCGTTTCTTACCACACTCCAGCTGCTCCTTGACAGCTGTGCTCTGGCGCTAGAAGACAAGGCGCCAGCTTCACTGGGGTGCACAGTCCACTCTCTATCAGAAGCGGACTGTTGCCTCTTCTGCTCACAGAACTCACTGCTTTTTTCTTGCGGTGGTCTCCAGAGTTTCGGATTTAAATTCCCAACACGAGTGTGAATGTTACTGTTTGTTTTTTTCCGAGTGGCTGTACCTAAACTCGGTTTGCCTCCCTGAGGTAGACTAGTTTCCTGTGCCAACAGGATAGGTTCTGTAACTGCACTCTGTTTTCTTTTCACCGTACCAAGCCCTGAGACGTCTTTGCTCACTTGCTCAGATTTCTTTTTGAAAACCGGTATGAATGCCGGGGCTCTGTTACTTTCTAAGCAAAGATTTTTACGTTGAACTTGCGTGTTTTCTCGGCTGAGCTTTGAGTTCTCCAGATACAGCTGAGCTTCCTTGAGAGGCCATGAGAGCTTTGGGTCCTGAAAAGACCTTGGCTGCAGGAGAGCGGCCGAGAACAGGCCTGCCCTCTGCTGGCTAGCGGATGGCTCCACCTTGTGGCTGGCTGCTGCTGGCCGTGGGCGGAAACACAGAGCCCTGGAGGGTTTCTCCAACGTGGCCTGAGTTAGAGAAGCTCTCAAGAGTTTTTTAGTCGTCAGATTGGGCGGTTTGACTTTGTTTTCCTGAAAGGATAGCGATTAGGAAATTTTAAAAATGTAACAGTAATATAAGTGAAAAGAGAAAGAAAACACAATGTATTGGAATAAAAATGTAAATCAACACTAAAATACATAGAACAGTTGAAAAGGAAAATATAAATGAGCCTTCCGGCATAATGTGCACATTTCTCATGGCATATTATAGCCCTAAGTAAATCAAGTGTAAAAATTCCACACAACTACCAGATGTGTCTATACTGCCTGCCAGATGTGCTCAAGCAAGCTTCTGGTTCCCAGTGCTCCCTCTTCCTCCTCCTCTTCTTCTTTTAAAGCGTGAACTTCTTTTAAAAAAATATTTATTTTATGTGCACTAGTGTTTTGCCTGTATATATGTCTATGTAAGGCTGCCAGACTTGAGGTTACAGACAGCTGTAAGCCACCATGTGGGTGCTGGGAATTGAACCCCTGTCCTCTGGAAGACCAATCAGTGCTCCCAACCCTAAGCCATTGCCTCTCCTTTCTTTAGGTCCACCTGAGTCTTCCACCAGTCAGCCCGAAATGGCTTTTCTTTCCACTTTTCAAGGTTCTGTTACTAGTTAGTATTTGTCATTTAAAAACATAGCACAAGGCAGTGCAGTTTGAGTGTCCATGCTCACTCTGTCTCCCGGAACACCTTGCAGTGGAAGGAGTATGGCTTGTTTATTTCCTCTTACCTTACTAAGAAATACTTGCTGAAAAGAAATCTAGTGAAGGGGTGGGTACAACATTTGCGTGGACACTTTAAGTGAGATTTTGACTTCAGGGCAGGGCTGTCTGTCTTAGGCCTGTCTGTTCACCGTCTGCCACAGTTCCTGGTGCCTCGCAGTAACTCAGCAAGTATGTGTCAAACTGACTAGCTGGGGACAAAGAGATCAAGCATGGCTTCTTCTTTCAACACTTTGTGTGTGCATAAATTAAACGTTACCATGCTCACTTCTGAGCACACAGACCAGCCCTGGGACAACAGAGGGGACTAGCATGGCCCTGGCACAAAAATGACAGGCAAATGTGTGGCATGCTCCACACTTAAAATCAACCAATCAAACAGGCAAATAAATAAATAAACAAAATGCTACCAAAGAACCATGTTAGGAGTGTCATTCAGAGGCTTCATGCATACTTACACTGAACCGGGTGATAGAACCGTCACCGACCTTTTCTTCATCCCACACAAAACCAAAAACTTTGTACTTTGTAAATAGTTTAATGTTTTTGTTTTTTTCAAGACACAGTAGCCTTGGCTGACCTGGAATCACTTTGTAGGCCAGGCTGGCATTGAGCTCACATCAATCTGCCTGCCTCTGCCTCCAGAGTACTTGGATTAAAAGTATGCGCCACCACACCCGGCATACTTTGTAAATAGTAAATCACATTTCTCCTTACTCTGATAATTCCTGCTTTATTTCCTTTTACTATGTATCTGCCATTCTAGATACCTCATATGGGATTATACAATGTTTTCTTTAGTGTCAGGCTTATTTTACCCAATATGCTTTTTTTTTTTTTCAAGATTCGGCTATGCTGTCGCATGTATCAGAATTTCCTTTCTTGTGATTGACTATTCCACTGCATGTGTATGACAGTGTGCTTATCTGTTCAATTGTTGATTGAAAGTGTTTTGAAATAAATGTAGGTTGTGCTTTAGCCTCTGTGAAAGGACAATTATGCTAGTTAGTTCTTAGAGTCACTTGGGAATAGGTAATTTCAGGTGAGGCACTCCCTCTATCAGATTGGCCCATGAGCAGGTCTGTGGGGGTGTTTCCTTGATTAATCACTGATGTTGGTGGTGCCACTGCTAGGCAGGCAGTCCTGGGTTATGTAAGAAAGCAAACTTAGCAAGCCTGGAGAGCAAGCCATCCGTACCATTTCTCCATGGCACCCGCCTCTGCTCCCACTTCAGTTCCTGCTCTGAATTTCCCATTGATGGACCATTATCTGGTGGGCCAAATGCCCTCCTACCTTCATGTTGCTTTTGTTCATGGTGTTTATTAACAGAAAGTAAAGTAATAGAGTTGACAAGGAAATGTAGACCATAGATTTATCTTCTTACCCTTACAGATTAAAAATATGTCACAGTTTGAGACAAAAACTGTAAAAGTTATAGAAATAATATGCAAACCAGAATAACTGATTTTCTTCTACTAAGTTTCAGTTTTTTAATTTGACTGAGAAGAGACTAGGAGAGAGTTTTTGGAGGTCAGAATTACAAGCAGGCACAGAAAACTATAAGATTGGTCCAATTATCTACTAGGCATAACAAGGCACATAAAATGAAGTGACATAAAATTAGGAAAAACCACAGCTTCAGTATACACATTTTGGGGGAACATAATTCTTACTCCTCTGAAGAATGAAAAGGGGGTACAGAGGTTCTTCTGAATACTCTCTGTACAAGGAGCTAACATAAACTAACAGTTGTCTGTAACCTTGCCTAGCACCTTTGTTAAGTCATGTGAACAACGACAAGAAGGAAGGGCTCTCCTGCCCACAGCCGGCACCACGGCCTGGGGACAGACCTCCACTCTTCCCTTTGCTCCCTTAGCAACAAGAGCCTGCCAGGCCGGAAGTTCTCTCACTTGCCTTCAGGGTGCTGACTTAAGCCTGCCAATGAGAGGCACATTCAACTATTTGAAAGGAGAAAGGAGGAGGAAGCAATGCCTGTGCCAGCTTTGCTGAAAAGTTCAACTATAAACACTTTGGGGGCTGGAGAGATAGCTCAGAGGTTAAGAGCACCGTCTGCTCTTCCAGAGGTCCTGAGTTCAATTCCCCAGCAACCACAGGGTGGCTCACAACCATCTTTAATGTGATCTCATGCTTTCTTCTGGCCTGCAGATGTACATGCAGGCAGAGCACTGTGTAAATAATAAATAAATAAATAAATAAATCTTGAAGAAACAAACCACTTTGGCTGACCTCAACCGTCACTAGGCAGCCGCTGCGCTGTCTACTCACTAGATCTCTGGGTGTCCAGTGCAGACGTTCTCTGCTCATGTGCTACAGGGAACACCACAGAAGCTACCAGCATACTTCCGCACAGACCACTGTCCTTGGCTTATACATGCTGTGTAAGCACACAGATGCTACCATAAGAAGGATTCTTAAATTTGGTTGAAATTCTACCAAATACCAAGAGCTATTTTGTCAAAACTGATGGAGTCGTTCTGGAGAGCAAATGTTTTCCCATTGCCTTGAAAGGAACATATTTAAGAACTAAGCTAAAATTAATTATGGACAAGCAAAAAGATCCCTTCCTTTTTATATCCTTGGGTTTCACAAACTGTATGTTTTCTTTCTTTCTTTCTTTCTTTCTTTCTTTCTTTCTTTCTTTCTTTTTTAATGTATCCCTTACTTGAGATTTTAAAAAAAGGAAAACCATAGGCAGATTAGGGTGGGGACAAACTCCATGTAAGATTCTGAGAAAACGAGCGCCTGTGCTTGGGATAGGCTATGTTCACAGTGGCTTTTCTTCACTGTCTGAGGAGGGCACACCTGGTGAGACTGTTTTGCTCTCTGGTTTGTCTATATATTATTTACTCACTGTGTCAATTTTTAAATGCTGTACGTAGCCAAAGGGGAGGAAACTTTTAGGTTTATATTCAAGATGTATAGAAAACAACAAAAAGGACCTATGTTAACAGCAGATGAGAGCATAAATAATTCACAGAACTTAAATATTCTTAAATGGTCGACAAACGGAAGCTTTGTGAAGCCATGAGCTGATTAAAAAGCACATGTATACCTATCACTTGTCTAAGTCATTGAAGATGTAGCTTGGTTGACCTTTAATTTCTAGCACTGACATATAACGCATACAACTTTGTGTAGTGATAAAATTATATAAACTAAAGTTTTACAGATATCCCATGGTGGCCCACTGCTAAGGTAACTGTTAAAATGAAGTGGAGAAGTCTGCCACTTATCTATGCTATGTGCCTGGGTTTTTCCTGACGGGGAAAGTCCTTCTGTGGCTTCTATGCATTTGGTGTGGGAAAATCAGGAGAGTCCCTTCCTTCCTGTTAACCACTAAAACATCCATATCTATCAGCTTAGCTCTCTATGTAGGTTGAAGAAAAAAAGAGATCTGTATGCTTAGGCTTAGCAACACACACACACACACACACACACACACACACACACACACACACACCACAGCCCTCACACCACAGACACACCACAGACACACAGCCCCCCACATCACACACACAAACACACACACACATACACAAATGCACATACCACACACACACCCTCACACATACACCATACATATACTACACATACACACCACACACACACCACATACATACTACACATGCACTACAGACACACACACATTCTCTCTCTCACACACACACACATACACATACACACACACACACACACACACCACATACATACTACACATACACTACAGACACACACACATTCTCTCTCTCTCTCTCTCTCTCTCTCTCTCTCACACACACACACACACACACACACACACACACCATCCCCTCCCCATGTTTGCTGCTCCTGGACAGAACATAACTTAGGGTGATATGTGTGTACACTAGTAGTAATGGCTGTGATATAAAATGTCTGTGGAGGGGAAAATTGAAAAGTAACTGGAATGACTAATCCTATTTTCATTATTCATTAAATCTGGGTTCTGTTTGTGGCACCTCACTTGTCCATCTTGATTAAAGCAGGGCCCTGGTTTATGTGACATATGGAAGCAGGAAGATGATGTTAGCTTTAAGTGACGTAACACACAAAGAAGCACTGCCTCAGCCCAGATGCTGACTATGCGCCAGGGCGAGAGCTCCTGTGCAGCAAGCAATGGCCGTAAAGCACCTGTAGAATAAAGCAGACTTAGCAGATATAACAACCAAGGATCTGAAGTGGCCATGCTTAGATTTTAACTTGACAAACATTAAAAGTAAATCTTTGAGATAAATGAAAACCAGGGCGTGACCTGGTATTTGGTGATACTAAGGGACTACCGTTCATTCTTTTGGGTATGGTAATGACTCTGGGGCATGTAAAAATGCTTTTTAAAAGCTGCATGTGGTAGACGGACATTCTCACTGGTATTTGTTTCAAAACATCTACTCTGCCCTCACTTAATATTCATTTTCTCTTAAGCAAATTTGAAGTTTTCCAAAATTAAAGGTGAACCTAGTCTGGCTGAGCTCCCCCGCTAATTTAACTTTGTAAGAGGTCAGCTGCGGTTCGAGAGCTCAAGAGGGCGATGCAGCTGGTTCTCGTCACCAGAGAAGAACAGTGGCCTCTGGACAGGGCTGGCCACGCCGTGGGAACCTGCTCTGGCTGCTACTTTCCCTGCGTCCTTCACGGGATCTGCTGTGCAGCTCCTAAGGGCTGCCTCTGACAAGCCTGTGCGTGGGACACCATGCTAAACTGCTCCCACAGCCCATTAGGGGCGAGTGCTCTCATGCCTGCCTCAGCACACTTTAAGATGAGGACGCAAAGGCAGGAGGAGATCAAAGGTTCTCAAACCCACAGTGGCAAGGAAATCGGGTCTAGCCAGCCCAGTTTCAGAGCCTGAGCTCGCAGCCACAAATCTAAGGTTCATGTTTATTTATTTACTTATTCTGCATTGCTGGGTTAAGAGTCTGGCCGGGCTTCAAGTCAGAAACATGTTTTACTTTATGCTGGTCACTTGTGTGCCGCACTGTGGGTCCTCTGTAACGTTGAGAAAGCAATTCCTAATTTCAAGAATCACTACTGCAAATTAAACGAGAGAGCATACATAAAAGCAGCTGGCATACAAAATAACAGACAAAATAGAATAGATTCTTATTGTCAGGAGCAGTATGAAGACAAGAGTGTCAGTGAGCGCTGCTGTCAACAAAGCTTCACAGACGTCTGGTTTACTATTCATAGAACAGACGTGGGCTGGAGATACGAAGTGTGCAATAAGCTGTCAATACAAATGCACGTTTAAGTGTCCAGTCAGCAGCAATTCCTTAGGCTGGATTTGGCAAGCAATCTAACTTTAAAAAATGTTATGCCAAATGGATGTGGTAGTGCATGCCTTTAATCCGAGGGCTTAGGAAGCATAGGCAGGGAGGTGATTTCTGTAAGTTCAAGGCCAGCCTGGGCTACATAGTGAGTTTCAGGACAGTCAGAGCTATATAGTGAGATCCTGTCTCATAAAAGCAAACAAACAAAAGTTATAGCTGTCTCAATTCTGAGACTGTAATATAGGTATCAAGTATGCATTTGTTCACTCAGTCTCTTCTTACGAAGGGGCCATGTCTGTAGCCACTAGTGCTCAGCTTACTACAGATTTGCATTGCATTCGGGTGCTCCGTGACCAAGAATACAGTCCACAGGCTGCCTAGTGACAGGTAATGTGGGTGAGATCAGACCTGAAACAGTGGGCTCAGCTGGGGCTAGCAAGAGAGAGTTCAGTAACTAAGAGCACCTGCTGTTCTTGCAGAGGACCCAGCTTCAGTTCCCAGCACCCACATGCCAGCTCACACCTACCGGTACCAAGCATGTACATGGTACATGGTACACAGACAAATATGTAGGCAATGCATACATACACACAAAATAAATATTCACAAACTCCTTTTTAAACAAAAAACAGTCTAGGTGCTGAAGAGATGGCTCAGAGGTTAAGAGCACTGTCTGTTCTTCCAAAGGTCCTGAGTTCGATTCCCAGCAACCACATGGTGGCTTACAACCAGCTGGTGCCCTACTTCTGGTGAGCAGGCACACATGAGGACAGAACACTGTATATATAACAACTAGATCTTAAAAAAAAAAAAAAGACAGTCTCAGCCATTGGCTCTGGTAAGTTGGAAATGAAGACAGTGCAGCAGCTGAAGACAATGACATGGGTGTAGTGTTTGGCCATAGAGGTCAGCAAATTGCCATAGCAGAGGAGGCTACAGTAAACAGAAGCCCGAGTGACACAGCAGATCAATAGATGTGGTGCTGCAGAGAGAGACTGTAGGCCACGTGAGCGATCAGTGACACAGCAGACCAATAGACTTGGTGCTGCAGAGAGAGACTGTAGGCCACATGAGCAATCGCTCGAGTGCTAGTGGCTCCTAGTAGACTTCCAAATACAGTTTCCAGTCAGTGTGTCCTACAGAGCACAGCAATGCCCTTCTAACTATCAGCACAGTAACAGAAGGGCAGTCTTTGCACAGCAGTGTTGTCTATCAGCTGTGACCAGTACAGAAGGCACTCAGCACAACCTCCACACAACTTGGAGGAACACAGGAATTATTCCAGAATAGGCTCACAGACTCACCGGGTCTGAAGGAAAGGCAATGCTATCCTGCTGACAGGCTCCAGTGCCCTCAGTAGAGAGCACAGAAGAAAATTCAGCTGCCCACAGTGACTCTTATCACTTTAAGGTATCAAGCTGAGCCATGTACAACGTAAAATGTCAAGTTCAAGTCACCAGGAAAATAAGCAATTCCAAATTTTGTATTTTTTTATTGTTGTTGTTGTTTGTTGTTGTGGTGGTAGTGTGCACATACATGTGTGTGTATGAGTGTGCACACACGTGTGTGTACATGAGTATTTGTAGTAGCTAGAGGCATTGGGTCCCTAAAATGTGCTCTTTTAACTGCTAAGCAATCTCTTCATCCCTAAGAAAGACACTCTTAAGAAGTGTTCAAAAGAGAAATCAACAGAAATAAAAAAATATTTTTAGATAAAAGATAAACCATTCATAATGACATTAAAGCAATCAAATGTTAAATATAAATATAACATAAGTACATATACCCTGTACTATTATTTAAATATTAAAGTATATTTGATGTAGGTCAGTAATATCTGTGGTTATACATATGTATACATGTGTAGGTATATCTAAGTGTATGTGTAAGCTGACAAGCTTAAATGAAATGTCTACGAGATGCACGGATCAATGAGAGCTAAGATGCTGCTTGGCTTCTGGTACAGGTCTATAATCCCAGCAGCTCAGAAGGCTAAAGTTGGAGGATCAAGGTCAACCTGGACAGCCTAGTGAGACCCTGTGTCAAGGAGTAATAGAGGGCTGTAGGTAAGGGTTCAATGGCAGAGTGCTTGCCTACTATGTCTGGGGTCCTAGGTTCACTTACCAAGTACACGCGCGCGCGCGCACACACACACACACACACACACACAAATGGCTAGATGCCTTTTTTTATATTTAAAAATATTTTTAAAATTAGTGTTCATAAATTAAAGCTGCTATTAAGATACATAATTAAGAGAAAGGCAGCAGTGTTGCAGGATGGCGGGGGATAAAGCACTCTATACAGCTGATGAAGAACTCACACCTAGCGTACTGTCAGAAACCTATAAATAAAAAGTGGTAGACAAGCCCTTCAAAACAGATATCCAAATAACCAATATACATAAATAATCAATAACATGAACATTAAAAGTACATGATAGTAAGCATATCTGCTGAAGTAAAGATTGATAATACTGTATATGAACAAGGGCAAAGAGCAACAGCAAGAGGCTCATAAACTGCCTCAAGCACTTTGGGAGATAGCCTGGCATATGTCCTAAACTTGGAAATACACTTACTGATTCTACATTCATGAGATTCATGTACACAATCCTAGGGGATGTGCATTAGAGTGTTCACTATCACGTTACTGCAAATAGCCCTAAAACAATCCAGCTGTCAGCCAGGTGTAGTAGCACACGCCTGCAATCCCAGCACTCAGGGAGGCAGAGGCAGGTGGAACTCTGTGAGTTCCAGGCCAGCCTGGTCTACAAAGGGAATCCGGGAGAGCCAAGGCTACACAGAGAAACCCTGTCTCAAAAATAAATAAATAAATAAATAAATATTTTTTAAAAAAGAATCCAGCTGTCAGTCAGTGGTATTCTGGAAAAATAAACTATGGCATAATCATCTAACTCCATGGAAATGACAGTGGATGACTATAACTTAGTGGAACAGCATGGATCAGCATCACAAACACTATTGTAAAGCAAAGAGTCAGGACAGAAACACAAACACAATGCTTTCATTTGCATAAAGTTCAAAACTGGACATAACTAAAGCCTAGTTTTTAATAATGTACACTAAGTAAAGACAAACAAAATCCCCAGGAAGTCGTGACATGGCTATGTGGCTCTCTGGACATGTGTTGGGGACAATAGGGAAGGTGAGAGCAGGGACTTGCATGTGATTACACGAACAATTATTCAGCAGCTGTGTGATGGCGAGAGGTTCACGTCCAGTCTTACTCCATCTTGTTAGCCATGTTTGGTTGATATCACTGGAAGCCTGCTGTTTTCTCAAGGGAAACGGAGGAGGAGTGGATGTGCTCGGGACGTATTACATGAGAACCAACAACAACAGCACCCACAAAAGCCAGATTCTAAAATGCAGGGGGCAAAGCCAGAAGTAACTCTCCTCCCCCTAAAACTTTCCAACCCTAGTAATATAAAAACTCAGGGTCTAACTTCAAATCATGTCTTCTTCCCTGTTCTACTAAGTCTGGGTGCAGCAGAATCCGACTGCCATTTCTCCTCCCACGTGTGCACCTGCAGGGAGCCACGCGTGTTGGTTTCCTAGTGAAGTCAATCCAGAGACAAACACTGGTGTATGCCTTCCTCCTGACAGGCTTCTGAGAAGTTCTCTCCTGACTCCACCTAGTGGGTAGCAGACACCCAACTTCCACAGAGCAAGCTTGCACCCACAGTTCAATCTGTGCAGGTGAACACTCCACAAAAGTCTCTCTCTAATCTCCAATAACACATCTAGATATGTATGAAACATATCAGACTCTATTGTGTACCAAGTAAGATGCAACAGCAACAGAGGGCAGGGCAAACGGTTAAGGAGCAGTAACAACAAATGGCCTTTGTGAGATGCTGGACTGAGGAGAGCTTGTGCGCTACCAAAGAATAAAGAGACCCAAGAAAGGGGTAGGCAGTGGCCAAACTGCATGAGATAAAAGTGAAGCCCACCTTTGTCTCTGCTCTGTTTAGCTCCTGTGTGTAGTAGCATGGCTTAGTTGTCATCTTTATGGGAAATCCACATAAATGCGGCAGTATAGACTTTAAATCCGAAAGAAAGCTTTTCAACACGCCATCCAAATCCACCCTAGGGAAAAACTGGATGGGCTGACTTCTGATGCAGCCGAGAGGGTACCTGAGCAAGGCTAAGGAACAGCATGAGGCTTTCTGTCCAAGAGACACAGCGGTTCTCATGTTCAGAAAGGTTATAATGTTGACAAGACAGATAAACGGCTTCTCTTTCATGTTATGTTCTACAGATGCCAAAGCTAAAAAGTATTCCTTCTATTTGATTTTTATTAAAAAATCATGTATGTGTGTGGGTGGCTTTGAATCATTGTGTCCTTGTTTTGTAAAAAGAACTGTAAGTAGGGTAGATTACAATAGCCCAGAAAAGATTTACAAGGAATGTGCCATCACCTGTACAGAGCCATAAAGACAAAAGTGCAGACAAGACAACAAAGTGCTCCTTCTTAAAAAAACAATGAAAAACTTGGCACAGAGAAGAAACACATTATCAATTATTTTCAAACTTCAAAAGCAGTCCTTCGAGGAAAGCAATCATTTTCCCTACTGCAAAATCTAAACACCTGGGACAGCGTCAGCATCTAATAAAAGGGAATTGCTGGTGAGTGTGGGCACAGGTTGACCTGCATTGTCTTGGTTAAGAGAGGACACTATTGCCCTTCCTTGTCTAAACCCCAGCCTGTTGGACTGTGAAAGCCATGCTAAGTAAGACTCAAGAGCTCTACCTAAACGCATGTGTTGGTATTTTAAAGCTGTGTTAAGAAAGCCATTTTCCTAAATCAATGCAGTAAGTTAAGTGCAACGCAAACCTAAAAAATAATCTTCCCAAAAGAAAGACCTCAGTAACTTTTAATTTAACCCTTTCAATAATAAGCAAAGAACACTGGGGGGAGCACTCAGCTAAGGAGAATACTATGATTGGTGTCACGTTCTATTAGGAAACACATATACATACTTTTTTTTTTTCTATTCTGAATTTTCTTTTCTTGTCTAAATTTTTGCAATAGTCCTAAAGGGAAAGTCCTTATAGGCTGGAATAGTGGTAATCCCAGCACTGAGGAAGTTGAGGCAGGAGGATGACCAGTTCAAGAATAGCCTGGGTTACACAAGACCTTATCTCAACCTCCTTCCTGTCACCAAAGTGGCTTCATATCAGAAACAATTAAGAACTGATAGGTTAAAAAAAAAAAAGAATTGATGGGTCTTTTATTAAAAGAGGAGAGTTCAGGAATGCAGCTAGGCTGGCAAAGTGAATGCTTATTCTGCAGTGAGTGCTGGGTTCAGGCCTACTCCAGCATACACTGGATGTGGTGCTGTATGCTATAATAACAGCACTAGAAAAGTGCAGGCAGGAGCATCAGAAATTCAAGAATAGCCTGGGATACATAGCAAGTTCCCAGCCAGCTTGGGCTGCATGAGACCTGTGTCCAAAATAAAACCACAACACCCAAAAGAAACAACCACGAAAATTCCTACTAATCTCAGCCTCTAAGCTAAATTAAAAACAACTGTGCAGGAAAAAATGGGTCCATTAAGTCCTGACATCATGGGGCATGAGCAAGGCTGCCTCAGGAGGAAGACAGAAAGCATCTGCTATCTCTAGTGTGCAAAGGATACGTGAAGGTCCTTTTGTTGATCGTTCTGAAGTAGATGCTACAGTATATTTTCATATCTCCACTATCGTCTGAAAGTTTATAGCCATACTGTAAATTAAGCACACGATATAAATCATTTTAGTGGGACTAGTCTTAGCTTATGTGGCAAGAAAACAGATCAAATAACATTTAGTGATACATGTTTGTTTCCTACCAGGTCATCCCAGTGCCTCTGGAAATCTTCAAAGGAATGAAAGGGGCAGCCGGGGGGTGCAGCATGAAGGATATTTATTATCTGCCCCATTTTCATGCTATGAAAAATGAGATTTGATACATCATGTCAATGCTTAAGTATAGTTCATTGTTAATTGAGAAATTACTGTGATTTAGAAAGAATTCCAAAAGACTTAGCAAGTATGGTACTATCCAAATGTAAATCACATCCTAATGACTTGCCCCTAGTTCCAAATGCAATCCCATTAAACCTTTTATCTTAAGATATAAACTTTAGATACAGTTATCATGCAGTGAAATATAAAAAGCTTGCCGGAAGCCTTAACCAACTCATACACACATTACTTCACACATGTGCATGTTTTGTGGTAAAATGTTTCCCCATGCCTGAGGTCACCATTGATCAGCATCTCCCTGGTCTGTCCAAAGCTCCAGCCTGCCCCTGGTAACTGCAATTATACTGTTTTTATGAGTCCAACTTGTTAGATGCTACATATAAGACAACACAGAATTCATCTCTCTGGATTATTTCACTTAATATAACATGTTTCAGGCTTATCATCCATATTGTCCCACACAACAGGATTGCATTAAGGCTGAATAGTATGTGCTACATTGTGTACACCAACCACATCTTATCTGTCCCACCTAGTTAAACACTTAGGCTGTCTCCACATTTTGGCTACTGTGAATAGTGTTACAGTGAATATGAGAGTGCAGAAATATCTTTAACATATTGATTTTGTTTCCTTTGGATATATAGCATATAATATATTATAACTAATGACCATATGATAATTATATTTTAAAATTCCATATACTCTTTGGAGAAATTTCCATGTTGTTTTCCATAATGTTTGTACTAATTTACATTCTCATGAACAGTATGCTGGCATTCCCTTTACATGTGACATTTTTTCTTTAAAATCGTAATGTTATATGTTTTCTTTTAGCATCACAAAATGGGGACCAAGTATTCAAATGCCTGAGCCTATGTGGGACAATTTCACTTAACCACTAACACATGCTGTTTTTATTGCTATTGTTGTGTAATATAACTTAAAAATTTGTATGGTAATCCTTCAAGCATTATTATTTTTCAAATCCAGGATCGTTGTCATTATCCATGGCTTTTTGTATTTTCACATGAAATTTAAAACTTTTGTAATATAGAGTTTGAGATTGCACTGAATCTGTAAACTGCTTCTGGTAGGACGGTCAGTTTAGCAGAATTAATTCTATGAATCCTTGAGCGTTCCATTTTCTAGTGATTTCTTCCATTTATTTCTTAAGAAGTTTAACTTTTTACTGTAGCTATACTGGGCTTTCTCCCCACCCCCACCCCATCTGTTTGTTTGAAGATATTGTGAATAGGCATGTTTATATGGGTCCTTTCTCAGCATGTTTGTTATTGGTATGAGGAAAGATGTTAATTTTTGTAAGTTACTTTTGTATCCTGTCACTTGCTGAAATTGTTATCATTTCTAATTTTCTGGTGTAATATTCAAGATCTCTTATATATAATATCATACTATCTGCAAACAGGGATAATTTAACTTCTTATTTGTATCCTTTTGATTCCTTTCTCTTGTCTTTATATTCTAGCTAGGGCTTCAAGTAGTATATGGAAAATGAATGGGGATAGAGGACATCTTTCTCTCATTCTTGATTTTTAATTCATTTGCTTTAAATTTTTTCTCCATTTAGGATGCTGGCTAGTGGGTTTGTCATATAGTTTTGTTATGTTGACATATGCTTCTTCAAGTCCTATTCTATTAGGATTTTTATCATCAAGGGATGTTGAATTTTGTCATAGGCTCTTTTTTTAAACACCTATTGATATTTTTTCTTTTTGATAATGCCATTTTAACACATGAGGTGATATCTCATTATGACTTTAATTTAGATTCCCCTATTGTTGTTGAAGGGTTTTTTTTTTTTTCAGGTACTCACTGGTCATCTAGATATCCTCTTTTGTCTATTTAAGTTGGGTGTAGTGGTACCTGCTTTTAACCCCAGCACTCAAAAGACAGAGGGAAGGCAGAATTCTGTAAGTTTAAAGTCTAATTACAATTCTAGGACACACAGGGCTGCAGAGTGAAATCCTGTCTTGAAGAAGGGTGAGACCCTATCAAGAGGAGGAGGAGCAAGAGGAGGAGGAGGGAAGAAGAGAAGGAGAAGGAAGGAGGAGGAGGAAGAAGAAGAGGAGGAGCAGGAAGAGGAGGGCTGATGTCTCTTTTTTGTTGACTTAAAAATCAAAGAAACTTGTATCTTTACTACTGAATTGAGTTCTTGTTATGTCTGCCCTGATGTAGATGGAATGTTTGCTCCCTCCTAAATTTAATTAACATTGTAACACCTTTAAGTTAATTAGGCTGTGAAGGTTCTGCTCACAAAGAGTACATTGATGCAATTATTTCAGGCTTGAGTTCCTTATAAAATAGAGATCTTGGACTTTTTGTGTGTCTTTCTGGCCCTCACTTATCCTATACACCATGGGATGATGCAACAAAAAAACTCTTACCAGAGACTTAATGTGCTGGCACTTTGATCTCAGACTTCCTAGCCTCCAGACCTCTATGAGAAATCAGTTTGTATTGCTTATAAATTACCCAGTACTTGGCATTCTATTATAGAAGCACAAAATATTCTTATAGAATTGTGCTTCAGAAGTACTTTCTCCTATTTTCTTTGGTATGCAAAACCCCTTTTAGTTTGATGCAGTTCTACTGATCCATTTCTACTTTTGTAGTACAATGTTTCAGGCAATACACAAAAAGGCTATCCCTAGATGAAAGTCATGTAGTTTTTCAGCATAGCATTAAATTTTTGTATAAAGTAAGAAATAAGGGTCTAATTTAATTCTTCTACATGTGGATATACATTTTTCCCAGTACCATTTTGAAAAAGATCATCTTGTCTATCTTTTCTTCATGGTAATTTTTCTGAAAATCACTTGGTTATAAATACACATTTACTTACAGACTTGCTGTTCTGTTCTCTGTCTATATGTCTGCTCATATGCCAGTATCATAATGAAAGTTTGTAGGTAAGGTTGAAATCATAGTGTGATTCCTCCAAGATTGCTATAGCTCCTTGGGTCTTTTTAGTTCTACATGAAATTATTTTTCCCTATTGTTTGAAGAATGGCATATTTTGGTAAAGATTACCAAAGATTCTGGTATTGTGGATATTTTACCAATTTTAATTCTTCTAATCCATGACTGAGTTCTCTTTCCAATTATTTGTGTCTTCCTCAATTCCTTTTAAAACTGTTTTGTAATTTTAACATTCACTTCTTTGGTTGAATTTATTCTATAACTTCTTTTTGGTAGATACTTTGAGTGAGATTGTTTTATTAATTTCTTCTTTAAATAGTTCCTTGTTGAAGTACAGAAATGCAGCTAGCTTATTTCTCGTTGATGGTGGTTTGCGACAGTCTTGCTATGTAATCCAGGTTTGTCCAGGTTTGTCGTGAACTTACTATCCATCTGCCTCAACCTCCCACATTCTGGAATTACAGGTGTGCACCAGACACTTTGGATTTTTATAAGCTGATTCTGTAGCATGCAACTTTTTGAATTACTTCTCAGTTCTAGGTTTTGATGGGGTCCTTAAGGTTTTCTGTTTTTAACATCACATCTTTGGCCAGTAGCGGCAGTTTACCCTCTTCCTTTGCAGTTACAGTGCTTTTGATTTTCCTCTGTCCTAAGTGCACAGGCTTCTTTTTATATTTAATATTTTATTTAGCTTTAATCTATGTGCATTTGTGTGAAAGTGTCAGATCTTGGAGTTACAGGCAGTTGTGAGCTGCCATGTTGGTGCTGGGAATTGAACCCAGGTCCTTTGGAAGAGCAGGCAGTGCTCTTAACCACTGAGCCATCTCTCCAGCCCCAGGGCTTCTATTACTATGCTGAGTAGAAGTTGTGAAACTGAAATTCTTGTCTTGTTCCTGATCTTAATGAAAAGCTTCCAAACTTTCACCATTAAAAATGACCTTACAATGTATTTATTATGTGTGATTTTTACTTGTATTAAGCATAATAACTAAAATGGTGAGGAAAACTGAGTTGAACAGCTACAGACAATGTGCCAATAACACACTCAAAACAAGCACAGAGTTCCCATCCGCAAGGATGCCTGGTGCTTGTTAAGATTGTTAAGAGATAAGTGAGTCAGAATCATGCCCTTCCCCTTCAATATTTTACCATGTGTAAGCTCTTAATTTTCCTGAGCAAGTTAAAACATCTTCTAAATAGTTTTTTTCTGTATCATAAATGAATCATTTTTTTCTGATGGTAATACAAACAAAATCAGTTTATGTTAAATTATAATAAATCATTATTAGGTAAAATTCATAGATTTTGGTATTAGGATTGCTGTGGAAGCAGATCCAGCTGGGTGTGGTGACACAGCCTGTGATCCCAGCACTCAGGAGGCAGAGGCAGAGGCAGGTGGATCGCTGTGAGTTCAAGGCCAGCCTGGTCTAGCAGATCCAGCTGGGTGTGGTGACACAGCCTGTGATCCCAGCACTCAGGAGGCAGAGGCAGGTGGATCACTGTGACTTTGAGGCCAGCCTAGTCTACAGAGTGAGCTCCAGGAAGCTAAGGCTACACAGAGAAACCCATCTCAAAAAACAAAAAAATTTAAAAAGGAGATCCAACAAAAATGTAAATGCAAAATAAATTATTTTAGTAATTCAAAAGGGAAAAGTTATAGCATTTGTTACTATAATAAAACTGTTCCAGTACTTTCATTTTTGTTTTTATGTATATAAGTGTTTTGCCTACATGAATGTATGAGCAGCACCTGTGTGCCTGGTAAAGAGGCCAGAAGATTGCAGATCCTCTGGAAGTTGTTACAAGCAGTTGCAAGCCGCCACATGGGTGCTGAGAACTGAACTGGGGTCCTCTGCATGAGCAGCAGGTGTCCCTCACTACCAAGCACCTCCCCAGCACTGCCCCAGTACTTTACAGTGCCATAATTGTATTTGGAAGTTCAGAGCAATGTGTAGCTGTGAACACAATGCTAAGGAAGCAAAATATACACCTCATTGTATTTTGAATCCACCTGCGATGGTTACACGTCATGGTCAACTCAGTTGGATTTAGAATGACTAAGAGATTGCTGAGGGGCACTTCTAGCAGTCTCTGTGAAGACCCTAGAAAGGACTGACAGCTCTCCCTAAATGTGGGGGACCCAGACACAATGAAGAGGAACATATAAAGTGTGGTATGCACTGGCCTTCTCCATTTCTGCTTCTTGGCCTTGATGACATAAACTATCCTGTCCCTCGGTCACTTACAGAACATGATGTTTTGAACCATCTAAAACTGTAAAGCCAAGTAAACCTTCCCTCCCTTAAGTGCATCTGTAAGATATTAGCATCACAATACGTCCTAAAACCTTACCTTGGCAAAACATAGCACCAGTTGTTTAAAATGGAATGTCTCTCGATGACAGCACTCTGATTGGTATGAAAATCCTCTATAATGTGCTGAGAAATATCAAACTCCTGTAGCTTTTAATTGAAATAAGATTTCAATATGTAAGTCCTCAAAGAATTTGCCACAAAGAGAAACATTAAAACAATCCACACTGACGATGGCTTGTAAATGTCTTGGTGAGTTACGCCCTTCTGAGTGCTGTATATGCACACTTTACACAACCGCAGCAGTTTCCGCACAAACTACTTCTCCACTGCACAGGAGGCAGAAACACAAGTTGTTTTCCCTTCCATCTTCCAAACCCTAACTATTAGTTTATGTTCAATTCAATCAATTTGATTATGTTAATATGTAGAAGCTGAATCCCTTCTAAAGGAAAGTATTTATATTCTGTGTGTATCTGTTTGTATATGTGGAGGTGTGTGCATGTGTTAGTGGAGGGCAGAAGACAGCCTTGGGAGTCATTCTTTAGGAATGTATCCCCTTTTTTGAGACAGGATCTCACTGCTCTGGACTCTGGCAGAGAGCCTAAGGGTCTGCTTGTCTGTCACTCCAGTTCTGGAATCACAAGTTCACACCACAATGTGTGTGCACGCATGGGAGCTGACTGCCTAGGGAGGCCAGAGGAGGGTGTAGATGTCCTTCAGCCGGGATTATAAGTGTTGTGAGCAACCTGATGAGTCTTGAGAACTAAATTCAGTTTTCTGGAAAAGCAATACATGCTCTTAGCTTCTGAGCCATCTCTTTAGCCTCAAGAGGTAAACATGTTGTGATGTACTGTGCTTGAGAAGGCTGTTACCCAAGCTATGCAATGAAAAAATATGAAGTTAGGAAGAAGGAAAGAAGGAAGAAAAGAATAAATAAATAGACAAATATGGCCAGGGTAGAGCCATGAATGTCACCATATACTGGCACGAGGTAGAATGACAGGCTTGAGAGAAAACAGAATCTAAAACCAAATTCTAAAGGTAGACATTAAAGGAGATGTTCAGAATTTGTGGGTTCTCACATGTACCTAACTTTATAGCTACTTGTCGACACTACACAGGCTCAAGCCAATTGCTGGGGGATTTCCACTATGCCTGTGTGCCTATGTTGGTCCTAACTTTATAGCTACTTGTCGACACTACAGAGGCTCAAGCCAATTGCTGGGGGATTTCCACTATACCTATATGCCTATGTTGGTCCTCACCAACCCAGATTATTCTAAACACTACGGAATTAGTCACCTGTCAACATACATCTCAAGAGACTGCTAACCATTGTATTTACTCACTTCAGAAATATTTACAAAGCATCACCATGCAACTGAAATCAAACTGACAAGAAGTACTAATAAATAAATAACTATTCTACCTAACAACAACCTAAAAAACTTGGACCTAGTTTTCTAAGCAATGTTGAGATCTCAGAGATATTTAGGTTGGGAAGCTTTGATTTAGAAATAGAAATCTGTTCACACTGTGAAGAAACAGGCAACACAGAGGAAAAAAACACCAGAAACAAGGCCTATGTGGAGATTAGTTGAGTGCTTGAGACAAAAGTGCAGGTCTAAATCAGAATAGTGGAAGTGGAGAAGAGGTCATTACACAGACCAAGGCAGGTAACAAATTAGTTAGTGGATGTGAAAAAGAACAGTACCACAGTAGCAATGAAGTCTCTACGGAGATAACTTACTGTCTCTTGATGACAAAATAGGAAATGCAAAGGAAGAACAGATGTGGGCTGGGGAGGGTGACAGACATTCACTTTAGGTATCATAAGTCTGGGTGTGTGGTGGTTTAAGAGAGAACATCTCCCATAAGCTCAGACCTGTGAATTCTTGGTCATCAGTAGGTCATACTGATTGGGTAGGTTTAGGGGGTGTGACTTTGTTGGGGGGAAGATGTCATTGAGGGTATGCTTTGAGGTCTGAAAGCCTTCTAATTGTTTCCAGTTTGCGCTCTTCGCTTTGTGTTTGTGGTTCAATATGTGGCTTTCTGCCGGTGACCTGCTACCTCTGCTGTGGGAAGCAGATGAAGTCTTGAGTGAATGTGGTGTTAACATGGGGCATAGTCATGTCAAGGACTCCAACGCCTCAGACACAGGGCATAGCAAACCTTTCCTGAGTGAGGCTCAGAGGCATCACAAAGCCTTCATCTGGTCCAAATACAAATATTTACAAACAATTGACCAGTATATGCAGAAACTATCAACCACTGCTTTCTCCTCAGGGCTGAGTGAAGCCTGAAACTGTTCCCTTACAGAGGCCTCCTACTGAGCCTGGAAACTAAGAGCATTTAATACATCTGGATCAAGGACGTGGGCTTATGGTATACAGCTGAACAAGGAGGTAGGTTAGGGGAAAATAAGTAGATTGCTCATGGTGGAACTCTTATTAAATGAAGATCTGAGAATTTTAATGTGAGTTTAAGCCAACTCTGAATATTTTAGGTGTGCAAATAGTAATGAGTGTTTTGTGAATGTTCTCATCTTTATGCTGACTTTTCTTCTTTGGAAAAAACACTTTGTTCATGGACATAATGATCCACGATAAATAGTTTTATCTGTAGAATAAACACGAATTTGTTTCCAGGTGCTTATTAAATCCTCAGGCAACAGTTTGATATCACACGTTACCTCTCTGGAACATGCTCCTCGGGCAGTTATGGATTCAACTACAATTGGGATGTATCAACTTGTGGCAGTTGATACATATAAATTTTTATCTAGATATTTACATGAGTTTTAGGAAAATAGTAGTTTAACACAGTGTAAAATTGGAGAAATTTCTATTATTGAGGAAAACATATGGATTTTTTAAATCACAAAAGCAGGGGCTGACATACCATTTCTTATAAGAAGTCATGATAAACTATCTTAAAGAGTTATGTAAACAAGATCAGAGCTCAGTGTTTAGGAAACTACTAGAATTTCTACTTACAAGACTGGACTTTAAGCGCTGAGTTACTAATGAATCAGAAGCTAGTCCCGGGCGCCACCCCAGCTTCATTTACTACACGTTTTACTGTAGCGTGTGAACTTAGATGAAAGAAAAGTTGGAAAGACAAGGCCCTTTGCTCTAAAACTTCCCAGCATAACGATACATTTGTATAATAAACACTATGAACTAAGAGAGATGACCCTTGAGAGTTTCAAAGTCTTGATGAACTAGGAGATGAACCAGGGGCACAGGTCTTGAGAGCTCAGAGAACAGTTTGAGCCAAGACTGGAGAGAGTGTAGGACTATGCTGCCTTGGAGAAACAACCGACATGAGCTATAGGAAGCAGTGATGGTAGAGGAGACCACATATGAGGAAAGTTTGATCAGACTGATGAGGACCTCATCCATCATACGAAGCAGCTGGGATTTCTTTATATAGTCAACGGAGAACATAGCACATGTTAAACAAGGGGAAGAGATGTATACAGGACAAGCTGGAGTGGGGAGTGTGGCACCTAGCAACAACATCTGTCACCCCATTAATCATCAGGATTGATTAGACTGACGAAGTTGGCTAGGCAGGTGCCTCCTTCCTCCCTCACACATACAGCTTTATGCTGGGTTGAAAAGAACCACCTTTCCTGTAGAGGAGAACCTGTCTTCAGGGTATGAGTAGCTGTTCTCCCTCAAGAGAGCCTTCAGACAAGCTCTTAACTCTGCACCACTGACACTTTGTGTGGGATAATTCTTTGCTGGGTAGAGGTGGGATTTGTTCTGCATACAGTAAAGCATTCAGAAGCATTCCTTGCTTCTGCCAGTTAGGTGCTAGTAACAAAAATCACACCCTTCTTCCCTACACCCTGGTAACCCAAACCAGCCTCTAGGTATTGTTGAATGTCTCATGGAAAGCAAAAACATTTATTTCCTCCTCCATCCCTTTCTGTCACTGAGGAACCAGTGGCACCATGTACAGACAACAGGTCAGAGCGATCACTGATGCACAGGGCTCTATGCCAGATGCTATGGGAATTAGTAAAACACAAGACAAAGACAGAAAGCATGTTGTATAAAAGAGATGTAGCCAGGCGGTGGTGGTGCACACCTTTAATCCCAGCACTTGAGAGGCAGAGGCAGGTGGATCTCTGTGAATTCAAGGCCAGCCTGGTCTACAGAGTGAGTTCCAGGACAGCCAGAGCTATTATACAGAGAGACCCTATTTCAACAAACCAAATTAATAAATAAAATTAAGCTAAAAAGAGATGTAAAAATGCAAGCAGAATGCCAAGAGCAAAAGATAAGCATATTTACAATGAGATAAAACTGTATTTTTTAATGTTTCAAGGTAAAAAAGTAGCAGAAATTGGTACTGAGGCAAGGTAAAGTAGTGACATTGTGAGTGTGTCTAAAGATAGTTTTAACAGGAACAATATGACGATACTGGGGGAACAACATGGGCATGTCAAGGATTTAGCAGGATGCATTTTATTTATTATTATATTTTAAGCTGGGCATGGGGTCTTATGCCTACAGTCCTAGTACTCAGGTGGTGTAGGTACAAGGACAGCTACAAGTTTAAGGCCAGCCAGGCAGATACCAACTGCTAACCAGCCTGAGCTATAAAGTGAGATGCTGTTTCAAAACACCAGATGCAAACAAACACATAACAACAAACAACCATTAAGCTCTTTTAAACATTAGCACAAAATAGCGGGCTTCATTACGACATTAGTGTGTACATTTGTGATGTGCACTTTGTTCACAGCCGTCCCATTGTTCTCCCGTGTTCACCCTGCACTCCTGCTAGTTCCCTCCCATGCCTTCTCCTTCCAAATAGTTCTCCTTCTGCTTTCAAATATGTACGTGTATGTGTGCACACATGTATATCTTACATATGACAGAAAACATTGCATGTGTTTGGCAACAAAACTTCCTATCAGCTTCCATGTTAAAAACTAAAGTCGAATAGCATGTTAGTAATAATAACATGTGTTTATTAAGTATATAGTAAATATAGGAACTTAGAGAAACCAAATATTTTGTACCTCAGGTGGTGGCAATCTGATAGTGTAGACTTCTATACTTAGACAAACTTGCGTTTCTGTTACATTGATGTCTAATGCTGAAAAAGAATTACCATGGATTTTCTGAAATTAGTGCTCCATGCCATCAAATGAGGCATTTTAGAAACACACAGCACTTTATTCAACTTACACACTAAGAACAGCTTCTTATACATATTGTAAAGCTGAGATAATGAACCATAGGCTTGACAGCCTTTCACTCCTAAGACAAAGATATGAAACAATGTGGATACATGTGGGGGGAGGGTCCTTCAGCAGGACGGCAGTAAGAAAAACAGTACTTCCTACAGCGTGTAGTACACTTGATAAATATTTTCTGCAAATCTGACACGTATTACTAACTTCCAGTGAGATCTCACCAGGCTTCTGACCTGACTAAAGCGGTGCTGCCCTGTCAGTGACGAGGCCCTGGGGAGAAGACATCATCTGAGGAGAGTGTGGGGAGCAAGGATGTAGACACCATTACTTTGTGAGCTGGGGGCCAGCTGTGTTTACTTTGTAAAGCTTTATCGAGTATACACTTAAAATTCCTGAGTTTTTTCTAAGTACATTTAAACAAAAGTAAAAACAAGCATCTAACAGAAACTGAAGAAACTTGTCTTTCTAAATTGTTGTCTTGAATCTCTAGCTAAGATTGAAGCTAAATTTAGGTGACAAACTCATTCATCCAGAATGAGATCAAAGTGACTGCTCCTGTCTGACTAAAACACAGAGCTAGTGCCAGACAGGACACACAGCTCCACAGGACAGGTGGCTCTGCTCCAGCAGTTGGGAATTATAGGTGAGGGTCTGACAACTATGTCCAAATGATGCGAAACCTACCACATCTGGTTAATAATGCCTACTGGAAGCTTACGAGCCATCTGTCTGCTACCTCAGCACTGATATTTAGGAACACACACACCTACAGTGCAACTATGTGAGCAATAAACAATTAAATAGCATGTTATAATAAGGTATATCTTTGAGATCATTCATGTTCCTCCAGATAATACTTTCAGTAGAAAAATAATATTCTAATAAAGCCACGCTTTAACATGGGGAACACAAATTTTGATAATATAATTTTGAAAAATATATTCAAACACTTGCAGAATTAAATATCTTTATAATCATTTTCTTAAGTAGAGAAATTAAAATACACCTTGCCTCTCAACTAAGTGAATTTTTTCTCAAGTAGATATAAAGTTTGAATAAGCAGTAACTTCCTGGGTGAAATTCTGATTGTAATTATGTCTTAGCATCTCCTGACACATGGTGATCACCAAGACTGTAACAACCCAACACTGGTTTTTAAACAACTGTCAGTCATAGTAATGCTTTGTTTATTGTGTTACATACTTTTACTTACCAACAGCACTTTGCTTTCCCATATGAGAAAGGAAATCTTTTCCTTAAAAAAATTCACAGGATATACCACATTATTATAATTCAGAAATAATCATTATGTATAAATATAACCATTTAAAGTATCAAGGCTATGAAAATTATAAAATAAATATATAATGACAGTTCACATAAAAAATATAATCACTCAAAAAGTATCTCTCCACTGAGAAGGACCAAAATACCCAATTCTTCCTTCAAAAAATTATCTCTTGCTAGAAGATACTTAGAAAACTGTCAGACTTCAGCAAAAATTTCAAGAGGGCCCTTTGGGTCCAACAATACTGAGAATCTGTGTTTATTTTATCAAATACTTCTCAAGTTTCAAGTTCATTCTCAAGTATCAAGTGTTACAATAATAAAAGCATTTGAAAGCAGCATCAACAGGCCTCTATGGTAAATTCACATAAGGAGATGACAGTGGTGTTATTGTGGCTTGTCTGAGTATGTTAAAAATTGGAGCTAAAAACTCTTCTCTAAAAGTAAGATAGATAGCTTCAAACTAAAAACAGACAGTCTACGTCATAAAGTCCCAAAGACTGGCCAACACAAAGTCACCTTGTACCAAGAGATGACCTGTTTTATTCCAGGCTGGAGCAAGTCTAGCAGTGAGTGAATATGAAAGGCAGTTTTGAAGAATCACAGGAATTACTCTTTGTGGAGCCTCCATCTAAAACATTAAAGAAAAGATGGGCAAATAAATAACAATTGCTATGTATCCACAAGCTCAGATAACACCTACAGTGTCAGGCCAACATGCAATAAACTGAGCAATTCTAGATAGAAAGTACAGTTGCTCCTAAGCTAGTACTGTTTAGTTACAAGGCTAGAGAACCACAGCCATGCTCAGCTTGGAGGTGCTGCTGGGCAGTGCTCCACGCCACCTTTTCCTGCTCATGCTCAAGCCTAAACTCGGGAGCTGTGCTGGGTCTTCAGCCCTGAGTCCTGATCCACACAGAGGAACTCAAGCAACAGAGACATTGTTCCTTCTGTTCCCTGTAGTTTAGCATTAGAAATGGCTAAGTGCAAAATCACACGTGCAAGCCAATGTATACCTTCTGAGTCAGAGTTACTCTTTAATATTAAAGCTTTCATTGCTCACTCCCAAGTAACAGGAATCATTGACGTCTCTTTTAAAAACTGGGCAAGTTATTTGAAACAATGGTTCCTGAAATACTGGACAGCATAAACAAATGTGAGTTATTCTCTATAGAAAAAAGACAACAAGGTGAGCCCTGGGAATTTACAGAGCTGGTCTTGTTGGCTTTTCTTCTATAGAGGGCACCCGTCAGGTTAGTGTGTAAAGGGTGTTCCAGCTGTGCTCACTGGAGAAGCAATGGTCTTCATGAGCTGAAGAGATAGAATTGAGTGTTCACAGGGAGTCTAAGCAGCTAGAAAGTGCTGTAGGGGGCAGCGCTGCAGGGAGCAGGCTGCAGATCAGTAGAGTGTTCCCTGCGCTTCTGCTGAGCAAGGATTAACACACAGATGCGAGGAAACCCTGAAGGTTAGAAGGAAAATCAAGGTTGTTTTCTTTTAAAACCTTGAATACAATCCAGAAAAATGTGCAGTGGGATCTGTAAGAAAGAAAAGTAGAAGAGTGAAAGAGCGCAGAATTGTCTCCCAGTATTAATCACTGGTAAATCAACATTTATAAGCAGAGATTTTGATACTCTGATCCCAATAACTAACATAAACAGAAAAGAAAAATGTAGTAGAATTATCACTGTCAACCAATGAGACTCATTTAACATTTATAGGATATGTGATACAATAAGACCAGAATACATACTCTTGTCAAGATGACAAGGGACATTTACTAAATCTATAATAGATTATACTCTGGACCTTTAAAAAAAATCTCAATTAAAAAAAAAAGTTAAAGCTTTATGAAACATCTTTCTAAATAAAAATTGAATGAGAAAGCAGCAGAAAGCTGTCTCCAAACCCCCATGTGGAAACCACGCAGCCTATCTGTAACAGGTATTAGGGAGCATTTATACCTGAGGTCACAGGGGACAGCCACCTAGAGAACATGTATAACACTAAGCACTAGAGAATACGAGGTTCCCAACTCAGTGGCCTCAGTGACCACCTTAAGTAGAAGAAAGGAAATACTGTATCAGTGAGATACAAAGTGGTAAAACAATAGAGAAAAGTCAGTGAAGCCACACCCCCTCTCCTTAATGCTATCAACAATTGTCAACTCTCTAGCTAGACTGATCAGAGAGTACGAAAAAGAAAACAACAAGAACAACAAAAACTGGAAAAGATTGTATATGTAACCAATGGTAAAAATAAGAAAGGAGACATCACTTCAGATTTTGCACCAAAAGAAAATAGACAACTAAAGCAACTTTATTAAAATGAATTTGAGAGTGTAGATGAAAAGAACACATCCTTGAAAGAAATAACTTAATACTTAAGTTATTAAATTCAAATACTTAATAGCTCTATTCCCTGTTAACCTTACAGTTGAACTTCCTCAAAATCTAAGCTCCAGATATCCCTATGGATGAGACTCATGAAACATTTAGGAGAGCCGGGCATGGTGGTGCACGCCTTTTATCCCAGTACTCGGGAGGCAGAGGCAGGCAGATCGCTGTGAGTTCAAGGCCAGCCTGGTCTACAAAGAGAGTTCCAGGACAGCCAGGGCTACACAGAGAAACCCTGTCTCAAAAGACGAAAGCTACACAGTGAAATCTTGTCTTGAGAAAAACAAACAAACAAAAACAAAACAACAGCAACAACATTTAGGGGAGAAACAGCAAAGTTAGACATGACTTCTTTGAAAGGGATATTATTTTTACCAGATGGTTTTCAATGGTAAGGGTCTTAGCTGACCCACAGCCACTATGGCTCGTCTTAATGGTCAAATAGACTGACTTGAAAAGCGCTGAAGGCATGAGTAAACCTTCTGGGCATGTGTGCGAGGGTTTCTAGAATGAGCAGCCGAGGGATAGGACCCACGGTGCATGTGGCAGTGCTGGGCTCACAGGCTGCAGCTGAGACCAGCTTGAAAGAAGAGAGGACAAAGTAGGAACCGAGAGTGCTCCCACCTGGGTGACACGGTGCTCTGTGACTTCACCAGTGTGCTCGGCCCTCTGAAGCTGTGATGGGCTGCCCAACCTCACAGCAACTTTCTCCCTTTAAAGAAGCTCACCATATAGAACACAATCTATAATTGTGTTTCTCTACATATTGGCTATCTGATTGTGGCAGTAACACCATCTCTCAGGATTTCACTTTTTCCCCTGTGTAAAAATGTAGAAAGACCACTCATTCCTCTTTGTCCTTCAGTGTGCACAGCATAACTGTGGGGGAAATCCCGAGGTCTTCCCATGCTAACAGTAACTTGTGAGAAGGGAACTCCAGACTTTGCTGGTTGGCTGTGCTGGTAAGGTTTTGGCTATTTGTTTGTTTATTTTTGGCAACTGTTCATAAACTAGGGTCATTGGAAAAGAGGGAACCTCGACTGAGAAAATGCCTTCATCAGATTAGCCTCCAGGCAAGTCTGTGGATCATTTTTTACAATTAATGATTGCCATTGGAGGGCCCAGCCCAGCCCTTGGCAGGTGGCCCTGCGTTGTGTGAGTCGCACTGCAGGCCTGTACGCAGCTGTCCTCTGCTGACGGTGCGTGTGAACAGAAGGAGAAGCCAGAGAAGCCCTTCTCTCCCCGAAGTTGCTATTTGGTCACGACGTTTTATCAGAGCAACAGAAAGGAAACTAGGACACTGATAAAAGAAGTAGAATACACAACCGATATAACATCTATGTTATTTTAAATACATACCTTTGCTCTGTGGTTTTCAATGTAAGGACTGAGTCTCCCGGATTTAAAAAATGGTATCTATAAGACAAAGTCCACATTTGTAAAAAGGACTTAACATAGATATATAACAAAATATTGTTAGACATAAATATTTTAAGCAAAATACAATAGAGGGCATGCATTCTGCCTATTGTTATATGTTTCTACTCTCTATCCATTTGAAGAAAGATGCTGTGATAACCACTTTTCCCCTGAAACAGGATCTGTAACAGGTACAGAGGTCAAGGTACCTGCCTCATATAGGAATGATCTCCAATCCATATAAAAGAAAAGGAAAATAAATTTCATATAAGTAGGTATTTAACACCTTTTACAGATACAAGACATACTTAGCAGGAATGTGGAAAATGGACCTACAAAGAAGTTTAAATGTAAGTTTTTAAAAAGACTATCATTTTTATCTTACTAGACATTATTTTGCTGAAGACACAGTATCAAAATGGCTTCTATGTGCATTTGTAGCCGTAGATCAGTGCAGCACGCAGTCCTCACCAGACAAGCTTCCTCATGTGGTAGAGCCGGTCAGTGTGCAGAGTAGGGGCCAATGAGTGTTTCGGTCCTAAGCGGGATACTACACTGTACTCCCTACACCCAAGGCTCGCGGACATCACAGAGGAGGGGCAGCCAGAAAGACTAAGAGCCAGGTCAGGGCGGCTGCTGTTGGGTAGTTTCTTCTGGGTGTGGTGAATTCACAGCAGTTGTGTCAGTGAAGACAATCAACATGCCAGCATGGCTGGGGTGGGGTGCAGGAGACACAAGGCCTACTAGCTGAGCAGCTATTGAGACTGGTGACTACTAGGGAAGAGAGTGTGCTTTCTTTAGAGACATGGCAACTGCCAGGTGACCGCAGAGTAGACAACCACCCCCATGTATGGATGTATGGGCAGCGCTAATTAGGGTCAGTGAATTATTCTATTTTAAGAAGGTATGAAGTTGGGAAGAGGAAGGGGCTATATCTGGAAGGATGTGGAGGGGGAAAGTGAGGGGAGAAAGTGATAGAAATAAATTGTATGTATATATGATATTCTTACAGAATAATAAAAAGTTGATTTACTGAGACGAGAAACTTGAGTATAACGAAAATGCTGACAAAAGGCATTAAAACCCATCCTATCTCAGACAGTGTACCGTAACATGTTATGTTCACACTACTGGTCTTTATCTCAGCATTTATGCCAGGTAAAGTTAAGTGTTAATTTAGAATAACAGGCAGATTTAAGCATCAGGCACATCAAACTAAACTACAGGGTGGTTAGTCCTCGTAAGCCATCTTTAAGTCCTGATACCACGCTTGCATTGTTTGTCAATATGCTTCCAATAAGCAGTCATACTAACCGACATCACTACCCAAATTTGGTTTAATATTCCAGGCACGGGTGCTGTAAGAATGTCTTCATGTAGAAGTAGCAGCTGCCTGTGGAGAAGAGACACGTTATTTTCACATTGGACTTGTCTACTTCTGCACTTGCATGTTGCCGGCCTCTTGGGGACAGTCGGCACTCTCACTTTCTGCCCGTCTTCTTACTTTTCTGAGGGGTCAGAGGTGATCTGTAATAATTACACCCAACCAGGGAGGGCACAGACTTCCTGATGGGTGCACTCCCAGACCGTCTTCCTCATTCTGCTACTAGCATTTTGTTCTGTCTCTGAACCACCTTACTGTATCGTTCAGGACGCCTTTAACTTGAGAGCCTCACTCCTCAGCCCCCACGCTGCAGCCAGCTGGCGCCTAGAAATCTTACAGGTCTTATTCTTCTCCAGGATATTCATATAAATATATAACCGTGTCTTGAGTCCTTCTTTGAGGACATCTGACAAAGAGACTAGAACACACGAGGAGTCCTTAGTAATCAGCCTGCAGCTGAGCTGTCCCTTAAAGATTGTCTTGGGTCAGGTTGTTTCAAGATAATTCTTAGACAAGTATTTGTCATTGTCATGTTTTGGTGTGAACCTTCAGAAATTACATTAATCTTTTAGTATCTTTAAGTGTCTTGTAAAGAGTAGATAGCAAATATGCATTACTTCGTATCTCTAAGTTTTGCGGCGCCTCACTTAATTCATGGATAAAGTCTTATAGAGAATTAAAATGTACTTTTATTTTATGTGTGTAAGTGTTTTCCCTGCATGAATGTCTATGTAAGGGTGTTGGATCCCACAGAACAGGAGTGACAGACAGCTGTGAACTGCTATGAGGGTGCTGGGAACTGAACCTAGGTCCTCTGGAAGAGCAGCCACTGCTCTTAACTGCTGAGCCATCTCTCCAGCCCCAAGAATTTAAAAAAAAATTAAAGCACACACAAGTTCACAAATATAAAAGCTCAACAGTGAGCTATTTACCTCAAGTATTTTAAGTCTCTCTTTAAATGTAATTGAACATACTTGGGTTCTTTGCTTTCAAAGTATATATACAGACTTATAAATGTTTATAAATTTGTAAATATTTTGAAGAATCCTTCTAAAGTAGCTATAATGAGATTTTTAAAGTTTGCAAACTTAGTTAGAAGACACACTTTCACCTGCACATCTTCATCTGCATGCTCCTCATGTCTACTTCTGCCACCCCACTACTCAACAGTATCTGGACAGCGCAGAGTTTGTGTAAATCTGGAAGTATGACAAAGAACAGAGACTGCTGCCTGGACTCATTCATATTTTCTTGTTGACTATGACGTGTTCCAGCAACCAGACCTACAAACACAAACAACAGTAAAAAAAAAAAACCATACATAAACAGTTTAGCCACAAGGTTTCAATACTAACTCAGCAGATATTTGATGTCATGTTATAATAAGAAAACAAAAGTAAGTTAGTAAACTTTAGCCACATAAACACCACCGTTTCCCTTTTATGGTTTCCTTCCTACTCAGCTTTATTACGATACTGTTCACTTACAATTGTCCAGGGAGTATACAGTTCATTGCTTTATTTTAAAACTACATTCATGGACTCATGAACCTATTCATGCAATAAATTAAAACACTTTCATCACCTCTCCCAAGACTCTAAATCTTCAGTCCTACAACACAAATTGAATGGGTATTTTAAGTACTACTACTACTAATCATCATCACCACCACCACCATCATCATCAACCCCAATTTGTTAACCACCTAAGTCTTTTCTAGGTACTTGCTATATATCTGCCACGTTGTGTTTAATAATTTCATTTACAGATCCTGGCTATCCTTAAAGTTTTATTTTCAGAAAAACAAAATCTTTGCTCTCACATAATTAAAAAAAAAGTATAGCCCACTATTTTAGATTCTCTCTATAAACCCCTTCAAAGTTAAAGACTATATTATTTTTTACTTCTTTACATGAAAGAAAATGTTACCCGGGGATCTGTAACTGTAAAGTCGATTTCATTTCCAACAAATTTCTTGGCTTTAAACTTCTACTTGGGGCGCATTTTAAAGCTGCTAATTCGCTTTCTGCCTTTGAAGTATCTCACGCACTACAGGAAACTGGAATGTAAATGCAGGCTAGGCTGTAGAAGGTACTAGAAGGTTCACAAACCCATCAGTGGGAGGCGACCTGGACTGCAGAATGCTACACTTAACACAAACACATTTGCCCCGGAGTCTGAAGTGTGGGCGGGCCTTAGTCTGATCCACAGCAGTCAAATGCATTTGCGTTTTCATTGGAGGAATGCTCGCCGTGACCTTTGGCCTGGACACATCTAGCTCACTCAAACCACAGTATCTGAAATGTGCTTCAGCCATATTTTAGTGCTGGATTCGCTTATGCTTTCTACGAGCCTTCAGAATAATTTCCTTTCCCTCTTTAGGCTGCACTTCCCCAGTGACAGCACTATCACTGGGTGATTTCTAGAAATTTAAATTTTAAAAGGTGATTCTAGTAATTTCTAATGCCCCCTCCTGACTCCCCCTTTTTCTTTTCTTTCTTTCTTTCTTTCTTTCTTTCTTTCTTTCTTTCTTTCTTTCTTTCTAATCGAAACATGTGAGTTTTTAACAGTATAATAACTTTTTTTTTCTGGCCCTAGGGCTCGCGCTGTTCAACCCTGGGGTCTTTGGTGCGGTCCTTTCCCCTCGAGGGGCCCTTCCCGACGCACCTTCCTGCGGGCGGCGAGGGCGGCCAGGCCCGCGTGGAGCCTGCGCCCAGTCAGAGCCCGTCCTGTCCTCCCGCTGGTCCCCCGGCGCTGACGGGACCCTACGCTCCAGGCAAGCCTCGCGCTCTCCTCAGACCCAGCTCCTGTCAAGTTCCGCGCCCCAACTCCCATCAGGCCCTGCGCTCCCGCTGTCCTCACTCCCATCAGGCCTTGCGCTCCAGCCGGCCTCACTCCCATCAGGCCCTGCGCCTTGCGCTCGGTGGAGTCACGTGCTGTCTCTGCTCCAGCCTCGTGCTCCTGACCATCCCGCCGCCGCGTTGGGCCCGGAGCCGCAGCCAGCTCCCTCCCTGCAGGGTCCGCCCTGGGGTCAGGCCCAGCATGCCGAGGCCTCCGTGCCGCCCGCATCCCTGCCAGGCCTAGCCGGGCCTCTCGGTTGCCAGCACACCACACGGCCGCCCGTTCTTCACCGAGTGCTTCGGTGCCTCTCAGCGTCGTCGGTCCCCCGCGAAACACTTGCGTGCCGCCCCGGCACTACCCAAGGGTGCTCCCCACCAAAGTCACGGTTTGCTTAGCCTAAGAGTGTGCGGTGCCCGGGTCAGCGCCAAAAGATGGCTGTGAGGGCGCGGGCCCCACAGGGGAGTGGACGGCGGGCTGTTTACAGGACACGGTTCTGCTCGGATTCTCTTTGCTCCTCGCAGCCTCTCGAGCGCCTTTGTGATGACGAAGTCCTAACAAGCTTGAAACACGCTCCTCTTATAAGCACCTGGCAGAGACTTATTAAGCACATTCCGCACTCATCAGCTCTCCTAGGAGCCGGTAAGCAAACAGTATTTCTGTCCGGAAGAATTTCCCCCGAGTAGGAAAAATTAGTAACACCGGAGTGAACTCCTTCTTGTCACACCCAGAGAAGACGACGAGAGTGGGCAAGAGTGGGGGAGTTGTTGTTCCTGATAAGATCTTTTGCAAGACTCCAAAGAGCTTTCTCACAGATTCACAGATTTCTGTGACAAAGTTTACTTCTAACATTCTTAAGTTTCAAACAATTCAGACAAGATGTGCTTATCAGAATTCATGCTCAGAAAAAAAAGAATCCTCCACCAGCGAGCTCACCCTAACTGCTGATTAAGGCCTCCAATACTAATGAATTTTGTGCACAAACAACTCACCGGAGGTTCTTGCCTTTTGCCATCCAATATTCTTTCTCCTCAAGCTTCTGGAATATACAGATAGTTCATCGTGGTGCTGCAACTGAGTGGAGGAGAGTGTCTCTGAAGACTTTAGTGAGGCCTTGTTTATAAATAAATGGTAGTTTTCTAAGCAAAGCGGAACAATGCAATGGTGATGGGTTTGCCTTTGAGGATTGCTTAGACAATCCCCTAGCTTCTGGCCTGGGTGACCCCGTCATCGCTCTACTTCCTGGGACTGTCAGGGATCCTGAACACCCTGCATAGTTAAAAATCTGAAATTCTCCTATTCATATTGTTTTAATATTGTTGAAGGAGTCTCTGTGACCACATGGCCAGCAGAGTGACAAGCTGAAGTGGTAAGAAGGCAGTTTAATTCAGCACGACTCAGTAGCTGGTGTTAGTTCAAACTTCTGGAGTCTGACCACGAATAATTTATTTTAGAAATACTTAAGCACAGTACAATTTGGTGAAAACTTACTCTGATGATAATTAATTTTATGATCATAACAGAATATTCATAAATCTTTTTCATTCTTTGTAACGTCCATAAAAGTAGGTTCTAAGATTGACTGAGAAAAACAAGCTTACCATAAGGGGAGCATCCAGTACAAGAAAAGTCTCTACTCACAAAGATGGAGCAACAGTCAGTAGGCTAGTAAACACATTTGCTCCCAGCCTCTTGGGTGGATAATGGGTATAGCTTTCCTTTCTTTAAGAAACAACCCTGGGGCTGGAGAGATGGCTCAGAGGTTAAGGGTGCTGACTGCTCCTCCAGAGGTCCTGAGTTCAATTCCCAGCAACCACATGGTGGCTCACAACCATCTATAATGTGATCTGATGCCCTCTCTGGCCTGCGGGGGTAAAAGCAGGCAGAGCACTGTATACATACTAAATAAATCTTAAAAAAAGAAAAAAGAAAAGCAAAAGAAAGGAAGAAGAAGGAACAACCCTGTGCGCTTAACATCCCAGGTTCCCGTAGTGCTTACATATGTGTGAGCACAAACCCTCCTACAGCTTTTGCTGAAAACAAAAGAGTTGTAAAATAAATTTAGTATTTAAACCATTACCTTAAAATTTTTATTGTTCTTATTGCTCTACTTCTTTTTCAAGAGGGACGCACAGGCAAAGGTGCCAAAGATTGTTCTTAAGGTTTGAAAATGAAATGTTCACCATTGACTCATGTGTAGTTGGTCCCCAGCTATGATGTAAACTTTACTATTGTAAGCCTACCTGGAGGCAGCAGAATGTGTGGGGCCATGATTTTGGAAGTAACACCTGGCCCTCAGTTCTTTCCTCTACGTTTGAATTTCTTGTGAGCTGAGAAACCTGCCACAAGCTCCCATCCTATGGTTTGGACCAAGTGTGTGGGACCAAATGACCACGTACTGACCTCTCTGAAACTGTGAGCTAAAATCAGTAACTCTCCTCCTCCATGTATTTATGTATTTGGTTATTTGGTTGCAACTTTGCAAAGTTAACTAATGTAATGAATTTATATGGGATATCCTGCATATAATTAGCTTGCCATTGTCTGAAGTTACTGTGATAAATGGCTCTAGTCGTCAATGAACTCCAGATGCTTTTTAAGAGTTGTTTATTTTTGAGATTATGTTTTAATTACAATGTTTCTCCTCTCCCTCCCTCTAAACCATTCCATCTATTTTTCATTAATTGTTAATAGGACCACACACACACATACACACACACACACACATACACACATACACACACACACACATACACACACACACACACGCACACAGACACACACACACACACACATACACACATACACACATACACACACACATACACATACACACACATACACACACACACACGCACACAGACACACACACATACACACACACACATACACACACACATACACACACAGGCAAACACACACACACATACACACACACACACAGACACACACACATAGACACACACATACACACACACACATACACACACGCACACAGACACACACACACACATAGACACACACAGACACACACACACACACATACACACACACAGACACACACAGACATACACATACATACACACACACACACACACACACCTCCTTTTTCAGTCCATATAATGGTACTTGTATGCCTGGTTTCAGGATGACTGTTTGGAAGTGACAGCTGATCGGTCTGCTCTTCACTAGGGAGAACTGCGTCTCCGGATACTTTCCGGAGCCTTATGGGCAGACACAACAGGCTAATGCACTCCATTCCACACTGCTCCTGGAAGAATCTCAGCAGCTTTGTTGCTGTTTATGAACAGTCATGGGAGAAAACAACTTCAGCCCATAGAAAGATGTTTTATTTTTAAATGAATCTCTATTTGAGAAAATTTGGGAATTACCTCTGCCAGATGGATAACTGTTGGCATAAAGCTAAGTATGCGCAAGAGACAGAGAGAGGTGTTTTCCGGGAAGGAAAAGCTGGCCTACCTTACCGTGTTGTTCAGAAGGCACATACAGGGTAGGTGTCCTACCTTACCGTATTACTCAGGAGGCACAGATACAGGGTAGAGGCCCTACCTTACGGTGTTGCTCAGGAGGCACAGATACAGGGTAGGGGCCCTACCTTACGGTGTTGCTCAGGAGGCACAGATACAGGGTAGGGGTCCTACCTTACGGTGTTGCTCAGGAGGCACAGATACAGGGTAGGGGCCCTACCTTACGGTGTTGCTCAGGAGGCACAGATACAGGGTAGGGGCCCTACCTTACTGTGTTACTCAGGAGGCACAGATACAGGGTAGGGGTCTTACCGTGTTGCTCAGGAGGCGCAGATACAGGGGTCCTCTGTGCGTATCTAAATTGGAGTCCATTCTTATAGAAAAGTTTATTTGATAAGAAAGCTGGGAAAGACAGAGGGGCAAATACTTTTTATAGTATATTTTTATTTGCAGAAAGTTAGGAGTGGTTTTGACTTTCTAAATGTTTATTACAATGTTCTTGCTGTATGAGTCAGAAGGCATTTGTAAATATTTGTGTGCTTTTAATTTCTTAGGGTTCATGTCTAAATTTCCCTGTGTACAGTACCTTGTCAGGTAGGCCACTTCCTCATAGCTGTGCTTTAGAAGCCTTATTGAGTAATAATGACAATTGCACTAGGTAAAGCTCTCCTGATTTCTATGTGCAAAGCATGAGTTAATGGATGACAACAGTTGCTGAGTCGGCCACCACCATGTCCTTTATCACACATCTGATAAAACAATAGGGAGAATTCAGGTCACCAATCCCCAAGTGGCTTTGGTTTTGTTTGCACATGTGTATTAGTGGGTGTGCAGGTGTGTGCACATGTGGGTCAAGGCCTGGGGTGTCTTAGATGTCTTTCTCAATTGTTCTCTACCTTATTTGCTCTCCCACTGAACCTGCACTTGCCATCTTGACTAGTCTAGCTAGCAACCTTGCCAAAGGGATTCTCTGTTCCTGCCTCCCTGCCTGCCCTGAGCTAGGATTGCAGGAGCGCTGCCACGCCCACTTGCAGGAGTGCTGCCACGCCCACTCAGCATTTAAGTGGATTCCAGGCATTTATACTCCTGGTTCTTGCACAGCAAGCATGTACATACGATATATCTCTCCTGTTTTAAAGTTTTGTTTTGAAATATATCGAGAGTTATTTGGAACCAAAGTTTGAAGCAGCCTTTGATATTGGATTATAAAGGTTGTGTCACCCTCAAGAGAAGGCTGCAGTGAAGGCCACAGGGAGGTTCTGTAGTCCTAGGGGTTCAAGTGAGCAGTTAATATGGTTCACTAAATGCATATATTTGAAAAAAGAAAAACTAAAACACCAACAATCAAAGGATGGATAAAATAAGAAAATTATATAAGGATGCTTTTTTAAAAAAATATTTATTTATTACATATACAGTGTTTTGCCTGCAGGCAAGAAGAGGGCACCAGATTCCATTATAGATGGTTGTGAGCCACCCTGTGGTGGCTGGGAATTGAACTCAGGATCTTTGGAAGAATAGGCAGTGCTCTTAACCTCTGAGCCATCTCTCTAGCCCCATAGGACGCTTTTTTTAAATCAATAAAAATTTTTAAAAGAGGAGAGAGAAAGAAATCCAGTCAAACTAAAAACTTATCTTTTGCTCTTTGTCAAAATGAGAAAAATAGCAAAGTTCTAACAAAAGTGATAAGGAAAAAAGCACCTGTTACTAACGTCAGGAACTGAAGAGAGGACGTGACTTCAGGTGCTGCAGGAGAGACTAATATGGTCAGATCAACTCCTCATTACACAGTTCAAACGGCCTAGTGAGCAAAGCATGTGCCATGCAAACCCACAGGCAGTGACGTGTGTCGACAACCCCGAGCTGCTATGAGGACCTGGGCAGTGGAGACAGGGTAGTCTGGAGCATTCGTTCAGCCCCAAGCCAGGTAGCCTGGCACACAGAGGTAAAGAGGGAAGCCCTGCCTGAAATAAGATGAAACAGGGGAAGGAAAGCGCAGGGTTGTCTTCTAGTGGCACATGGTGTAGCTGAATTCACACACGTGACTATAGACACATCATACCCTATCACACGTAACTACACAGGCACATGCACATGCGCACAAGTTTAAAGGATCATAACTTGCTCAGTATGAAACAGATGCATTAAATAGTCCTTTAACTAGTCAGAAAAACAAAAAACAAAAAACTCAAAAAGAAGTCTGTTGTCCCAAAGTAGACCAATATGGTTTAACTAGAAATTCCAAGAAATCTTTAAATAAAACTATCCCACCAAGTCCCATCCCAGAAAAATATGAAAGAAGGCCACAGGCCCAACCTGTTATATGAAGCTATATTCCCTTAATATTCAATCCTGCAAACTGTAGTACCTAATACAAAAGTGAGGCTGCATCATCTCTTACAAATGTAGGCACACAATTCCAGGCAAAATATATATAGTATCCAGCAGTGTATACAAAAAAATTATATGTCACAAATAAATGAGGTTTGTTCTAGAAACACAATGCTAGTTCAAAAGCTCAACATTCCATCATAGAAAAAAGTTAAAGAAGGGAAATCAATGGCCGTTTCTACTGATGTAAAACAAAATAAAAGCTCTATTCCTGTCATGGAGAAGCTTTTCAAGTTTGTAAAGAAAGGACATCTACAGAAATAATCAACCCCACCACCTGTGGGGTCAGTCTTACCTGTCCACCTGGTGGGATTTGGTGTCTCAAAAATAAGCTTCTGAGAATGTCTTTGTGGGGTTTTCTAGATTAGCTTAACTGAATAGGAAGACCCACCCATTCCATGACCTGGGAGCCTGGGCTGAATGAAAAAGAAAAAGCCAGCTGAGCATACTCCCAGTGTGGCTCACAGTCTCCTCCTGCTGCCTGCACATCCAGATGCAGAACTCTCAGCTCCTTCTCCAGCACCGTGTCTGCCTGCACGCTGCCATGCTTCCCACCATGGTGATAATGAACTGAACCCCTGAAACTGTGAGCCAGTCAAAAATTAAGTGTTTTCCTTTATAAGAGTTGCCGTGGCCATGGTGTCTCTTTACAGCCATGACAGACATTGGTGCCAGGGACTGCGGTACTGCTGTGACAGGCCCGACTGTGCTTCCCTTCTTGGGCTTTGTAACTTGGGATTAGGGAAGCCCTAGAACACTTTAAGGAGGGGGCAGGGCTTAGTAGGCCATACTAGGAGGAACATGAAGACACTGGTGTTGAGGGTGATTTGAACTGTGAGGAGCCTGCCTCAAGGGGCTTCAGAGGAGAAGAATGTTAGTCTGTAGTCTAGAGACTGTCCTATGATATTTTGGCAAAGAATGTGGCTGCCCTTTGCCCTTGTCCAAAAAATCTGCCTAAATTGAAGAGTTTGGATTAATTGTATTGGCAGAGGAAATTGAAAAAACAGTCTAGTATTGACTCTGCTGTGTGGTTATTAGTGTACACACTTTTTCTAATGATATTTATTTTTATGTATATGAGTGCTCTATTGCATATACACCTGCATGCCAGAAAAGGGCATCAGATCACATTATAGATGGTTGTGAGCCACCATGTGGTAGCAGAAAATTGAACTCAGATCTCTGGAAGAGCAGACAGTGCTCTTAACCTATAGCCCTCTCTCCAGCCCTAGTGTTCACTCTTATTTGTAGAGGCTGTTCTGGCAAGAGATCACATTCAAAGAACTTCTTAGTCCGTGTGATCTGGCTGAAATACAAGCACCTTTAATCTTGGTGGCAGAGACAAGTAGATCTTAGTTCAAGGCCAGCCTGGTATAAAGCAAGTTTCAGGTAAAGAAAAGCTTAGGTCCAGATATTTAATTCCAAACAACGAAGATAAAGTTAGTTTGTAGAAGGAAGCAGACATGTTTGAAAGTGATGTTTAATTGACTGGCAGAAAAAGTGACAAGTCAGAGAAAGACTTGACAGAATAGAATATGCCCAACTCTCAGGTAGAGAGGAAAAGGAAGCTACTTAAGAGGCAATGCAGACAATGTGGGTTGTAACCTGAGCTAAATAACAAGGAGGACTGTACGGAGAATGCATAAATTCTCTTATCTTTTTGGTTGTGAGCCGTCTCATTCAGAAGAGCAGATGAAATAGACACCAGAAGCAGCTGAAGAGAGGGAACAGGATGGAGCCGACCATAGAGGTGCTCTGAAAGACTCCACCCAGCAGGGGATCCAAGCAGATGCTGAGACTCACAGCCAAACTTCGGGGTGGAGCACAGGAAGTCTTATGGAAGAGTTGGGGAACAGAGGCACCTGGAGGGGACTGGAGCTCCACAAGGAGACTAGTGGAGCCAACAAATCTGGGCAGAGGAGGGGTGTGCTGCAGAGACTGATGCATCAACCAAGGACCATGTACGGTGTGGACCTAGGCTCTCTGCTCAGATGTAGTAGCTAGGCAGCACAGTCTCCTTGTGGGTCACACAATATGGGGAGTAGGGACTGCTTCTGACAGGGATTCTGGTCCCCACTCATTGATCACTCCCCCCTGGCAGGGTGCCACAGGGGAATAGGATACAGGCAGTCCAGATAGACTTGACAGCCTGAGTCAGATGTTAGGGGAGGAGGGCTCCTGCTTTCTGAGGACTAGGAGAGGGGTGAGAGGAGATGAGGAAGAGAGGAAGGGAGGGAGGGAGCTACAATTGGGATGTAAAGTGAATAAATTAAAAAAAAAAAAAGAGGCAATGCAGAGAAAGAGAGAGAGAGAGAGAGAGAGAGAGAGAGAGAGAGAGAGAGAGAGAGAGAGAGAGAGAGGAGACAGTTTTACAAGGACTCTAATAAAACACACAGGCTGCAGAGAGTAAACAAGCTAGACTCAGGTGAAGACCAAAGGAGCCAGAGAATGAGGGGGGCCAGAAGGTTAGCGCACACTGCTGGAGTTACTTTGAGGCCAAGCAGAAAAACTCAGGAGGCCGAGAGAGAAGCCAGATTGAATAAGTCAGCTGGGAGAGGAGTTTGGGCCAGAACAGCTGAGTTGAACCAGCCAGCCCACAGCTCACTGAGAACAAGCAAGGGTGAGCTGATTAAGCAGTTAAGTCTCAGAGGCTGAGAACATTCTAGACCTAAGTTAGATTCTATGGAGGCTAGAAGCTTCCAGGACTAGGCCTAGGTCAGCAGAGGGAGGCGGTAAGCCTCTGAGATAACAACTGAAACAGACAAATGAAAGTTCCTTTTACACTTATGACAAGGGAAAATACAAACTGCAATTTGAGGAGAATGGAGCTAAGTCCTGTGCCCAGGGAGATGATGTGATTAAAGAAAAGCCAGGCATTAGATGGAGTAAAGGAAATGGTGACCCCAAGCCAGCTACACTTCTGAGCTGTGAATAGAGAAAGTGAAAGGGAAGTCAGGAAAAAAAAAAAACCCAATCCTCCCCCCCCCAAAAAAACGGGTCAGGGCCTGGTGTGGTGGTGCTCACCTTTAATCCAAGCATGTAGAAGGCAGAGGTTGGCAGACACCTCTCCTCTTTGCTTCTTTGAAAAAAGAAAATTAGCTTCATATATTTTATGTGTGACTGTGCCCTTCATGTGTGCCCTGTGCCCATGGCTAGCAGAAAAGGGTGTTGGGTTTCCTGGAACTGGAGCAACAGGTGGTCATGAGCTATCTTATGGTTTCTGGGAATTAAACCCTGGTCCTCTGTAAGAGCCGTCAGTGCGCTTACCTGCTGATGGGGGTCTCTGCAGGCACTCTCCCCAGTTCTCAACTGCAGTTTATCTGCCTCAAACTCCTGCAACTCCGCCTTCTCCACCAGCCTAGACTATAGCCTCAAGGGGGGGGGGGGCAGAAAAACCTGTCCTTCTTTAAAGTGTTTTTCCCAGTTATTTTATTGCAGTAGCAAGCAAGTACCTAATATAGCCACCTTTCAACATGGTTCTAGTCAATGTGATGAAGGATTTTTAAAGAAGAAGGAAAGAAAATGAAAGGTATAGGTCATTGTCAGTGACATAATGGCCCACAAGGACATCTCAAAACATGCAAAGAAACTGAGTGCATCAAAGTGCAGGCTCAAGAAAAGTATAAGAATTAGTTCTGTAATTAGATATTGAAAATGAATATGTGATGTATGTAAGAAAATTCAACACCATTTGTAATTCCAAAAAATGAACATTTAGGCCTGGCAAGATGGCTAAGTGTTAAAAGGCACTCACCCGGCAAGCCTGGTGACTTGAATTCAATCCTTAGAACCTACATAAAGGCAGGAAGCCGGAAGCAGAATTGTCCCCCTGACCTTCACATACATACCATTGACACGGGCATGCTTCACACACACACAATAATAGTAAGGAATACATGAAAGCTTATGTAAGAATGATATTTAAATGAAGCACACGGGACTGGTGCTGCAGGCTATTTGATCCCCCTGTGATCCCTGAGATTGTGACCTGTAAAAACCACCTGTCTTTGATCCCACTGTGATCCTGAGACTGAACTATAAATCTGTTTCTTGTAGTTGAGCCTTAACAAACCTTTAATCCAAGAGCTATCTGTACACAGGACCTAATAAAGTTAACCCTAGGTCAAGAGGTGGAACAAGAAACCAGCTGACAGAGATTAAAAAGTAGGAGGGACTTTGAGTTGAGGGGTATTTCAGACATCGAGTAGAAGTAGAAGCGTCTTTGGCTCTTCTTTAGCTCGGCTCTTAGCTCTCTGGCTCTTGAGGACCTCAGCTCCTTGGCCTTTGGCTTTTCAGGCTTGAGCTAGCAAACCTTGGCCTTGGGTTTTTTTTTTTTTTGTTTTTTTTTTGTTTTTTTTTTGTTTTTTTGTCCTTCTCCTGGGCTGTCAGCTGAGCTAGTGAGCCTTTGGGCCTTCTCCATTGGGACATGAGCTGAGTAGGACGGTCAGCTGGTGCTTTCTGTGCCTTGCTGAGCTAGCTGTATTTTCACCATAGCATCTGGCTCCTGAGTCTTTATTGGTAAAATAGAATGGTTTGGGATTTTCAATTAAAACAACCAACTAGTATGCTTGGCACAGCCATATCCACCGGGAAACGTGAGAGTCATGAAGCCAGCACAGCAGCTTGACATAGTTCCAGCGAAGCTGAGCAGATTGCTGCAATCACTATCCTATCTGTAACTTCCGAGTTTTGGTCTCTGCATATTATATTTTGGGGACTTTCTGCAGTATGATTCAATTAATGTCTTTTCCTAAGAAAAATTATGTCTGAAGCTTTATAGGAAGATCCTAAAATTAACTTTCTCCAGCCACTATTTGGAAGTCTTCCTTATGCCCTGGCGATAAGCACGTAGCTGGATGAGGATGTTACTAAGAATTCTTGGGGTGTCTGTGCCTGAGCTAACTCAAACAGAATATTTGGTGCAGGGTAAACAGCTGGCCAAGAGAATCGTTTACAGAGCCAAGCTCTCCTTTTAGTATAGGCTTAGAGCTTTCTGAAAACAGAGTTTAAAGATAGGGAGTCATACAGGGTACACCCCTAGAGTAATAAAATTCAGTAAATAAGATAAAGTATAATAAACTTTTCCTAATTTGTAGAGAAGATGATGATACATATAGTAAAAAAATGTTAGGTATTAGTATGTGCTATTCAAAAAAAAAAACAATTCAGATATTTTCTGTTTGTCTGGAGTGCTTTCAAGCCAGTCAAAAGCATGCTGTCATATATTAAATATGTTTGCTTTGGACAAGACATTCTTTAAATGGAGTTATAGGGATAATAAAAACAACAACAACAACAATAATATCATCATCTGTTCTGTTTGTATTTTCTAATTATAACTAAACTTATAACCCTGGACATGTAATGAAAAAAATCAAACATATAATTTGTACCACTTGAATAATCATCAGTTTGTCTTTGTTCTGTGAAACTTGAATAAATAAAGAAGCAACTAGTTGCTAGAGCCACAGAAGTGGCCTGATTGCTAGATAGTCAGAGCTGCAAAGCTCCCCCTCCCCCCTCTCTCTGAATCCTTATCTTCTGTGCTGGCTGCCCTGTCAGCAAAGGTGCTGGGGAGGCCCCCAGCAAAGCCCTCAGCAGGTGATGAGATTAAAACAGCTCATAAAAAAAAAAATATAGGAAATCTCTGTGCGCAAATACTCTGTGCTTATATATCAGAAGGGACAATAGTAAACAACTCTTCCTAACTTAACATAAGGTTTTAATTTAAAGAAATCTTTTTAAAAAGTGTATACACGCACACCAGTTTGTCAGCATGAAAGCCAGAGGGGGCTCTAGGGTAACTGGAACTGGAGGTAGAGGCAGTTGTGAGCGGCTCCATGTGAGAGCTGGGAACTGAACCCAGGTCCTCTGCAAGAGCAGCACATGCTCTTGACAACCCAGCCCCCCGTCCTGTGACTGAAGGAAATTCTTATGAACTCTCAGCAATACATTTGTAGACGCTGTGGTGGCTTGGAAGAGAAATGGCATCCATCGTCTTGGGCGTTTGAACAACGTGGTCCCCACAGGTGGTGCTGGCCGGAGTGGTTTACAAGGTGTGGCCTTACAGGAGGAAGCATGTCACCAAAGGCATCTTTGGAAGTTTGAAGACCCATGCCATGTCCAGTTCTTCTTCTGTCTCATGCTTGTTTGTCTCGGTCACTGTTGTGTTGCCATGAAGACACGCCATGACCACCGCAACTCTTACAAAGGAAAACTTTCGATTGGGCCTTGCTTACCATTTCAGAAGCATAGCCCGTTAGCAGCATGGCTGGTTGCAGGCAGGCAGACGCGGTGCTGGACAGGTAGCTGAGAGTTTATGTTGGGTCCTCAGGCTGCAGAGAGAAGGAGAGAGCCGCTGGGCTTGGCTTGAGCTCTTGACACCCCAGAGCACACTCCCCATGGCACACTTCCTCCAATAAGGCCACACCTGTAGCAGATATGAACATATTTTTGTTTTGATTTGAAGTGTGGCATGTGAAACAGACTTGTGTGAGGCTGTGCCAGTGTTTTTCTGCTGGAAGCAGACTTGTGAGAAAACAGGTGATGTCTGTCCACTAGAAGAGGAACCACCTCTTGTCCCAAAACAAGAGGCTTGGCTTTTTGTCTTTTTTGGTTTTGACGTTGCTTCTTACTGTTTGGCTATCCATCGCTCTGCTTTGAGACCCTCCTAGGGAGAAGCACTGCAGGGGACACTGCAAGGCTCCCGCTGCTGCAGGTGCAGTCACCTTTGCTGAATGGCTAGTTTGCTGTTTCACAGGTCTGCCTGGTTCCTGACGGCTCCAAAGTGTGGACTCCTTCCAAGGAACTGAGTCTGAAAAGGTCTCCTTTTCCTGTTCACGTTAACCTCTGTTCTCTCCTGTCTAGGGTAGGTGGGCTGGAAGGGAGGTGTAAGCATTAAAGAAACCCAAATGAAGTAGGTTTGAAAAAGTTCAGAGCCTACACACACCTACTCCAACAAGGCCTCCACACCTCCTAATCCTTCTCAAGTAGTGTCACTCCCTGATGACTAAGCATTCAGATATATGAGTCTGTTGGCGGGGAGGGGGGGGGGGGAGGTTCTTACTCAGACCACTATAGTGCTTTTGGTTCAAGATGTGAGCTGTCAGCTTCTTGCTCCAGCAGCCATGCCTTCCTTCAGTGATAGACTTTTAATCCTCTGGGACTGTAAGCCCAAATGAACTCTTCCTTCTATAAGTTGCTGTGGTCATGGTGTTTTATCACAGTAACCGTAAAGTAACTAATGTGGACATAGACAACATTCTGATGTATATATGGCAAGGCAAAGTTGGAGAAAAAAAATAAAGTGCAGGACTCACTCCACCTGACTTCAGCAATTATTACATAGTCACTGTGCTTAGGACTAGATGTGTTGGTGGAAGCACAGATATAGGGACTATAGAACAGAATGGAAAGTTCAGAATTATTTCCATGGTATAACTAGCTGTTTTTTGATAAATAAACCAAAAGAATCTAGTAAAGACAGGATACTGAAAACATTAGGAACTTGTCCCCAATTACATGGTTCTGGTATAGTGATTACTTACTTCAGGCTGAAACCTTGACTTTGTAACACCAGGAGTAAAAGTAGCCTTGCTTGCCAAATATCAACAAGGGCAGCAGTAACCCTATACAGATCAATCATTTACATGGCCCTTGTCTTCCTCGAGCTTTTATGTCGCTCTCGCCTAGCACCTAATCACTTCCCCTGACTTTACTACCATAGTTCAGAGGTCCGTTTGCCCTGTCACCTCTTCATAGGTTTATTGTTCTTGATCTAAAAATTATAAAAGTGCCATGTTTACTTGTTTTTTTTTTTTTTTTAACTTTGGTTTCTTGTAAAGATCTCCGTGTGCACATGAGGTTAACACCACCCATGTGATTTCTCTTGCTAATCAGTTCCTGTGTGTTTGATTGCTAGGTACAGGCAAATAACCCACACAGGAATTACTGTTCCGGGGCCGGCCAAGCGCCTCAGGCCACACAGAGGAACCCTGTCCCAAAAACTAAACAAACAAACAAACAAACAAACAAACAAATGAATCAGCCTATGGTTGGGCATGCCTGCCATCCAAGCGCCTCAGGCTGCACAGAGAAACCCTGTCCCAAAAACTAAACAAACAAACAAAAATGAATCAGCCTATGGTTGGGCGGTCCTTTAATCCCAGCACTCTGGAGGCAGAGGCAGGAGGATCACTGTGAATTTGAGGACAGCCTGGTCTACAAAGAGAGTCCAGGACAGAAGGCTACACAGAGAAACCCTATCTGGAAAAATAAACAAACGAAGAACAAGAGATAGAAAGATCTCTTGAAACAGGAGATAGAAATTCGAGTACACATCCCAGTAAGTTCCCAGCCAGACTGGACCACATAGAAAACACCAAAACTTGGGCTGGAGAGATGGCTCAGAGGTTAAGAACACTGGCTGTTCTTCCAGGGGTCCTGAGTTCAATTCCCAGCAACCACATGGTGGCTCAAAGTCATCTATAATGGGATTAAATGTCCTCTTCTGGCCTTCAACTGTACATACATGCAGGCAGAGCACTGTATACAAAATAATAAATAAATCTTTAAAAAATAAAAAAGCAAAACAAACACAAAGAACCAAATAAAAAATTGAATGTCCTCAAAATTAACACTGTTTGCTTTGACAAAGACTATGATGATAGGAAAAGCCACAAATGGGTGGGAAAAAAAATCACACTTCTCATAACGAACTAGTACATCTGTACAATTCTTTTTGTTTTTGTTTTTTATAAAACAAAATACTCTCAAAACTCAAAATTACAAAAACAAAGAAAGATGAAGTCCAAATGGCAAATAAGCACATGGAAAAAAATGGTTCCGGTGAAGACTTCCACTTTGTACACCTATTGAATGGAAGTCAGTTTAATACAGAACAAAGACAAAGTTAAGAAACTGGGTCCCTCAGGCATTGCTGTAGGAATGTGATGTAGACACTGACTCGGCAGTTTGTGACCAACTGATCATAAAGTTACTTATATTTCTCAGTAGCTACACTCTTTGGCATTTATACCACAAAATAAAAAGTTACATTTACACAAATCTTGTGTACAGTTGCTCATAGAAACTTTTCTGTAGTTAATCAAAAGCTGAAAATGACCAAAAACATCCCTTAAGCTGTGCATTTCCAAACCAGCTGTTGTACTTCCATACCATGAAATACTGCTGAAGGGTTAGGTCAGACCTGGCCCCTGGCAGCCCCAACAAGCCAGGCTCTGCCAACAGATAACACTCAAGAGGCCAACTAAGCAAACGAGTGACAGTGAACCTCAGAGGAAGTAGATTAGCTCAGTGTCCTCACATAGGGACAAATCCAGAGCTCTACAGACCTCTTCCTTCCTGCCTCAGCTCATGTTGGTCTGATATAAAGTTTTTAGGTTAAAGAGAAGGCAAAAGCTAGGTAGTTATGGCTGAGCCTCTTCACTGACCCGTGGCGGGTGGTCTCAGCTCCAGTCTCCCCTGCCACAGGTGTTGACAGCTTGTCCTGCAGGACTCTGCAAAATCTTTCCTGAGAGACAAGGTCCTTTTCTTGCCGGCCACTGGACTTCAGCATGAGATTCTTATGGAAATTCCAATTTAGGCGTCAGTGTCCCTGCAACCTGATTGCTACAGAGAGGGGACAGAAGTGTCTCTCCCTTTGCCCTTGCTAGCATGCTTTCTCCACTTCTGAGAGATGTAGATGAAATGACTAATGACACAGTTCACATCCTGGATGGATCTCAGTGGCAAGAAAAGAAAAGTAGTTGATCTCAAGTGTGTTATTGTATGATTCCATTTGTATCAGACCCTACAGTGTCAAAAATAATACAGGAATGAGATTCCTCATTAGCAGGAGTTAGAGTTGTGAGTTTAATTCCAGAACACAGCACCAGCTAGAGCGTGTGACAGGGCAGTTACACTTGGATATACAGAGGTCACACACACGGACACACAGCAGTCCTAAAACTAGAGGGAACTGCGCTCTGTTGATGTGGATTTCTTTTGTCCCTTCTTGTTATAGCAAGGTCTTGCTTCTTAGCTGAAGTAGACATGGACCTTGTGGTGCAGCCCAGGCTCCCTTCAGCCTCACTGTGCGGCTTTGCCTCTGCAGTGCTGATTTTGCAGGTCTGTGCTGCCTTGTTTTGGTATTACCTAGTTACATTAATATGTAGCTATTCTGGGAACTAGGTGAGAGATACAGAGAACCTGTCTGTTGTGTATTTGTAACTTACCATGAAGCTATACTTCAAAATTAAAGGTTTAAAAAAAAAAAAAAGTCCCAGGCCAAGTGGTACTTGGGAGACAGAGGCAGGCAGATCTCTGGAGTTCAGGGCCAGCCTGATGTACAGAGTGAGTTCTAGGACAGCCAGGGCTACAAAGAGGAAATCCTGTCTCCAAAGACCAAAAAAAAAAAAAAAAAAAAAAAAAAAAAAAAAAAAAGCTTTGGAAATTTTGGAAATTTTTCCTACGTTATATTTTAGTTGGCCAATATAAAGTAAAATAATATTATGTTGTATGTGAGTGAAACTGAGTAGCATCCTAATACAAATAACTTGCCTTAGAAATATTTCCTTATGCTTCAAACAATGTTTACTTCGCAATGAGCAGGCCTTCCCGGAGAAGCTAGGGAAAAAGGAATTTTCTCCAAGCCCCCACTCTGTTCAGGACCTTTCGGATTTCCTGGGGGAATCACAGCTGTGGCAATCACTAATGTTATTTATTTGTTTTTTTTGGAATTAATTACCATTGCTGAAAAGACCCAAATAAACTACGAAGGGCTTTTTAGATAAGTTCAGCGTTCTGTCTCCCCCAACCCTCTCTTAGACATTTGTAGTTTATATATGGTATTTACTTCCTGTCAAAAGGGCAGGGAGTGACAGGCTGGGGGGCGACTCCAGCGTTGTGCTTAGCGCCCTTCCTCATTTAGGACTTAAATATACAGCACTGTGGAGGATAAGAGAAAGCCATTGCTATGTCAGGCAGGGTCTCGTGGCGCAGAAGTTATTTCCGGTTGTAGAAATGATTAGATGCGTCTAATTTCTATGCGGCAATTTCCTTGGAGTTTTTGTTTGTCTGTTGCATGAGCGGCTCCCAGCCCGCTACAGATACCAGTGAAGCAAAATGCATGGCTGCGACGCTCTTTTAGCTTGTGTGCTTAAGGGTTTCCCCACACAGTCACTTTGTGGACTTGGACCACTGTAGTTTTTGTTACAAGCGATCATCAGGATGAAAGGCCGATTTGGTTAGGAAACTCGCAGGAGTTAATGTGAGGGTTGGGATGGAGTTTGCCCTGGCCCTACGGCCTCCTCTTCAGTTGGGTGCTGAGACCTCTGATCGCACCTCCCCATCTCCCACTGACCCCACCCACCGCATCCTGCGCAGACTCAGTAAAGCTCCTCACCTCCCCACCCCCCGTACCCTTCGCTCAGGCAGCGGGTGACCGTGAAGGGCACCTATGGTAACCAATTAACACCCGCGCCCTGGGCTGGGGGGCGTGATTGGACCGATGGAGGGCGTCGGCTGAGGGCGTGGCCACCATACTAGCCAATTCCCGGAGGCCATGCGGTCCTCGCCCCGTTCGAGACTCCACCCCCCTCCGGTCTTGGGCACTCGGCCGAGTGGGGATGGGAATGTCCCGGGCGGAGGCGTCTTAGACGAGAAGGGCGCACCACCCTGCACGGCTGTGTGGCAGGGCCCGGGAGGCTCACTGTTCCGAGATGGCCGGGGAGGCAGACAAGGATGTGAAGTACTACACCCTGGAAGAGATTCAGAAACACAAAGACAGCAAGAGCACCTGGGTGATCCTGCATCACAAGGTGTACGATCTGACCAAGTTTCTGGAAGAGGTGAGCTGGGCACGCACGCTTTAGTGGAGCGCGGGGAGGGTGGCCCCGGTTGTGGGTCTCCCTGAGGAGATCTGGGAGTGATGTCCGAACCTGCATTATCTGTGAGAGAGCAATTGTTTGCGCATATTTGGGAGGGACCTCCTGGTCGCCCACTTGGGTTCGCTTCTGAGCATGCGCCCTTGCGCGTGCACACCTGTGTCTGTGCCCCTGAGCGCCTTGGGTTTGCACACCTGGGCATGCCCCCAGGAGGTCGGGAAGCTTGCCGGCTGCGAGCGGCGGAGTACTTGCACGACGAAGCCGGATCCCTACTAGATGCTCGGCTGTCCTGAATAAATGCTACCCACTCGCTAGGAGAGGGCACCGCCGCGCCAAGATTTTAAAAGTTTGGGGTTTTTTTTTCCCTTTTTTGCCTTAGCGTGTTTGTATATAATGCACTCACCATGTAGAACAGAGAACCCCTCGACTTCCGAAAGGACTTCCCATATCCGCCGGTTTGAGACCACTGGTCTGGAGAGCTCATTCTTCAGAGTCCAGACCCATAAGCTCACTAGTGTTCACTCAGCAGAGAGTGATGTCAACCTTAATGCCATAGTGACTTGTCTAAGAGCCCCAGCGCCTGATTGCGGGTGACCCAAAGCCTCGTTAGTGTGTGCCTTGAGCTAGTAAAGGGGAAGGCAGGTAGGCAGCATGCTGCGGAGAACTGGTACTTCATCCTGAAGCTACTTTGGAAGTTGTAAAATGGCTTAATTGAAAGGAAGACATTCCTTTGGCAATACCAGTCTCAAGATTGTAATTTTTCTTGTACAGCCCAAACGGCATTTTGTAGTTTTTTTCTTTATTCCCTCTGGATGCACTTTGTTGCTTTGAGGGCGTTTTGAGTCACATCAACTTTTACATCCCACTTCTTCCCAGTGAATGAGAATGCTTATTGATGAGGGAAGATTTGCATGTTTGTTTGCTTGTTGGTGGGCTGAGCAAAAGTTGAGGCTTAGTCCTAGTTAGATTATAATTTACACCGGAGACATTTGTTTTGCAGAGAATGTTAAACACAGAAAAAAAACTTGGAAGTTTGGAGTTGATGTTTCTTGTTAAAATTCTTGACTATTAAAGATAAAATAGGGTTCCAGTTCAGTTGGGTTTCAGGTGTGGACTCAGATCTGCCATCCTTCCGCTGTGCCCAGAGCAGGTTTGTATCACAGCTTCTCAAACTAACAGCCCTGTATGATAAGCCCAGGGCCAGGTGAGTGTGCCTTTGTCCCCTCCCATGACATATGTAATTCTGGAGTTTTATGATATAATGTGTCCCTTGACTTTGTATCTATAATAAATTATAGCATTTTAAAAAACAAAAAACCCAGCAGGATATTTTAAACTATAAGAAGCCCGTCTTAACTTGCCTCATTGTCCTGTCAAGCAAGGTGTATAGACCTCAGTACTGTGGACCCAGTAGATGGCCTCCCTGTCTTGTATTCACTGGATGTCCTAGCAGGGACAACCAAGTCTGTATCCAGATACTGCCAGATGTCCCACAGGGCGTGCCTATGCTCCTGATAGAGAATCGCTGCCCTAAAATGCATTGCGTGTGGCTTTTCGAAGCAGGTTATGAGGAAGAGCTTACTCAGCTGTGTTTGAAGCTGTTTATTATTATCTTGTTCCACTCTCACGAGGCAGGAAGCGGGTGAGAGGGTCCCACAGGTTTACTGGGCTCGGCTGAAGAGAGAACAAGAAGCTGCTCAGCTGGGAAACAAGCTGGAAAACAAATCCTTTGTCGTTCCCCTACCCCCCCACCCCCCAAGTTTTCAGCACCCCATCTTTGAGACTGGCTTGGGAAGAATGCTTCTTGAGGAAATGGAGAGCTCGCTGGGAGCCAGTCAGCTAGGAAGCTGATGGAGAGGGTTTGGGAGACGCAGAGAGAGCAGTTGGGTCCTGTTGACTTAAGGGTTAGAGGAACCAAGGACCTGCCTGCTCTCCTACCCCTGCTCGCCCCGTGTGTGACTGTTCTAGCATGCTGAGGTGCAGCGGGTGCATTTCCTGCGAGCGGCAGGCTTCTTAGTGTATCCACCTTCCACCTGGTGTTGAGACGTTTCTCCTCTTTAACATTTTTGTGGCTTGCTTTTACTGCTTCTGACTGCTTGTTTCACACAGTGCCCTAGTCACTGGCTTTCCACCCCCAGGGTAGCATTGCCTTTAGGATATCTGGTGCACCGGCCAGGTGACTGCTTGCCGCTTCCACACATGTCTCACGCGGAGCTCCTCAGCTTGGCTGTGAGGACAAACTGCCACAGTTGTTGTTGTTGTTGTTGTTATTGTTCTTCTTCTTCTTCTTTTGTTGTTGTTTGTTTGTTTGTTTTTCTTCTTTCTAAAGCCCTCTGGTTTCGGTTATTTTGTTAGGTCTACGTGGTTTATCTCATGCTTTGGCTTAAAACAGAAATATTTTTCAAGACCCAGAGTATCTAGCCCTCTGCCCGACTTTCCCTGCCTCTTCCCTCCAACATCCTTCTTAGCTCCGCATGGAACTTCCTGGCGTTTGGCTCCACAAGCCCTGGGTGCACCCATCCATGGGGCCAAGCTTTCCTGAGGCTGCCTTATCTTTCAGGAAGGAAGCACCTGCTGTGATGTTGGCTGGTTTCTGCTCAGCCGTGGCTGCCCGGCCTTCTCTGTGCCTTAGATTCCTCACATGTAACTGGGAGACTAGCAGTGGCTGCTGCAGCTGGCATAAGAATTACAGCATTGATTAGTGTGAAGTGTTTGCCTGTAATTTCAGCGCTTCCCGGACCCGGGGGTCAGAGAGGCCAGCCTGGGCAACGGCGGGGATCTGTGTCCAGAAACTAAAACTAGGAAAAGCAAAACAAACAAAACGAAGCAAACAAAAACAATGCTTGTTGAACACAAAAGGAAGATGAGTGTTTGTGTTTATTTGTAGTTCTGGCAGCCTTGAGCCATGGTTTCCTTTTTTCAGTGTCCTGTGTAGTTGAGTACTTGAGCTGGGTTTTAGGTAAAATGTAAATCCAGAAGATAATCTTGAAATAGGAGGTTATTAGAAAACTCTTTCTAGCCAAGAACACAGTTTGAAGGTTACTTGTGCAATGTGAGCACCGTGTTCTCGAAGCAGTGTCCTGAGGTTCAGAGGGCAGGTAGAGCTCCACAGGAAGGCAGTCTAAACAGCAGCGGGGGTGGGGTGGGGTGGGGGTGCAGTGGAGGGGGGGTGGGGTGAGGGTGCGTTGGTTCCTACCTGTGACCTGCCAACAGGATGATAAGCCTCATTACTTAATATTACGAGCCCCTCCTTTCTAGTCCTGACCCCTAGGTTTTGAGTTCATATTTATGAACTCTGAGCTTTGTCATATCAGATCATGTTATTAGCCAGATTAATGATTGTAGAAATTTGAGAGATCATTATTTGAAATGAAAACAGGTGTTTAGGGCCCAAAGCCAAGTATGCGTTTCCCCCTTCTGCGGTTGGGCCAGGTTTCAGCAGAGCTGTGGAGGGGGTGGGGGAAGCCATCATTACATAATAATCCCATTACCTTTCCGATCTGGGCAGCGAGCGAGTGTAGCACAGACGTCTGGACAGTGTCATAAGGCACGTTGACTCTCCTCCCCACGGTACTTTTTCTAGAGTCTGCGATTCTAAGCTGAGTCTTGAATACTCTTTGAAAGCACCCTGCCTTGCAGAGGCTGTTAGCTTTGGACTCATTTTGGCTTTTTGAGGCCTTAAAATGAGATTTTGTTGTCACATTTTACTTTCTGTGGCTGCGTACCTTCCATAGCCGAAGCATTCAGAGTCTGGAGGCCTCTGTCTTCCTAAGACATTTAAGATGCCTGCCTTTGGGGCTGGAGAGATGGCTCAGAGGTTAAAAGTGCTGGCTGTTCTTCCAAAGGTCCTGTGTTCAGTTCCCAGCAACCATGTGGTGACTCATAACCATCTGTAATGAGATCTGGTGCCCTCTTTTGGCCTCCATGCAGGCAGAATACTGTATAGGTAATAAATAAATAAATCTTAAGAGAAAAAATGCCTACTTTTGATTTTGAGAAGTAGGACCCAGGACCCTGCCCTTGGGTGCAGCCATGCCCCTAGCTCAGGATGAGACTGTCATGCGGCAGCCACATGGTCCTTTACTGGGTGTAAAATGGAAGTCTCATGACTTAGTGGTGTAGTTTGGGTTGTGGTTTAGGCATCCTGGGTAAATAGGTAGGAAAGCCATATCTTGCAAGGCCATCTGAGCACTGTGCCTGTGTGTCTTTTAGACATTTCTACTGTGTGTGGGTTGTATGTGGAAGGAACCTGTTCTGAAAAGAGATACCAGTTTTGTTTTAAAACAGTAAAAATCAAACCAAAGCAAAGGCATTTAGCAAAATAAAGGCAACACATCACACTGGAGGCACCTGTCTGTCATTGCTTTGTTTATCTTTAAGGTAAGGAAAGTTTTGTAAATAAGGAAGTAAACAGGTTATCCCAGCCAGCTGGAATAAATCAGGCAACAGGTTAGACTAGTCACTACTTAATATGCATGTCTGTCATTCTAGAAGACTCCAGAACCCTGGGAGACAACCTACAGCACCTCTGCTGTGTAATAGAATCTGAATAACTATGATTCTCCACTCATGGGAACACGTTGGGCTGTGGTGGGGAGTCTGCTTCTGCTCTTAGTACATTGGGAAAATAACGTGTGTGAAAAACATTTAGAAAAACACGGAATGAGAAGTCGCTCAGACAATTAAAAGTTTATTGGGTTTTTGTTTGCTGTTGGTTTGGCCTCGAGCTTGCCGTAAGACACCAAGCTACATCCTTGCTACTTGATTTTACTGTGAGACAAGGTCTTGCACAGGCTGGCATTCAGCGTGAGCCTCTTACCCCAGCCTCCTGAGAACCAGGATTACCAGTGTGTGCCACCATACCCACTTCCAACAATTACGTTTTGATTACTATCTTCTTGGGTGAGGGTATGGCTTCATGGCAGAGTATTATATAGCATGGTCGAGGCTGTAGATTTGACCCCCAGCACATGAAAGAAATTTTCCTTATATATAAGGGAAATTATAATCATTAACATTAATTTTTACTGTGTGTTAGGTCCAATATTGACCTAATTTATAATTAGTAATTATAATGTTCACTAGCAAAAGAAACTATTTGAAATCCAAATATTCACCTGAAATACGATTTTCTAGGAAGATGTGTCACATACAAGGGGAAACTACTTCTGGAACTTTTTTGAAAAAGTTTTTTGAAAGATTTATTTATTTATTTAATGTATATGAGTGCTCTATCTGCGTGTACACCTACATGCCAGAAGAGGACATCAGATCACATTATAGATAGTTGTGAGCCACCAATGTGGTTGCTAGGAATTGAACTCAGGACCTCTGGAAGAGCACTGACTAGTGCTCTTAACTACTGAGCCATCTCTCCAGCCCCTCTTCTGGAACTTTTAAATATACAGTATAATATTGAGTGGGGAGAAAAATCCATAATGATTGTAAAGAACTGGGTGATAAGAAAGAGTGGGAAGGGGGAAAAAAAAAAACTACAGCCTGGTGAATGTTTTCCAGTCAGCTCACGAGTTCAAGCACATGCCCGCACTTGCTCATAGGTGTGCTTTATCGCAGTGGAGAGATGCTCTCGGTGTTGTGCTGTCATCTGTCACTGTTCCCGCTGAAGTCCGCTGAGGAGCCATCTTAGGGCTCCCCTCCTCCTGCTGTGTCTTCAGCATACCAGCCACCTCCTTGTATAGTTTCCACTCAGTTTCCCTGTGACCCCTTGTGACAGTGAGAACTTGTGAGAAGCTGTGTGCTTTTACATTTAATTTTGATAAGTATCACCGAGGTGCTCTGGCGTGGTGGGCTCGCACACCAGAGGGTTTTTTTCCCTTGAGTCTTTTAAGGTCTCTTAGTAACCAGGAATCTTGCTTATGATTTACTCACAGAAAAATGCTTGCCACCGTTAGCATGCAAATTATATTAATATTGCCATTTGAGCAGGACACCCCTCTGTCCTCTGGGAGCCTTAGCCACCATCATCAGCACGGGCTTGCTTTTTGTGTAGGGTGCAGGACCATCTGACACATGGCCTGAGAAAACGTCGGATCCAATGGGCCGTGAAATGGCGGTGGCCAGATGTTGTTCCCTCCTCTTAAAACAGTGTAGTCTCCTTGGAAATGAACTTTTAAATGTGTTTGTGAACTGGCTCTTGGGCTTTTAGCTGCCATTGGAACCAGGAGAAGGAATTGAAGATTGGGTGAGCCCAATTCTATTGTAGGTGTCTGCACAGAACTCGGCCTTTGTAGCCTCTGGTCAGGAGGATCACAAAGATGGACCTTTCTTTCTTTTTAAAATATCTTTAATTTTTTACATATACATTTAGATTATTACATATATATACAATAAACTACCTACAGCAAGAAGAACCATGAAACAATCAAGAATTATATAAATGTTACATACTTAGTGTTTTGGCTATTTGTATTTGACAGCCTTGAAGAAAACATCTTTCCTATCTTAGTGCATCTAAAATTCTGAATGTAAATCAATATCTATCATATCTCATCATTATCAACTTAACCCCTAACCAACTAAGCTTAATCATAAAACTAAACTATCTGGTCTTCAATCCCATCAGAGACTTGAGAAAGAGTAAAATTAGTTACCTGAGTATGCTGGGAGTACAGGTTAGCAGCTTCCCAAGTGAGAAGAGGGTGAGATAGTTTGCTGTCTAACTAGTCACCCAAAACTCTATAAAGTTGGAGCATCATCTTCAGCCTTCTAGTCCAATATGTCTGACAGACATAGTTGTGAGGCAGAAACTATTGAGGACTTGCTTACCCTGTCTTGGCAGAGTTTGGCCATCCACAATGCCTGCATCCAAGCTTGCCTATTTTTAGGCAGCATTCTGTCTGTGGTAGAAACGAGGACATTTTGCCCAGTGGCTTTGAAGCCATCTCCATAAGGAGGTTCTTTGATGCTCAGCATCCTCTTTGAGGTAGGCTGAGTGTTGCCAAGTGTTAACCTGTCTCATTATCAATGAATCTTTAAAATAATAACATTTTAAATGCCATATTCTGTATGTCTCTGAGGTTTTTGAATACCTTATCTAACTATTTTACCTTATCTTTCTATAGAACCATATCTATCTGTTGTACCTAAGATGTATATAAAAATAGACTAGTAATTGATATGACCATGATTTGATCAACTAACAATTAACTTGTATCCTAAACAGTCTGCAATAGCACTTTCAAAGTATTGGAAGTAAACCTTATATTATAATTGAGTTATATGGGTACAATACTGCATATTAGAGTAGAAATATATATAATGTGTGTGAAGAATAATCTTACATTTGAATTCTATACCACTGTATCTAAAATTAAACTTACCTTGCATCTATATACAAAACTTTATACCAGTGAATTAAAAATAACCTTGTGAGTGACAAGGCATTAAGTTGAGGAGTAGATTCACTAATCTACCTTTTGTCCTATCATCCCTATGTATTTCTATATTCCCCCTTCTTTCTTTTCAACCCCTATCTCCAAACCTAAGAATGGAAGATAAAGGAAAAGAGAGACATCCCTGAGTCCAACCTTGTTTTCTCTCCGAATAAGGCCAATAATAACTTATAACTTATAACCAACTCCTTACTTTCTTATACTCATAAAATATATTCTAGTCAGATGAGTGTCAAAACCATTGCATGCAACCCCACACAGAGGCTGCGGAGATGCTGAGGGAGGCGCGGGAGGAAGAGCAAGAGTGGGGAGATGCTGTTAACGTGGCCGGGCCCCTTTGCCTGGCCTGCCGGCTGGGATGCATGGTTGCAAGCCTTGTCCCACTTTTTCTCCCATCTGTGGCCGCTGTTATTCATCAGGCTTTGTACAGTTGTGGCCACCATGGATGGGGACACAAAATGCTTCTGCCTGTTCCCTATCTTTTTACTATGAAAATAAATGTCACTCACTAATTCCCTCCTCCCCAGTGAGGCAATAAACGCTATTGCAAGGGACATTTACTAGATGTTTGTTAAGATTCATTTCGTAGTAGGCTGTAATGCTGAGTGTGTTTTGGTTACAAACCCTCCTTTGTTGGGGTTAGGGAGGTTGCTCAGTTGGTAAAATGTGAGCTGCACAAACACAAGAACCTGAGGTTAATTCCCAGGACTCATGTAAAAACCCCAGGTGTGCTGGTGCACACGTGTCATCCCAGTGGTGTGAACCCCAGTGGTATGAACCCCAGGTGTGCTGGTGCACACGTGTCATTCCAGTGGTGTGAACCCCAGGTGTGCTGGTGCACACGTGTCATCCCAGTGGTGTGAACCCCAGGTATGCTGGTGCACACGTGTCATCCCAGTGGTGTGAACCCCAGGTGTGCTGGTGCACACGTGTCATCCCAGTGGTGTGAACCCCAGGTGTGCTGGTGCACACGTGTCATCCCAGTGGTGTGAACCCCAGGTGTGCTGGTGCACACGTGTCATCCCAGTGGTGCGGAGGCAGGCTGGAGCTTGCTTGCCACCTAACCTACTCACCTTGGTTGACTCCAGGCCATTGAGAGTCCTTGTGTCAAAAACACAAGGTAGACAGCATCTGAGAAGTCTAGCCCCCAAGGTTAACTTTTGCCCTTCACACACTTGTGCACACACACATATATCCATGTGCAAATGCACTCACATGCTTATATCCTCAGGGACAGATGCGTACACATACAGAACAGACAAGTCACAACAAACCCAAACTTCCTTACATTTGTATTGCCAGTCTCTAAAGCAAACCTCACCACCATTCTCCTCTTAAAGGCAAAGAAATGTGGCTTAGAGAGGCCCCGGCCTGCGCAGGCACCCAGTAGGGAGGAGCACAGCCCGCACTGTCCTACTACCACATTTGAGGCCTGCAGAGTTGGGAAGGCAGCCAGCATAGCTTAAATGAAGCTGTCCATGGCAAGAGCGCCCTTTCTTGCTCTGAGGTTGCTGAAATCACCAGAGAATAAGACGAGCTGTGCAACAAAGACAGAACAAGGACAGGGGGCAGACACACACCTCCCTCCTTTCTCTTGTTTTTTTCCATGTGGCTTTCTAGACGGGAGAGGAAGCTACCGTTCCAGTTCCTTACGGGCGTTGGTCGGCAGCCTTGCCCAATTTGTTCTTGGTCACTGGGCCTGGCTTTTTATCCACAGAGGAACAGTCCCCACGTGGCAGACATGTGAGGAGGCTGTGGAGGATATGGAGACGCCCTTTAAGTGATGGATCTTAGAGGAAATGTGGCTCTGCCATCACCCTTGCGTCACCCTCGCTCTGGCCTCTAGAGCGAGCCTTTGGTACCTGTTTGCATTGACAGCGGCAACAGCTTGAGCTTTCAGCTAGATAAGGCATGCTAGCAGCACACTGCGGGATGTGCTCTACAGAAGAAAAGGAAATTCCCTTCTGGGCAAGACGGCCATTTCTATGTGTGATTCCTTCCAGTGGCTTCCCATTGCATTTAGAATAAAATCCCATCCTGTCAGGATTTAAAGCTGGTGTTTGGGCCCTGCCCATGTCTGCCGTCTCTCTTTCCCACCATGCCTTTGTTTGTTCCCCAAACCAGCTGGACTTGTTTCTGCCTAGAACCTTTTTGCTCTTCTTTCCTCGCTGCCTGTCCTCTGTTCCTCTGTTCTATGGATGGCAGCTCCATAGGCCGGACAGTCTTCTGTCCTGCTTTCTGTGCCTGCTGACAGTGACATCAGTGAGTACCTGACATGAGCAAGTGCCTGAGATTGGTGAGTGCATGCCTGACCTAGGTCAATGCCTGGCGTGAGCAGGTGCCTGACATCAGTGAGAGCCTGGTGTGAGCAGGTGCCTGACATCAGTGAGTGCCTGGTGTGAGCAGGTGCCTGACATCGGTGAGTGCCTGGTGTGAGCAGGTGCTGTGCTGTGTCTCACTGGACAGGTTTCCAGTGTGTCTGCTCAGTGCTGTCTGGCCCACAGCAAAGGGTGCTGTGATGGAACACAGCTGCCAGCTCACTCTCTGCAGCTGTAATATTTCGTACCCCTGGCCCCACCCCTTTCCCACTAGTGGCACTTACTAGTAATATTAGGATCTTTTCTTTGTCACAGACACTTGAGACTCTGTCCTGAAGGATTTATCACTCAGTGCTTCTGGGACTTTGTTGTGAAAACCTGGACTCTTCTATATCCACAGAGCAAAGAACACTTGACCCAGGTCCTGTGCTATATATGACAGAGTGGAGTTTAGCACAGACTGCATTCAGAGATACTTTCCTGCCTCTTCCTGTCAAAGCCGATGCCACCATGGTGGCTTTGGGTTCTGCTTTCTCACTTGATGACATGACACTTCTTTACCGCCTTCTGTTTTCCATTCCGTGTGAACAAGTTCTCTCCTCTGGCCTCACCTTCTGGGCCAGTCCCCCAGTCTTGCCTCTCTTGCAGGCCACATTAAATCCACCAGGATAGCCCGTGGCTTATCTTTCATATTAAAGTCGAATCTGACTGACTTTTTACTATCTCTGCTGCTCTCTCTGATCCATCCTCTGCCATCTCATGCCTAGACAGGTCTCCTATGACCCTAAGTGTGCTCATCACAATAGATTGACATTTTAGAAGTGAATCCAACTGTGTCACTTTATTCTGTTTAAACCCTTCATGGTTAATTGTTCTGCCTAATTAAGAATCTTAGGATGTAGCTACAGTATTCTGGAGAGTGTGGCGCTGGAAGCGGGACATATGTAGATCACTGGAGTAGAAATAGAAAAGCCCAGAAATAGACTTGCACAGATACTTCTAACTGGCTTTTCACAAAAATATAACGGCAGTTTTGTGGAGGGAGGGCGGTCCTCAGTGAATGGTTCTGGAACAACTGGGTACCAGTGGTCAAAATAATAAGTAATCCTTGTTCAAACCTCATATTTTGTGGAAATTAGCTCAAAATGGACCACAGAAACTTTTTGAGAGATTAGCTTTAGTTTAGATGGAGTGTCCTTAGCATGCTCCTGAAAGTGTGACCCATTCTAAGCTCTTTGCATGGGAAAGTTATACCTTAAAAACTCCTACAGAGAGCCAGGTGTGGTGGCACATGCCTTTAATCCCAGCACGATGGAGGAAGAACACAGGTGGGTCTCTGTGAATTCAAGGCCAGCCTGGTCTATAAAGTGAGTCCAGGACAGCCAAGGCTACACAGAGAAACCCTGTCTCAAAAAACTAAAACTAAAACAAAAAACCAAACCAACAAGCCACCACCACCACCACCAACAGCAAAACCAACTAAACCAAAACAAAAAATTCCAGACTCCTTTCCCCTCTTCTAGTATTAGCCAATCACTCTCCAAGAAGGCATATCTTGCTGGCTCTGGTGGCTCCCACCTGCAATCCCAGCATGCACAAGGCTTGGACTGCTGTGAATTGAGGCCAGTGTGGGCTTCCTAGTGTTTTCCAGGGCAGCCTGAGCTACCAAATGAGGTCCTCTTAAAACGACAGACAGAACTAGCCAACCTCTCCAGACGACATTACTCTGAACTAGCATCTGTCTAGAGTTCCTTGCCCTGCTGTGTTTGTCTCTCTCTCCTCCCCTCGGTGCTGGGGATCACGGCATGGCTGGGTCATGCTGGGCAAGTGCTATGTCATTGAGTTCATCCCCAGCCTTGTGTGTGTTTTCTATAGTACACGACCCCCAAATGTGTAATTTATTTATTACATTGTTGCGTATCTGTTTCCTACTGAAGGATGCCCTCTGAATCCCGGAGCTTTTCAGTCTTATTCATGGGTGTCTCCTAGTCTCTAGAATAGCACCACATGGAGAAGGGACTCGGTGTGTGTGAATTGATTGAAGGGGTGAAATCTGAAAAGTACGAAATAGAAGAAAACTCATAGAGGACAGCTGTTGGGTCACTTGACTAATTTCCCGGCAGCCTGTTTATTTTTATTTTTATTTTTATTTTTTGCCCATATGCAGATTTCAGCCCAGTTCACTATCACCATGAAAGAAGAGCACCACCCCCATTCTTTAGCACGGAGCAGGAAGCAGGGAGGGTGAGCAGTCCCGCCTTGGCCCTTCTCCTCTGTCTCTGGTGGTGATGGAGGCTTCCGACCCCAGGTAGATTTCAGGTGGAGCAGCAGCCTCTTTCAGGCCAAAGGCAGGTACCTCGGGGCCCTGGTTTTTGCAGCTTTGCTAATCTTAGTGAAGTTGGGTAGTGAGTCAAGAAGTCCACTGTGAGCCCACCAGCCCAATGGCGTCTGTCCCCAGAGCAGGCCTGGCCCCAGCCTTTCTTCCCCCTATTTCAAAGTCATTGCATCAGAACTGGGGGCTTCTGTGTGCTTCAGGAATCAGAACAGCTTCTTGTTTTACTTTACCTAACGAGATAGGCTTAGTAATGGTGGGTTTAAAACACTGGTCGGGGCACACTGACCAAACATACAGTCATCATTGACTCATGAAATGTTTTAGTCTAAACACTGACTATTTTATTTCTAAACAGGAATTTTGCACTCCCTTTTCAAGGAGAGAAAACCACTAGTTGTCTGCCAGCTCACAGATGACACTGTATTGCTTAGCTTCTCTCCTCAGAACTGACCTTAAGGAGCTCATTTTTTTTAATGTTGTTTCTGTGGACTCTCTGAGCCTCTGGCTTAGTAGAATTGAGAAACTAGGAGTCAGATAGACTTCCCGGTAGGCTGCTTTTGTCTCAGGTCAGGAGGAGGTTGAAGAAGAGGCTGGCCATCTTGGGGACTCTCCGCCTAAACTACCTAGCCAGGCCTTCTTTCCCTATCTGCTACCATGGAGTCTAACTCTTAGTTGCTCGGAATCATGGGAGCTGAGTAAGTCTATATCGTCTTGATGATGGGGGAGTTGGGGTTTGGTGCTGGAACTGGCTTTCAACAACTTACGGGGAGCAGGGTCATCGGGTTGTGGGGTGGGGATGAAGGGAAACAGAGTTATTGCTTGAACACCCTTGTGTGCCTGACTTAATACTGTTGTGCTGTTGAACCTGCCGCTTGAGGGTCTACTTTAAGGTTTTGATAAATGATCATGGGGCGAGGTGTTCACTTACCATGAAAGTGATATTTGCTCCTCCTTTCTGAATGTTTTCTTAATACATGAAACAAGTAAGCAAACTATGAACCACAATATTTTTATACTTGTAAAACCTGGTTAGGCTCTCAAGGGCAACCTTGACACAGACAAGGCCACCAGAAAACTTGTGGAAAGGTTGGGGAGGGCAAGCGGCCACCGGCTGTGCACTGCTCGGCTGTGTAGAGATCGTCCTGGGCTTAGCTTTGTGGTAGCGGAACTGAGGGCAGAACTTTCTGCCCCCACACACAACACGGATGGAGACTTGGTTGCCGTCGGGCTGCCTGAATTCCTGCCCTAGATTCTCCCTGATATGCTTCACCACCTGGAGCCTCAGCTTGTACATCTAAAATTGGGGTGATGGTGAAAACATCCACATTTAGGCATGTGGAAAGGGATGGAAGGGCTTCAGAATTCTTCCTGTCACAGAGTTGCTTTTTCTTTTTCTTTATTCTTTCTTTTCTTTCTTTGTTTTCTTTTCTTTTTCTTTCTTTCTTTTTTATTTTTTTATTTTTTTGAGACAGGGTTTCTCTGTGTAGCTTTGGCAGTCCTGGACTCACTTTGTAAACCAGGCTGGTCTCGAACACACAGAGCTCGGTGTGCCTCTGATTCCCGGAGTGCTGGGATTACAGGTGTGTGCCACCGCACCCAGCTGAGTTGGAGTTTCTTAACACTGTTACTTGACACTTTGGTCCCTGCTTTGTTTTCCTAGCCAGTAGAAGAGTGTTGAGTGACTTTTCCCAGGGAGATGTAAGGAAATGTCTACTCACCCCGTGAGGAGAATTGGCAACAGGACAGGGAAACGATCCTATCCAAGTCTTGTTGAACCAATGAATGTATTGGTGTTACTTACCATAGTCTGAGCCAGGGGGTTCCTTAAGGGAGCCTTGGGAAGGTACATCAACAAAATGTCCGCCCAGCATGAGTGAAGACTCAGAGTTCCCTGTGCAGCTTTTAGGTAGCCCTCCTTCCCTCACCTCACGTGACCCTGTGGGGCGTGGCCTGTGAGTCTGGTGAGTTTCATGAGCTTCTTAGCCTCTACTTCCCCCTGAAGGTGGACCGTTTTAATCTGGAGGAAACAGCTACTTGTTAGACTCCAGCCGCAGACCCTTCCCCTCTTCTCACAGGTACTGCAGGCGCTATGGGGACGTAAGCTTCTAGTTCTCCCATCGAACGCACTTCACGTGCTAGGATCTCTCACCTGGAGGAGTTTACATACATTTTTTCCCCATGCTCCTCCCTGCCTCCTGCCTGGCAATCACAGAGCTGGCTGTGGCCTGAGCTGTGAAATCTGCTCTGTTCTCAGAAACGTGTGAGAAGACATTCCTGTTTGTGCCCAGAATCCTCTGTGCAGAGCCTTCCACGTGCTGTGTCTGATGTCTGGGGCCTGAACTCTCTTTAGAATTCAGTTCTACCATGCTGTCGTCTGGGCTGGAAGTCCATGGTGTTAGTAATTCTTCTAATAAGCACCTTAATCCCCAATTTTTCCCAGTGTCCTCCTTGAGCACTCTTGCCTGCCAATAGGAGACCTTTCACTACACAAGCGGAGGACAGGGATTGAGAGCTGCCATGACAGTGACAGAAAGGATGAGGGGCTTTGGAGGATGGGTGAATGGATGGGTGGATGGATGGATGGATGGATGGATAGATAGATAGATATAGAAACTTTGAGGTGTAAGTGTGAAATCCAGGTATCTCAGACAAAATCATGGAGGAGATTCTTCTCCAGTCTGCTGGCTAGTTCTGTCTGGCCCCATGAGACTTCCTCAGATTTTCCTTGTTATTCACAGCTGTTTGTTCCTCTGGGACAAGTCTCTCATGTTTTTTCCAGGCCTCTGTGTTGTCCCTTTCTCTGTTCTGTCTCTGTGCTGTTGCTTCTGGGGTTGCCTACATTGTCAAGAGTCCTTCCAGACCTATTCCTTGGCTTTTCCATCCTGCTCACGGGGCTTGGGCTAGCGCGGTGTCTGCGTGAGTGGCAGGCCTGTGTGTCAGCAGGTGACTGACTGCCTGGGTGGGTCTCAAGTTAGAGTCCATCTAAGGTCTTCACTCTGGAGCAGCTCATGATTCAGGCTGTGCTTGGGAGCAGATGCCGAGCAAGGGGTTCATGCCGCGGAGGGGCTGGCTCCTCCACAGACTGCAGAGTGAGCAGACAGAAGGCTGATGAAGTCAAGCCAACTTCAAAGATACCATGCTCTATTGTCTTAGAAAAACAGGATCCAGAAATAAATCTTATTTAAACTGCTTTCCATTTTTTTTTTGCATTTTTGCTTTAACTATTCCAGATAATCTCTAATAACTTTTTCTTCGTGATTTTTTCTTTTTTCTTTTTCTTTTTTTTTTTTTTTTGTGGCTTCTTTTTAAAATGGGTTTTTGTTGTCATTTTGCTTTAGGAAATTTGTTTACTTTGCTTTTTTTTTTTTTTCTTTTTCATGTTTTGAATGAAAGAGCCTTTTTTAAACTTCAGAACTGGTGGGCTTTTGGACCATTTGGTTACATTTATGTGGTGAAGATGTTTTGGGTTATGTGGTTGTTTTCTTGGTTTTGGTCAAGCAAACTCGGAGGACAACCCTGACCTTATGCATGGTATGACGTTGTGTGATCTGCTTCCTCTTCTGGGCTCTCTCACCACTAGCTGCCTCCCTGGTCTCTCCGGCCTCCCTGGCCTCTCCAGCCTCCCTGGTCTCTCCAGCCTCCCTGGTCTCTCCAGCCTCCCTGGCCTCTCCAGCCTCCCTGGCCTCTCCTGCCTCTCCGGCCTCTCCGGCCTCTCCTGCCTCTCCGGCCTCTCCTGCCTCTCCTGCCTCTCCGGCCTCTCCGGCCTCTCCATCTTCTCTGTCCTCTCCAGCCTCTTCCACCTTTTTTTTTTTTTAAATGTGGTCAGTTAAGAGCTCTGACATAAAAGTGTGTGTGCGCGTCCTTTGAATTATTGCACCTAGGAAGGTAAGCGTTAGGTTTTCTTGAGTTTAAAGGAGTGAGTTCCCTCTATATGCCCCAAAAAGAAATTTATGAAGAAAGTTTGTTTTTAAAACATATAAAGTTACTCTTTTCACATTTTTGTTTTGTTTTGTATTGTGTTTTTTGTTTTTCGAGACAGGTTTTCTCTGTGTAGCCTTGGCTGTCCTAGACTAGCCTTATAGACCAGCCTGGCCTCAAACTCACAGCAATCCACCTGCCTCTGCCTCCCAAGTTCTGGAATTAGAGGTGTGTGCCACTACGCCCGGCCACATTTTTTTTTAATATTTTATTTATCTTTTAATTTATGTGCATTGGTGTGAGGGTGTCAGATCTTAGAGTTACAGACAGTTGTGAGCTGCCATGTGGGTGCTGGGAATTGAAGCCGGGTCCTTTGGAAGAACAGGCAGTACTCTTAACCACTGAGCCATCTCCCCAGCCCCCACATATTTTTTTTTAAAGCAACTTATCCAAGTCAGAAAAGTATGTCCCATTTTCTTTGCTTGTAAATTTAGGAAGGTCACTCCCAGGAGGTCCTTTTTTAAAACCTCTGCACATCTGGGCTTTTAACCTTCAGCCTAGTGTTTGGAGTCAGGCTCTTTGGCCCAGATGTATGTTTCTGAGCTTGCCTCTGGGCTATGGAGGAAGAGGTCAGACTTTGCCGAAATCTAGGAGTGGTGTGTGTAAGGCCAGGCAGGCTGCCCTGGGCTGGTTCAGAGTAAGCAAGAGTGACAGTATTGTTTATTGCAACACGGTCAGGCAGCATTGCTGTGGCTTCCCAAAGGTGAGCGGCTGCGGCTTTTAGCCTACATGTGGCCCGTTGCATCGGGTGGGGACAAGCTCTTTGGCATGTCTGCCCTGCCGTGTTCTTCAGGCCTCAGGTGGGCCTGGTGTCTCCTGCGACACGCTGGCTTTCCACGCCTGTGTGCTTGCTTCATTCTAACTACCTAGTCTTTCATAGTTTTCTTTATTTAAACTAATTTCTTTGCTAATAACAGGTCCTACGCATACCAGCCAGGAACATTGTTTGTTTGTTTGTTTGTTTGTTTGTTTGTTTGTAAATCTCTACTCCTTCATTTACCTGCTCTTTGAATTTCAATTTTAACAATCCAGAAAGGACTCAGATTGTCTTAGTTTTTAAAAATTCTTTCTTTTCTATCTAGATGTCTAATCTATACTGTTCGGTCAACAATACAGAAGTTTTCTAAAGAGTTCTCTAATTGACATATGTCAAGACACCTGCCCCTGTGTTTGTTTGAAATTTCTTGAGGCTTAAAACTTGATCGATGCCTCTAAGGATGGTGTCTGACAGGCTGGATTTCTTGACTAGGTAATTGATGTAGTAATTAGACTTTAACTGAGAGGAAGCCCAAATAACTGTGTGTAGGGAGGCAAAAGTTTACTCATTTGTCAAACCAAGTAGCGTTCCCATGTACGTGATCTGCTCTATCCGGAGGAGCCGGCATATCTAGCTTCCTCCTCAGGCAACCTCAACCGCAAGTTCAGGCGCAGCGGTCAATTGAAGGGGATAGAGGAGACAGGGCAGAGGAGGGAGGGCAGAGGAGACAGGGCAGAGGAGGGAGGGCCTCTGCGGGAGTCTACAGGCCTCTGCATTCTCCTTCCGTTAGTCAGAGCTAGAGATGCCTCCTACATCGGCGGAGTGTAAATGCTACTGAGCAAGAGATACGTCTTGGAACGGCCCTCCTCCTCTGGTGTTGCTGGTCACTTGTGCCCGAGGTGGAGCTGCCCCTCTGATGTCGCTGGTCCCATGCGCCTGAGGTGGAGCTGCCCCTCTGGTGTTGCTGGTCACCTGTGCCCGAGGTGGAGCTGCTCCCTCCGGCTGCAGAGGTCGGTTCACCGTTGCCGAAGACTGCCCAGCTTTCATGGACAAGCATGTAAAACTTGACCTGTATCAAAAGGCGTTTGGATCTTTGAGTTAGGACGTTTATAATGTGTGTTGCGAGCCCACTGAAATGTAGCCGTTCCTGGGACCAAGGCCAAGCACTGGACAAAAATGTTCTAGATCAAGCTTAAGATAGTTTTATTTTATTAAATTATTTCTGTCAAGGAAAAACATAGCCGACAGAGATAACTCCAAAGCTATACCCTATTTCAGGGTTTATTTGAAAGCCGGAGGAACTGGAGTGGCCCTAGGAACTAAGCTAACAGCGTGAAGACTGAGCCTGGAGGGGTTTTAACTGAGGACAGATTCTCTCTGTGGTGGAAGTTGTGGGCTGTGTGTTTGAGTCTAAAGTCATTCTGACCCCTCTAGCAGCATTTTTCTCCTCCTTGAGCTCATTGCCTCTATCATAAGTGAATTATTATTCACTCAGAGAATATATATCAGAACTAGTATCTAAAGTTATTTTATCATCAGTACTTGTAGATACACTTTTAGGTCTGAGGAAATCTGAAATGGATTTTTTTCCTCTTTGCAAAAAACGAAACAAAACAAAACAAAACAAAAAAAACACCCCAAAACCAACAACAACAAAAACAAAACCCTGGTACTTATAGAGCAGCGTTTCTCATCCTGTGGGCGGTGACCCATTTGGGGGTGGGAGGACCCTTTCACTGGGGTTGAATATCAGACATCCTGCATGTCAGACATTACAGTTCATAACAGTAGCGAAATTACATTAATGAAGTAGAAATGAAGTAATGTTGCGGCTCAGTTGACTAATATTTTATCATTCTTGTGCTGTGACCATAAAAGGTGACCCCAGGTCATGACTTTGAAATGCGTTCTGGGGCTGTGTGATGCATGTGTGGTTCTGGGGCTGTGTGATGCATGTGTGGTTCTGGGCTTTGGAGAACACCTTCTTCTGTTTCACTCTCGTATCCGTTGGTTGTCCTTCTGTGAGAAATCCTGCTCTTACGTCCACTGGCAAAGCGGTTGCATGGCGTGTGCCGTGTCGTCCTTGTTCCTGGGTGTTGACTGAAGTAGAGGCTTAACGAGAGCTGAAGAATGGGGTGAGGTGAACGGCTTCGGGGGACAGGCTTGGCCACAACCACCACTGGGTTGGACACACACAGGCTTGCCAGTGCTGCTCGGGATGTGTGCGTGAAAACACTGTGCACTGTAGTCTTAAACAAGAGACTTGTATTCCCTCTGAGCGTCTTAGACTTGGTTGTGAATGGTGTTGTCATTGGTCCCTTAGGGAGATTCTATATGTGCCCAGCACCCTTGATGACTTCAGTGACCCTCACGGAGGAAGCCATCCCAGGAGAGGGGGTTTTCATGTGAAATTCTTCCCACTAGAGTTTATTTGGAAAGGTGTAGGGTGGGCAGGTCATGGCTGGCTTTGTGGATAAGCTGCTGTGCTCAGGCTTTTAACAACTGGGCTGAATTTTCACAGCAACTAGTTGAATTGTAAGTGTGTGAAAATATCAGGTTAGCGTTATTAGTGAAAGACAGAAAGGGAACCTCAGCTTTTGTCAGCACCGGCCAAGGTTCACTACAGGTAAATGTTGCTCAGTCAAGAATAATGATCAAGTTTGTGATGTTATCTTCCTTTTTAGAACACACATTATTATTTTTTGTAGGCAACCAAAGACATACCTTCCACATGTTTGAGTCTTACGCTAGCTCAGCAAGTGGCATCGGTTGGGGTACCCAGTTGATGTAGTCAGGGGTAGCCCCACCATCCCTGGCAGATACTCGGAATAGTGATGGTTCTTTTCTCAGCTGTTCTCCTAGAAATGGCCAGTGCTTGCCTGAGTTTGCAACTGTCACTCACTTAATGCTTACTCTCCACCTTATTTATAGGTTTCGTTTTTTGTTTTTTTTTTTTAACAGGTAGGGCCTTCGGTTCTAATTTATGATATATTGCTATATTTTGCACTTAATGATTTAAATTAATTAATGACTTAAATAAATTTTAGGCGAGAAGGTTAAGAAGCCACTCCAGATCTTTAGTGATTGTAAAACAATGGCTAAAGCAATAATTCTTAGTTTATGTTAATTAATATGAATGAACTATTATGTAAGCTTTAGATGCATTGTGCAAGCAAGGCCTGTTCAGAACTTCTTCGTGCCCTAGGACTGGAAAGATTGTAAAACAGGTTTGGCGTGATCCTAATATCCATCCCATAGTCACAGAGAGTCAATTGGTCCTTGGCTCACTTGTGCACCCTTCTGGGATGAGTCAGCCTGCAGAGCAGTTCTTCTGAAGTGTTTTAGTTTGTGTTAGACTTTTCTTCTGGGGTGTGTTGAACATCATGATTGTTGCTAAGTATGATGCACAGTTGCAAATTGTTAGGAGGGCGAATCTTAAGTTTACTACAAAACAAAACGCCCCAAAAGCCTGCGTGTGAGGTGATGGGTAGGTTAATTAGCTTGCTTGAATCACATCAGAATGTTTACGTTGACACACACACACACACACACACACACACACACACACACACACAGAAGAGTCGGAGAGGGCTGACTAAAATCATGCAGCCTCACTGTGCTTTGGGGTGCTGGCAACTATGGGGCTTATGCCTGCTTGCCCAATCAGGGAGCATTGCTTGAAGTCACGCCTCATTTAGATATGGTGGGTATTCATGATTAGTCAAAACTTAGGCTCTAACAAAGAGGGGCATAGGTCTTCTGGTTCTGGTTTCTGTTGTTTTCTTTCAGCACAAAGGAATTGCATGCTTCGTCAAGATGATACTTTTTAAAATGATTTTTCTTCCATTTGATAACTACTAACAGACTTGAGCCTGTTTAGCTGGCTATTCGATCAGATAAGATTGGGAGCATTCTTTCTTACATGCCTCACAGTGCTTTCCACATAGTAGATCTTAATTTAATAATTTATCAGTTGATCGTGACGTCACGTGGCGGGAGGGCGGGGGGAGGCGCTTTGCACGATCTGTTGGGAATGAGGACGCTCTGTCCCTCAGCTGGCTGCCGTATGTAGTGAACCCAAGTTACAGTTCCCCCTCCAGGGCCATGGGTCTCTAGATGGGTGAGTCTGCTCCAGCCCACGGCGCTATTCATTTTTCAGAAGCAGAGATACCATCTACACCTTCCTGCTGTCCTTTAAAAACAAATAAGGAACAACAAAGCCCTGATATCTCTCTGAGTCAAATCCACTAAATTTGAAATGAGTTCAGTGTCATTTCCTTCAAGGATTATTAACTCATCTTTCTGGGCTTGAGAAACAAAACCAGGTGACACTTGGCCTCGTGAGAACCCTGAAGAAACACAGCCTCCTGATGGGGCATGAGCATCCACAGATCCTATCACGTTCTGTACATAGCTGCAGACGTAAGAAAAACTGTCTGTTTCCGGTTTCCCCGCCATTTCGTAAGCGAGAGGCTTTCTTTTTCACTGTAAGTAGCCTGAGCTTTGTATAGAGGTAATTGTTGTAACTGAAGGACTCCAGGGGCTTCTGGGTCTCTTCACAACTGTGTGTCCCTCCAGAGTTGCTGTGTAGATGTCTCCGGAATGTCAACAGCCTCATTGCCGAGAATGTTCTTGCAGGATATGGCAAACTGTACCCTTCTCGCACACGTTGCCTGCAAGTAATTTTATACAATCTTGGTGTGCCTGTGTTTTGACTGTAATCCCTTGCATGAAGTCAAGTTATAGAATTTTCCAGTCAGGGCCTTGTGCCAGAGCTCAGTAAGTTTTGGATTTGGGGTTTTTCGGTTAGGAATGTGTGACTTGTACCATGACATCCTGAACGGTGTACCCTGAGTGCCAGAGTTAGAGGTGTGGCAGGAAATCTCTCCAGTTATGGATCGTGCTGACGTTTAGTCTTTTAAAACAAAGTTCCTGTTTATTATCAGATCAGAGAGTGAGTGAGTGAGTGTTGACTGGCACTCCCTCCCCTCTGGAGTTCTCATGTACTGGAAGGATCTGAGTGTGCAGCTAAAGAAGTCTGGGAATCCACAAAAACACAGGGAAGAAATCATGATCTCGCAAGATGTGTGGATGGAGCGCATCCGTGCGGCTTCAGCAGCATTAGACCTGGTCTCTGTGGGATTCTCACTCTTAGTTCCTTCGGTTGGTCCTGTAATTGTCTAGTTTGTCTCCTAAGCACCCCGGCATCCATTTACCGTACATTTGTGTCCCGCCTCACTAACTGGAAGCCCTGTAGTCTGCTGTCTCACTTCTCTCACTTGGCACCTCTGCCTCACATCCGTCCCTACTGTCTCCTGCAGGCTCCCACAGCAGCCCCACCCCCGCTCACCCTCCCATCTTCACTGCCCCAGGATGAGCTGCTGTCTTTCCTGGCCTCCGTTACTTTGCTCTCTTACCCTCAGGACTCTTCTCAAAGTGGACTCTGGCGTCATCACCTTCCTTCCTTCTTACGTGTTTTTCTGTGGCTCGCCATTGATAAAGATCAAGATCCCCGAAGCCGTTCTTTCCCATCCTGGGCCCCTGGCTGCCTTCCTTCCTGTCCCTGAACTCAGGGGTGTCCCCTCCCTGCGTTAGGCCTGCTGTGACCCCTGTCCTCACAACTCCAGCTGTCTCTGCTCTTTTCTTCTCCATCGGTGACACATTTGCTGTTCACAGTTGAGCATTGTTTGCTCTTCTGTTTCCCTATTAGACCTTGGTCTCCAGGGGCAGGAGCCAGCGCTGTCTTTGCTTACTTTTGAGTATTTTTTTTCTTTTTCCCATAGAAAACTGTCTGACAAATGGTTTAGGAAGGTGCATGCCACAGACAGAGCATCAGGTAGATTCGACCGTTGCTTCCTGTCTTTGTGTACGTCAGATGCTCATCAGTTACCTCCGGGCACAGCACATCTCAGTGAATCAAGGGGAGGGTTACGCAATGCAAGGAGTCACCTGGAGGACAGAAACTGATACTGGGAAGTGTTTAGTATACTCACTCTTACCTTTATTGAACATATGGTAACATACAGTGTGTGCCAGACAGATTTTAAAAACTACCCTCCAAAGCTTTGAGCTAAATACCAGGGTTTTCTTCCTTTTTAAAATTTTGTGTGTACGTGTGAGTGCCCAAGTGTGTGTATGCATACTACATGTGTGCAGGCAGTAGATTTACAGGCGGTCGTGAGCTGTCCCACATGCGTGCTGAGCTACCCCTCCGATCCCAACTACCACTATCTTTCCTAAGTTCCCACAGCGTCTCGGTTGGTGTTCTGTGTCTATGGAGCGACACCGAGGCCAAGGCAGTTCATAAGAGAAAACACTTTTTAACCGGAAGCCTGGGTGCTGCAGTTTCAGATGCTTAGTCCACGGTGTTACGGCAGGAGGCAGACACACGTGACATAGTGGAGCAGTGGCTGAGAGCTTGGCGTCCTGATCGGTAGGCAGCAGGCAGAGAGAGGGAGTCACTGGGCATAGAGTGAACATTTTAAACCTCACAGCCTGTCCCCAGTGACACACGTCTTCCGATAGGGCCCCACCTCCTAATCCTTCCCAAACGGTTTCACCAACTGGGGACCAAGCATCCAAACGTATGCGCTGGTGGGGGTTATTGTCATCCAAACCACCGCACACAGAGTGTAGTGACACTTGGGCAGCACAGTGGGGGTCATTGTCATCCGAACCACCGCACACAGAGTGTAGTGACACTTGGGCAGCACAGTGGGGGTCATTGTCATCCGAACCACCACACACAGAGTGTAGTGACACTTGGGCAGCACAGTCTCTGTGCCCTGCGCTTCACCTGCTTCGTAGTGAGTAAAGCAAGTGCATAACGTAATGACCACAACTTGCCGGGCGTTGTGGTGCACGCCTTCAATCCCAGCACTCGGGAGGCAGAGGTAGGTAGATCACTGTGAGTTCAAGGTCAGCCTGGTCTACAAAGTGTCCAGGAGCCAGAACTACAAGAGAAACCCTTTCTCAAAAGAAAAAACAAACAAACAAAGACAAAACAATGATCATACTTTTCTTTAAAAATATATTCAAACATAGTTGTTTATCTAACAATCCCTTGACAGCAAGATTATCAGCAGGCTGTATAGCCTGTGCGTCCTTCTTTCTCCATACAGTGTAGCGTGTGATAACTTTTACAAAGAAGGCCTTAGTGCCACCCATCCCAAATAAGGAAGTAGAAGGAACAGGCTCCTTTGACAGCGTTGGGTGTGGGGTGTCCTTGTCATTTTCTGTTACTGGGAAGAAGGAAGGCCTGGCTGCAGTCAGCTGCGCAGGGAGGCGGTGGCTGGACCCTATCGGGCAGTTGACCCAGGTACATCTTCAAGCTTAATTTAAGAAATGGCTTTGAGCCGGTGGCGGCGGCGCACATCTTTAATCCCAGCACTTGGGAGGCAGAGGCAGTCCGATCTCTGTGAGTTCTATGCCAGCCTGGTCTGCAAAGTATCCAGGACAGGACTACAAGAGAAACCCTGTCTCGGAAAAAAAAAACTAAAAAGTAGTGGTTTTGGGGGCTGGAGGTGTGGCTGTGTCAGAAGGCTAGGCTTGTAACCAAAGCATAAGACGTGGCTTTAGTTTTGCATTGCTTTCTTGCCAGAGTGTTTTGGGTGATTTAACCAAGTGCATTGTCTCTTCTGCTTGTCTGAGAACTCTTACCTGGGAGTCTGTGGGTCTGACCACCTAAGGTCTCTTGTCATTGGTTATACATAATAAACTCTGCTCCCCAAAGCATGACTGTCCTTTGTTTTACCAGCTAATGCAACTACGAGCACTAAACACCTCTGCCGAGTGAGAGCTTCCTCCCGCCCTTCCCCACACAGCAGCACATGCTCTTTTTATAGATGTTTTTACAGCTACTTAAGTTCCTCCAGAAAGAATATGTGCTTGGCCTGGGCCTTCCTGCCTGTCCAGCGGGAGGTGCCGGCTGTGCATTGCAGGTGTACACAGTGCACCCTGAAAGGAAGTCTGCGCTCACCTCTCTTTCTGACCAATGGTCTCTCCTTGGTCCACGCTCAGAATGAGAGTTTGAAGGCTGAAGAGACAGTTCAGGAACAGCTGAAGGGGGCAACTTTGGGGAACTTTCTGGAGGAGCAGAACAAGCATTACCACATTATTAAGGCTATCTATATGGCACTGGTGTGGCTGGGTCACTATCATGGGAACACATACCATCAGAGGAAGGTCCTACCATACCGTAACCCAGGAAACGGAGAGGGAAGAAGCGTGTTTGTTGTCCACATTGTAGATGCCCGAAAAGGGTTTAATACTTGTGCATCTTGTCCTTTGAACAGCATCCTGGTGGGGAAGAAGTCCTAAGAGAGCAAGCTGGGGGCGATGCCACTGAGAACTTCGAAGATGTTGGGCATTCTACTGATGCGCGGGAACTGTCCAAAACGTACATCATCGGAGAGGTCCACCCAGTAAGTCGTTTTTGGGGTGGGGAGGGGAGGGGAAGCACCTCTCTTATTCTATTTTAAAGCTACTGTTTGACACTGGTAAGTCTAGATTTGCAGCTAAAGAAAACTTTAAAAAACTTAAAAAAGAAAGAAAGAAAGAGAAAAGAGAGAAAGAAAGAAAACTTAAAAAGCAATAGACCAAAACCAATTTCTCTTGATTTTAGAATATTTTTGTGACAGGGTCTCAAAAAATAGCCCAGGCTAGCCCAGAGCTTCCTATGCAGACTAGGCTGGCCTGGAGCTCACTTCTTAGGCCTTTATCTCTCAAGTGCCGGGATTATAGGTGTGCATCACCATGCCTAGCAGGATACCATTTTGTGATAATTACATCGACCAGCCTGTCTTTGGTGGCAGCTATTGCTGTACTCAGGGTAAGAACGCTGCACGCCAAGGCCTTGTACTGGGGACACTCCTCAGTCCCTGAGAGCCCAGAGAGACAGACAGACAGACAGACAGACATTGGAAGAGTGGAGCATCGATCCAGGCAGTTTGTTCTCCTACAGCCAGGGAGTGAAGGGTGGCCGTGAATACACTTTCCCTAATGAGAGACAATAGCCAGCAGCCCCAGCTCAAGTAAGCAAACCAAGAAACGTTAAAGATAAGATAAATAAATATAAGCATATCCCTATTTATAAGTGAGTCTTATGGTATATGAACAACGATTCTTGTAAGAACTGCAAATGAAGGAAAGATTAAAAAATAGGCTTTTCTGTAGAAGCTCAGAAATTCCATTTTAGTGCAAAATCTGTTGCACAGGTATGTGTTTGTGTCTGTCTCTGTCTGTGTGTCTTTGCTTGTGTATTGCCTTTTGGGTTTGCGGGGGTCGGGGGTGGGGGGTATACGTACTTTAGAGTCCGCCTCACTTATCTGGAGGATTATCAGCCCACACATTTTCATGGTGGTGCTTCCCAGAAGTGACACGCTTGTGTGGACTCTGTGAGGCCTATCCTTGGGACCGTTCCTCCCCATCCTGCTCTTAAGTTCTGCTCCTGTGAGGAGGGACGGGGCTAGATCTAGGTCACTTCCCTTTTCTGTGGTCAGCATGTAGATGCCCTTGGATTTTGACATCCTCAGCCTGAGGTCTGAAGAGTTTATAATTACATTGTTGGGTGATTGCAGGCTTCACCGGGGCCATCATAGTAGGAAGGTCCATATCTCAGTGAAACGAGAGTGGAGAAGGAAGGGAAGGGCTTGCTCTTCAGCTGTTGCCTGAATTAAAAGTCAGCTCAACTCCCAGAAGTCTCCCAACACCTCCACATATAAATAAGACCGTCATGGATCCATTCTAAACTTTGGGGCTGTGGCTGGAAACTCCTCTTGTTCCTAACTGTGCCGTTAATTTTGTTGTCAGACCACACGGGTCAACCTTTGCATTTAACTTTGCTGAGTGTTAGTATTTAAAAGTTCTCAATAAAAGTCAGCCTTTTGGAAACGCCTTTCATAGATGTCCTGTTGTTCTTCATGCCGACTCGTCTCTGTTTTCTTTACAGGATGACAGATCAAAGATAGCCAAGCCTTCGGTAAGTTGTGCAAACATCTCAAAGGAGTGGTGGGTAGAGGCAACTATGGGTCTCATTGTATTTAGTGCATGTCAGGTGGGGGCAAAGATCACAGGCTACACAGGTCTTTTTGGTAAGGTAGATGTGTAACTGACTGGTTTTACAAAAGTTTGGTGTCGGGGCGTTTGTTGGTTTGTTTGTTTTTACCAGTCCATGTGGTTTTGAGGAGAGCTTGTGTGTTACTTTGTAAAACAAGTGTATTGATTTTTTTAAACACCACAATTATCAATAAATGAGTGTCTTGGTGTAATCATCAATAAGTAAAAGTCTGGGTGCATAGCTCAATGGGAAATGCTTGTCTAACTGCATGAAGCCCTGGGCTCAATTTCTAGTACCAGATAGAATAAGTTAAATAAAACAGCATTGCCCTTCTGCTCTGAAGACTTGATATAAGCCTTGTTTTCGGAGGACTTAGGACTTGTTTAAGTTGAGGCCTGTTTTCCTCCCTCACTCTGCTGGAACGGTGCGAGCCTCTTTGTGGCATCACAGGCGTTCTGAAGAGGCTGGTTTTACATTGGCATCCTCGGGGTCTTTAGTCTGAGGTGACTGTTTCACCTGCATTTGCTCATTAAATCTAGAGTAAGAATTTATGAGAACAGCCAGCCACTGTATCAAAAAAGTTTAATTAAGCAGGAAAAGTTAATTCTGACCTGTAAGTAACGAAGGGTAAGGGAAGGCTTTGCTTCCATAATGACAGCAAGAGAGCTCAGCTTTCCATTCTGCTTTAGTGGGGGAGGCACACAGGCGAGCTTCTCTGAGCGTGCAGTGCATACAGGAAAGGCATCGCACTGTCTCTGCTGACAGGATGCTGCCTTTAGTGCACACCATACAGCACCTCAACAGTGTGAGTGCAGATGCCTTGCTTCTCCAGCTCTCAACAGTGCAAGAAAAGCTCTACCTGTGCTTTTCAGTACATCAGTTTCACTTCTGTTTTCCCCTGATGCTGTTAAAAAAAAAAAAGGACACATTTAACACTAGTGATAGGAGTGCTTTAAAAAGATTGAAAAAAAAAAGATGCTGCTTAGAATTTGGATGCTGTCTGGGACCGTTGCTCAGATTTAGTCTTTCGTGGGTTTTGTGGCTGTTTTATAGCCAGCTGAAATTCTGGAACATTTATTTGTTGGCCCTCTTGAAGTCTGTCAGGAGGAAAGGCTGTTTCTGTCCTATTAGGTGTTTAATTTGTTGATGTTTTTGTTGGACGCCAGCCACCTGCAGGAAAACAAGGCTTTAGGGAGGTTTTGTTTCCTGCGCTTTGGTCTGCTCAGGCGAGCCACATCTCCAGTCCTAGTGCCCATGCAGGTGTGTGGAGGCCACGCCCACCCTGGTGCACCTGTTCTGAGCGTGTTCATTGGGCAGCGTGCACCTCTCTTGGTAGAGTGCTTGCCTAGCGTGAACGAGGCCGTGGGTCCAGTCGCCAACAACTGGCTATTACTCTACTCACCTGCAGTCCTGAGTGCTTGGGAAAGGGTAAACAGAAGCACCATTAACCTATCCTTGGCTACACAGTGAGTTTGAGGCTAGCCTGGGGTTTATGGAGCCTGTCCCAAAGGGTAGTGTTAGTGTTGAAGGGGGAGAGCGTGTGTGCGGCCCTCTGTGTTTGCTGTTCTCTGTGGTTGTTTGGTTTTCTCTTTGAATCTATAATCGCTTTGATGTTTGGAATGGTGGTGTTGGGAGCACACCTAACAGGGTGAATTCTGGGACTCACACTGTCAGTATTGGTGACAACCCTCTCTCTGCCTGGCTGTGGACAGCTCTCAGGGTCACACCTGGCCTTCATCTCACTGCATCTGCACCTACTCCATGTTTAAAGGAGATACTTTTATTCTCAACATTTTACAGATGGGCCAACTTTGGGGTATTTTATTGTTCTAAAACGACAAACAGCCTTCCTTTGTTCCCTACTGTGACTTTGCTTGAATAGGAGCACAGCTGGTTATTTGAGAGACTAGAAGCAAGTGACAACAGAAGAAAATGGGTTGCTGCTTTTCTGGGTGTTTTGCTGTTTCTGTCAAGCAACACTGGGTCCTTAGGTATTTCTCAGGGCCACATGTATTCGTCTGTAGCTGGAGAATGTGGTCTGCGGTCTGATGGTTGGTCTGTTTGTTTTTTCCATGTTCCAAAGTCTTTATTGACACAATTACACATTAAGTCATTTCACTCTCTGTGTAGGCCGGGCTGGCCTTGACATGTACCTGCCTCTGCCTTCGAGTGCTGCCTGCCTAGTTATAAGCCAAAGACTTCTGCTTGCTTCCAGGGCAGTCAGTCCTGTTGATGAAATTTTCCTTAACAACCACCTATAGACCTAAGCATAAATGATGGCCCCTTCACTGCTTACGTGACCCTTAGTTTAATGAGCAGAGGCAGACAGGCTGGCTTCTCAGACATTTCCAAGAGCCTTGAATGTGACCTGCAGAGGGAAGCTTTGGTGTGACAGGACAAACAGTACTCCAGCGTGAGGCCGGGCCGGTGTCCACAGGAAAGCTGAGTGGCAGCTGCAGGCACTGTGCTGACCTGGCCTGTCAGCGTCTCTCCAGTTACTCTGCCGTGCAGTTGGAGATCCCGTGGCTACAACCAGCCACAGCCCTTGGAAACATGCTGTGGTCTAACGGTTTTAAGTAAACATTGTGCCTGGGGTTGGAGCTGGAGCTGGGCTCAGCTGTAGAGACTTCACAGTATGCATAAGGTATATGCATTAGTCCTCAGTGATGAGAACAGTTATTACTTACTTAAAATGTCTAGTTTAATTTTGAAAAATAAGATGTATCAGAGAGTATTGGTTTGAACCTGCCCAAAAGAAGCTAAGTTAAGGTATTTATAGATGCAGAAATTATACGTCTATAAGTGTATCCACAACAACCAAATCTGCTTCTATAAATATGTTGCTAACTGTATTGGTACCCTTCCTTGTAATTAACTTTCAAAGCACACAAGGTTGTACATGCCTCTGAGATCCCCAGACCTCCAGACCTCACGCTCTGGTGAACAGCTGGGGCCTCGGGCTTGTCTGTTGTGGGCTCTTAAGTTGCAGGAGGCTCTGAACTTTGAGAAAGGCACCAACATCTATACTTCCAGTGGGGGAGTGAGCTAAGCTATATGAACTTAAATTGAGATTACTCATTTGCAAAGGCTTTGGGGGACTTGAGATGAGTGTGTGTGTGTATACACACACACAGAGCTAATCATGGTTTATGCTGACTCACATGACCTTTGCATGTGATTATACATGCCATGCAACATTTGTTAGCCTTTTTTACTGTGAGTTGGAAGCTGTCCGGTTTTCACGGGGAGCAGGTGGCGGAGCTCGCCAGAGAAACAGGGCGTCTTGAGCCCACAGATAGGTGGTGATTGCAGCTTAAACTCTCAAGCATTCTGGGTTTTAAGGCTATGAAGAAAATAGACAATTCAAAACTATATGATTTTTTTTTAAGGTTCTACTTTTTGGAGAGTTATTATTGTCAGTGATGGTGGTTGTGATGATATGCTAACACCATTTTATTTACTTATATTCAAATTTTAAAGTATTTATTTTGTATGTGTATGCACACATACTCGTGGGCCACAGCTCACCACAGAGGTCAGAGCATGGCTTTCAGGAGAATCGGTTCTCCTTCCACCATGTGGGCCACAGGGATCAGTAAAGCTCAGGTTGTCAGGCCCTGAAGCAAGTGCCTGTGCCTACAGAGCCATCTTGCCTGCCCTCACACTGGCATTTTAAGTGACATGGGCATGTTTGCGCCCCAGCAATGTTTTAACCTTACATTTACATTAGCAATGCAGACACCAGGACGGGAAGCAAGGAAGGCCACCTGCGGTTGCACAGGGTCTCCTGAAATGCATTTCTCCCGCCTGCATCCCACGCTCCTGGCCATCCCTGTCTGCCTCCTCACACTTAACTTTTCAGCATGGCATAGTATCGTGTCTTCAATGAACGCTGAGGTTTCTCACGTGATTGTGTTCCTTCTAATAACTGACTACCATTGTTTGCATATTTAATTGTCTCTCATAATCACTTAATTATGCTCATTTGCTCATGAACAATAATCTTGTGCTGGTTAGGAATTCCCATAGTTACTAGGATTTAAAATTGTTTAAGAGATAACAGATGTGCAGTTTTCTTTTTTAAAATGACTTGTTTTTCTTCCCCTCCTGTGTCAGGAACCTTAACGGTGATGTGTCCAGGTTGGTGTGTGTTGCTGGGCTTCGCTCATGCATCTCTAGAATGCACTGGCTTTTCCGAGGGTCTCCCTAACACACCTCGCAGGGGCATTGCTTAGCCTTGCTGCAGACAGCTGCTTGCTTTACTGATGTTTTTCATCCGCAGGAAGCTACAGACATGATTTTCTGATGGAGCTGGCTTTGTCTATAGCTGCTTTTATTGAAGCACTAACCATTTTGCTGGTGTGGTATGTTACAAGAGTGCTTCCTAACGTGTGTGTTAAAGCCTAAATGTGTGTGCTTCAGTGGACTGCAGTTTCAGGACGGTTTGGGAAAGCACGCATTGTTTATAGTCCTCATGAGAAGGGCTGTGCTCACAAAGTGCTGGAAGGGAAACAGAGCTTTGTGTGTTGGCTAGGAAGAGCAGTTTCTGAGTTAATCAGGTCCACTTGGTCTCATCGGGTGAGTGAAAAAAACCTCAGAAAAGGTGGTCTGTCATGTGACATGGCAGGTCTTATCTTTAATTTTGACTGAGGCACTATTGATGTAATTTAGGTGAGCTTTTATGTCCTATCAGATTTGGTTGAAATAAATGACATTTTTATTTTATATTCTACTCTTTGAAGAATTTCCCTTCCAAAAGACAGAACAAAAGTCTTGTAAATGTGTCTGTGAGTTTTTATGTTGATGTGCTTAAATGTTAAAAGTGTGGATTATTGTATGTGGTCCATTAATTAACATTTTCAAATTATGAAGTTTATGTTCTTAAGTAATTTAAATACAGTTCTTAAAATTTTATTTTCTTAAAAAAATGGTGAGATTAGGTTTTGTAGTAAGAAGAACTTGGGTATAATTTTGCCTTTTAACAGTCTTTAAAAGATAGAGTTGAATAAAACACTGTGATTTTTACCTTAAGGCAGGACTTCAGTTGGGGATGAATGCTTCCATGGAAGCTTAACCTCACCTCTTCCTTTGTGTTCCAGGACACTCTCATCACTACTGTCGAGTCTAACTCCAGGTATGCAGCGGCTGTCTTTCCGTCTCTGGTCTATTGGTTTTGTTTTGAGGCAAGGTCTCCAGGAGGGTAGCAGCAGAGTCAGGCTGCGCCTCCCTTTAGATCCTCCACTTGGACTCCGACCTGCCCCTTAGCGGTGGTGCATCTGGCCACGCGTTCCCAGGCCTTTGGGGCTTTGCAGCACTTGTCAGTGGCCCCTCTGGGTGTGTCTGCACCGTGGAGCACAGTGAACAAGTGGAGTTCTTTTTTTTGTTTGTTTGTTTGTTTTTGTTTTTGTTTTTTTTGGTTTTTCCGAGACAGAGTCTCTCTGTGTTAGCCTGGGCTGTCCTGGACTTACTTTGTAGACCAGGCTGGCCTCGAACTCACAGCGATCCACCCGCCTCTGCCTCCCGAGTGCTGGGATTAAAGGCGAGCGCCACCACGCCCGGCACAAGTGGAGTTCTTTACTCCAGTGGCAGCCAGTCGCTGGGTGACCAGGGCCGTCGTCGTCTTACAGGCAGAAGCTCAGCTTCATTCTTCCCTGACACGGGCACCTTTTAAACCGTGACCACTATGTTATGGCACACATGGCTCAGCTTTCACTTGTTACTCAAGCTGCACCCACTAAGCTAAGTGCAGCATGACTCTCGGGTTCTGCCCAGGAGCCAGATCTCCTGCCATGTTCCAGGCCACGCCCATTCAGCCACGTTGACTTATACAGTAATGGTCTTATTACAGCTTTCAGTTTTAGACTCAAGCCCAAAGCTGCACACATATTTCATTCTATCAAGCTGAACCGCCTCACTCTCTTGGTGTTCTAGAATACTCCTGCCTGCTGGCGGTGTTCTAGGTGTAGGCCACTTCTTTTCAGTGGCAGGCTGGTCTCTTTCTAAACTGAACCAGAAGAGCATTGCTCTGCTCCACTCACATGGAGATTGCACTTTTAATTCTTTCACACTTTGCATCTTTACTTGAACTTGGTTTTTGAGAGACTGGATATATGATTGTTAGAGACTCTGAGGGAAGATGTATGTATGTTTACACAATATTTTGGGGTGCTAAGTATAGGCATTAATTTTTGTCTCCTAAAAAGTTGAAATTTAGAGATTGAAATCCAATTTAAAAATTCATGTCTGCCTTAAAGCTCTTCCTGGCTATGTCCCTGATTTTACTCACGGTCTCTACTTTATCACCTACTGACAGCCTGTATAGACTGAACGGTGTGTAAAGCCGATCTGCCTTTGAATTTGGGAGCTAGGCCACAGACTGAGAATTTAGGGCATGGCTTTTCTTAACAGTTTAGATCCATCCAGTATAGACACTGAGATTGGGTTTTCAAAGGAAAATATTAAAACTGAGGCTGGGTGTCCCCTTGGTCTACTTTATGGCTCGGGGCCCGGGTGGACTCTAGGCTGCAGAGCTTGCTGACGGCATACTGAAAGTGACAACACTGATTCTCACCTTAGTGCCTGTGTGAGGACAGAACATGTCAGGGGCATTTTCCCTTTGTACGCTTGTGACAAGTGACCCAGAGTTTAATGTCGGGCAGTGGATGTTAAGGACGCCATTAACAGCTCTCTGTGTAAAGCTTGTGGGAAGTGATGGAAGCAGAGCGAGGGTGTTTGTTTTCTCCTGGGGACAACAGGGGAGAGCACAGGTGCCAGCGTTCTGGCCCGTGCATTGTGCTCCAGTCAGTCCTAACAAAGCCAAGCTGTTCTTTTAGCCCAAGCGCTTCTAGAGGTAAGAAAAATCTATCGATAGTTTTCTGTCAGTGGAGGCAAAGGTTGAGGTTTCTGTGTTGACATATACGTGGCTGCCTCTAGTTTGCTTAGCAACATGTGACTTCATCACCTGCCACCAGGTATGTGCCAGAGTATAAAGGCCAACCTGCTACCTTGTCTCTCTTTGTCTCTTGCACTCTCTTACTCTTGCCCTTTCTCTAAGGGATCCCTGTTCCCTCTCTCTCTCCCCCTCTCTCCCCTCCCCTCTTCCCCCTCTCTCCCCTCCCCCTTCTCTCCGTGTCTCTCTGTCTCTGTCTCTCCCCCCTCATAGCCACTCAAGTCCTAACTCCTTTCCCTTTCCTCAAGTACCTCTCTCCATATCAGTTTTGTTGCGTCTCACTACTCACTTTCAACCGTAATGTTCTGCGTTGAGGATTACTCAAGCATCTTTTTGCTCATGTGTCTTTCTAGTTGGTGGACCAACTGGGTGATCCCAGCCATCTCAGCCTTGGCTGTAGCCCTGATGTATCGACTCTACGTGGCAGAAGACTAGCATCCCTCTCTGAAGCCAAGGAAGGAAAAGACTGCCCCAGAGAGGAGAGAAAAGAAGCCAGTGTTAATCACTTCCACTGACAGAAAGCAATTGTAATATATGTTTCCCTTCCCTCCTGTGCTAATAGAACAAACAAGGAACCCTTTGTACTCTTACACTTTTCAAATGTGCCTTTTTATTCAACTTCCTTTTGATGTTTCCTCACTACATAATTTACTTATTGTAAGCATGATCTTTTTAAAATATATCTGGCTTTTAAAGTATATCACGTGTGCCTGCTTGTTGATTTGTTGTCTTTTTTTTTTTTCCTTTTTTTCCCCCACAAGACAGGGTTTCTCTGTGCAGCTTTGGCTGTCCAAGACTTGCTTTGTTCACCAGACAGTGATCCACCTGCCTCTGCCTCCCTAGTGCTGGAATTAAAAGCATGCGTTACCACGCCTGGTTGGTATGCTGTCTTTATAAAGTGTACCACGTGTGCCTGCTTGTTGGTCTGTTGTCTTTATATAAAAAGTATACCAGGTGTGCCTACTTGTTGGTCTGCTGTCTTTATATAAAAAGTGTACCAGGTGTGCCTGCTTATTGGTCTGTTGTCTTTATAAAGTGTACCAGGTGTGCCTGCTTGTTGGTCTGTTGTCTTTATAAAGTGTACCAGATGTGCCTGCTTGTTGGTCTGTTGTCTTTATAAAGTGTACCAGGTGTGCCTGCTTGTTCGTCTGTTGTCTTTATATAAAAAGTATACCAGGTGTGCCTGCTTGTTGGTCTGTTGTCTTTATAAAGTATACCAGGTGTGCCTGCTTGTTGGTCTGTTGTCTTTATAAAGTGTACCAGGTGTGCCTGCTTGTTGGTCTGCTGTCTTTATAAAGTGTACCAGGTGTGCCTGCTTGTTGGTCTGCTGTCTTTATATAAAAAGTGTACCAGGTGTGCCTGCTTGTTGGTCTGCTGTCTTTATAAAGTGTACCTGGTGTGCCTGCTTGTTGGTCTGTTGTCTTTATAAAGTGTACTAGGTATGCCTGCTTGTTGGTCTGTTGTCTTTATAAAGTGTACTAGGTATGCCTGCTTGTTGGTCTGTTGTCTTTATAAAGTGTACCTGGTGTGCCTGCTTGTTGGTCTGCTGTCTTTATAAAGTGTACCAGGTGTGCCTGCTTGTTGGTCTGCTGTCTTTATAAAGTGTACCAGGTGTGCCTGCTTGTTGGTCTGCTGTCTTTGCTGCCTGGTGTTTTGGATTAACAGAATTGCTTAATGTGCTATGGATCATGAGGCAAAGCAGCAGCCTTAGCGCTTGTTCATTCTCATCTTAATTGCTCAGTGACAGTTGTGACTTAGCCCATAGCCCTATTGCGTGAGTCTATATGAGTTGCTTTCTTGTCTCTGTGACAAAGTGAATGAAACAAAGCAAAGAAGAAGAGACTATAAGTCACCCATGGCCAGGGGTGGCTTGAGGACTCGGGTCCAGGGCTGTGGCAGCAGAGAGGTAAGGACAGGAACAGAAGGTGGATTTCCATCTGTAGTGACCTGCTTCTGCTAGCCAGGCCATAGAGGAGGCAAAGGTTCCTCAACCTCCTGAGGCAGTGCCACCTAGGCAGAGCCCAAATGTTCAAATTCATAAGCCTGTGAGGGCACATTACACACCCAAACTGTACAATGTCAGTGCTGCTTCTTTTTCAGAATTAAGACTCAGAAATTATATCTCAAAGATTGGTAATATTTCTACTAGAAATGTATGACACATTGTAAAGGTGGCTTTTATGGTCTGTAAAAGAGACGCCACATCTGTGAGTGGCAAACAACAGCAACATAAACAGCTCACGGACCGGGGAGGCTGTTGTAACTGCCTGGCCTTGGTTAGAGTCATTCTCCAGAGACTCGGTCTCAGAACTTTTGAAGTTCTGCAGACTCCCCATCCAGCCCATCCAGGGGCAATACCGGCTGAGTGAGTCATCAGACCAGAGGTCTGGAGATGCTTGGTCCTTGCCTAGTGCTGAGCTCTGAGGCGTTTCGTGTGGTCTCCTTATTAAGTGTTGGGCCCTCGAGGGTTGATTGACTTCATTTTAAACGTAGAGGCCCGAGGCAGTCGTTTATCTACATGGGAAGTGACTCTGTACTGAGCTGGCATTGGGTGACCTGCAGTGACATTCTTAAAAAATAGCACATCAGAAAGGAATGTTACTGTTGTTACAAAGCATGGATATTTTTTAAAAGGATACTTTTCAGTTATTTTTATTGTATGTGTGTTCAGTTATTTTTATTGTATGTGTGTGAGTGTTTTGCCTGCATGTGTGAGGGCACCACACAACGGCAGCTAGTACCCACAGAGACCAGAGTGTTGAAACCCCAAGAATGAGTTTTAGATGGCTTTGTGTGGGTGCTGGGAACAGAATCCCTGTCTTCTGCAAGATCAGCAAGTGCTCTTGTTTGATAGTCAGGGGCAGGCGTCGCCCTTTCCCACCGTTTTCATGGTGCTGTGACTCCTTGCATGTGCCAAGTATATACTGTGTCACTGAGCCCCCAACTCCACCCCCACCCCCAGCCGCTTGTCATCGTGGGTCATCTCATTGTCCAGTAGGAAGGGTCAGGGTCGGTCATGGCATTTTCACCTTCTCCGTGTTGTACACCCCTGGGGTCTCCTCTTCTTCACGTTGCTCCCTGTGTGCTGTTTAGAGGGCTTGAGTCAGAAGAATAAGCAGCTATGAACTGCGGCTGACAAGTGTGTATGCCCTTTAAAATAAGTTATACATTTGTTAAGACTGTAGTATTTTGCTTGAAAGTGTCAAATTTTAGTGTGTCACAAAACGTTTCCCTCCAGTCATCTGCAGAGTGAGTGGGCATGGATGCAGTGTACCCTGGGTGGCATCAGGACTGATTTCTAAATCAGTTTTAGCACCTATTTTTTGGGGAAGGCAGGTATGTTATACTCCAGTGTGGAGGCCAGAGGTCATCCTTAGGCATTATTCCTCAGACGCTAACTTGGTTTTTGAGACAGAATCCCTCATTTAACTTGTAAGTTAAGCTAGGCTGGCTAGCCACCGAGCTCCCTTGATGTGGAGAGTAAGTGTGTATCACCGTGTTCCAGCTATGCATCTGGCTGGGAAACCGGCTCAAGCCCTCCTAACTGTGCAGCAAGCACTATTTATTTACCACGGGGCTAAGTCTCCAGCTGCAGCTAGTGATCACTCTTAAGGGCTGTACCACACAGTCCAACTAAGCTGTCCGAGTTTCCTCATGGAAGAGCAATGTTGCACAAAGGAAGAGTTAGTTGGTTTATGTTGTATTTTGAACATTTAGATTTTCTACAGCCAAAATTTCAAGTTAAAAAAAAAGTGTGTGTGTGTGTGTGTGTGTGTGTGTGTGTGTGTGTGTGTGTGTGTACGTGGAGAGGATGTCAGGCGTCTTCTCTAGCGTTCCACCATATTGCCTTGAGAGAAGGTCCCTCACAGAGCCAGAAGCTTGATGTTTCACGTATCCTGGCTGGCCAGTGAGCTCTTTGGATCCATCTGCGTATCTCCATTTTCCAAAGCTAGGGTTGCAGGCACAAGCAGCCGTGGATTTGAACTCGGATCCTCCACTTGCCTGCTGAGGGAGCACGCTTACCTACTGAGCCACCTCCTCAGTCTCCCACTGCTCCTGCCATAGTTGGTAACGTTTTCTCTACTGCTTTGCACCAGTGCTGTTTGTTACTGTGTTACGTAGAGAGTGGACAGAGTAACGTGAGATGTCTCACAGCCTCCCTGGCTCACTGACTTCTCATGGGCACTGTGTGCAGCAGAAAGGTCTCCTTGTCCATCAGATGTCTAGATAGGGCAGTGGGAGCTCATGGGGGACAGCTCCCTTAGAAGGTTCTGCTTTTGAGGAGTGTTTAGATCTATTTCTGAATTCTGAGGTTCTCTGTGGAACTGGGCTCTGGTTTGAAGCAGCACAGGTTAATTCTCACCGCTCTGGAAGCCAGAAATTTCACCTGAAGGTTCTACCCGTGGCTGGCTCCCTTTGGCACCGGCATTTTGTTTCCTCACCCCTTCTGTGGTAGCCCTCAGCTGACAGACTGCGTCGTTTTAACTTCTGCCTCAGTTACTAAGTATGTCAAACCCAGTTAGTGTTCACATCCCTGTGTCCACACACAGTTGTAGGACTTCTTGTTTTGTGGGGACAAAAAGTACATGTGTTATATAACTTCCTCTCTGCTTCCTCAGAGCCTCACAAGCTCAAGCCAAGTGTCCTGTCAGAGTTACAGCCCCAGGCCTGAGAGTTTGACTTCTGAAGTAAAGAACACTGTTTAAGGGACAGGGGTGTGGACAGCACCTTCTCTGGGTGCTCTGTGTTGGCATACATGTCTATGTGAGCTCTGCCCTGAGGTATACTGGGACCAGATGGACCTAAAGACAAGTCTACTCAGAGACAGAGTTATCAGTAGTGTCATCAGTTTTATTCTCAGAGAAAAGAAGTGAAATAACTGTGTTCATGTTAACAGACTTGAGTCCTCCTGGGTGGGCATGGGGCACAGTGCAAAATATGCAATTGATAGAAATATTATTTGCAATTCAGATTAAGACTGATGCTCGCTATGAAACCATGGAGGCCCAAGTTCAAACCCTAGGACCCACATAAGAAGCTGGATGTAGCTGTGTCCACTTGTAACCCTAGCACTGTGGGGGTGTAGCTGTGTGCACTTGTAACACTGGCACCGTGGGGGTGTAGCTGTGTCCACTTGTAACCCTAGCACTGTGGGGGTGTAGCTGTGTGCACTTGTAACACTTGCACTGTGGGGGTGTAGCTGTGTGCACTTGTAACACTTGCACCGTGGGGGTGTAGCTGTGTGCACTTGTAACACTTGCACCGTGGGGTGCTGGGAACAGGACAGTCACTGGGCTCCTCCAGGAGGCGCTGAAGTGTACAGTGATGGAGTCAGATGTCCTGCATTCTCTGACCTCCACAGTGTGCATGGACGTGCACACCCACACACATGTACACCCTGCACACATGAATATACACACAGAGTCATAAAACAGAAACCGGTAAAATGACATACTGCCATTTTTGGAATTAAAACTTCAACCTGCCTTACTGTTCTTGGAGCCGCAGGGAATCCTGGACACGGCTGAACACTTAGAAGCTGAGTAGCACTTGTGGCTCATACAGTCGGGTGTGGCGGGATCCTGTGCCGTGCCCACTCTGCTTCTGAAAGCTCTTGTTTAGTGATCCTAATACCTTGTTGCTGAGTTGGTTTCTTTTCTCTGGTTGTCTTGTTATGCTGCACCAGTCGAGGAACAGCCCTTTTGACAACAGCTTGAGCTAAAACTTGGGTGTTGTAATGGATGGTAGTAGCGTCATCTTCACGTTCACCGTCTCACTGCACCAGTTCAGAGACTCAAGATGTGTGTAAAATTCTTGGAAGAAAACAAGCATAAATCTCAGTGATTTGGGGTCGACAGTGGCTTCTTAGAAACAAACAGCAAAACCACAAGTAACTAGAGAAGAGACAGCCACACTGTGACTAATGGAAATCACTTGTGTCTCACAGGGCACCCCTGAGTGAGGACAAAGAGGGACACAGAATGGGTGCAGACACTTGCAGATTTTGCGTCGTAAGAGAGAGACTTAGGTTTGCATTTATTAGGAAAAAAAACCCCACAAAAAATAGACTTAGAACTGGCACAGAGAATAAGTGACTGGAGTGTTCAGCCGTGCGTGGGGTGCGTGGCACAGTGATGCCTTCCCTCCTCAGGGCTCAGGGAACACTGCAGAAAGGGGATGTGGAAAGATGACTTCTGGGCACGGCAGGACCATGGCACTCATGAACTCAGGGCTGGTGTGGTTGCCTGAACAAAACCTACACAAGATCAAGTCAGTCAAACCCCAGCATGGGTGAAGGAGGGCCTCACCAGGCCTCACCCCTAGCTGAGGAGCTATTGATTGATGGGTCCCGGGGAGGGAGGGTCAAGTTTTTTTCAGAGTTGTGGCCTCTAGTGGGTCGTTCAAGCTCCAGTGGTGGCCGGCACTGACAGGCTTTGGTGAGTTATAAAAAAGAGAGGAACGTAGCATTGGGAGGAGACTGGGGGACCCAAGAAGACTTGGCTGGGGAAAGACAGCAGGCATTACTTAAATTGTATGCATATGTGGAATTACTGACTAGTGAATAAATTGAAAGCCTTTCAAGTTAGACAAGTAGTCTGTCAGTGTGGACTTCTGTGGCATTGCACTTTTAGAAGCCTCTTTAGCAGGTTCAGCATCATTAGTTGTTAGGGAACTGTGAATCAGAACCTCAGTGGGGACTACCTCACCCCAAGTAGGGATGCTATAACAAATGTAGGAACAAGTTTTGAGAGAGGTGTGGAGAAACTGTGCCTTTCTGGTGGAGATGTAAAAGGTGGGAATGGCAAGTCCTTAAGTTACCTGTAGACATGCATAACCATGAGTCCCTTTGCTGGGTGTGTGCCTGGGAGTAAACATGGGTGCTCACATAAAGACTTGTGTGTGGGTCCCCATTCATAAAACCACAACGTATGAACACGTGAAATACTCATGACTGCATAAGCAGGACATATTATGGTCAGCCATATTGGGCTGTCAGATAGCTTAATAGGTAAAGGGCCTCCACGCTTAGCCTCCTGGGTTAGATCGTTAGGTCATAGTAGAGGGACAGAACTGTCTCCCACAAGTTCCTCTGACTTCCACATGAGCCACACTGTTAGTGCGTGCACCTGCCTGCACACGCACACACCACTAATTAAGTGTAGTAAGATACAATCGAATAGTATGGTTGGTGCATGCTATAGCATGTCTCAAAATCAGAAAGCATGCTAAGGAGAAGATGCCATTCCAAAAGGCTGCATTTTGTATGGTTCCCGTATTCACAACATGCACATGTGTGAACGCCGTACATATCTGGGGCTTCAGAGGAGGGTGGGGAAACAGTGACAGCGGCTGGAGATGGGAACAGAGTTTCTTTTGAGAACAATAAAAATGCTCCGACTTTAATTATGGTGACAGCTGTGTGGCTTTGAATAGTCTAAAAGGCACTGGTCTGTTCTGCATGAATTCCGTCCCAACGAAACTCAACTTGGCCAAAATACTCTCATGTCTGGGCCCTGGGACTGCAGCACCCAGCTCTTCCCTCCACGGCCACAGCCCCTTTCACACCAGAATGGACGCCCTCCTCTGCATGGCCCTCTCTGTGCACTTCCTGCTGTCATCACCTTTGGACGAAGCCTCCTCTGTGGCTCTATGTGACGCTGGGGAAGGGAATTCGCTTTCTGTTTTGTGTTGCCCACTGTAACTATGTTTGAGCTAAATAGATGACTTTTGAAATTGAATATAAACTATTTGTAGGATTTGTTTGCAGCTACTCCATCTGCCCACCCCACTCTGGGCCACAGCCTCCTTCTAGGCCCCCGACTTATAGCTGCAAGCACTGCTAACTGTCTGGTCTGCTGAGGCCATTGTCTCTGCCTGCACTGTGTCCCCGAGAGCTCAGTTCAATTGTTGAGACATAGGTGGCATTTGATAACTGAATTTCCAAGCTACTGGATGACTGGTGTCTGCTAACTGGCGCTCCCGTCTTTAGTCTGCATTTCTGACCTTTGTGGCTATTGTCTTCCAGTTATTCTGCTTCTCGGTTGACATCATCTGCATATGCCACTTGCTGCAAGCCTTTTGCTGAAGGCACCAAGTTCAAGGCCACGCTGGACTGCTCCCCAGCTGTTTAGGCAGGGTGTTCTGAGAATGGTCGCTTCTGGGTCTCGCTTGTTGGCCTGGAGGTGGGTTAGCTCTTACGGTTGTCCAGATGGCGAGAAGTGAAGTACATGTTCTGATACCCCTAACTCTCCAGATCCTGTTGGCTTGTGAAATACTATAGAGAAGTTTATCTTTAGTCCATCCAGAACCTCCAGGGCGGAGCATGGTAGAAGGTTATCAGAGGCGCGCACGCACAGGGTGGGGCAGCCTCATGCTCTTAAGGCCAAGGACGTTATGTTTTGATAACTTCTGGTGTCATTGCTCAGCCCCAGTGCCTCACAACAGCAACCAGGCGAGGTTCAAGTGGTGAGCCAGGGAGGTCAAGCTTCAGGTAACGTGCCCTGTCCTGACTACCCTCCATTTTCCCTAAACCTGCAAGTTACACTCTCCTTGTAGGGGGAAAAGGGTGACTATATCAGCACCCAAAACGTCCTGCTGCAGAAAGACCACATTTGTGTTTGTTTGGGGTCATGCAGTCTCATTCATGAGCGCCACACTCAGCACCCGGCAGGTTCCAGGAGATTGAGTTGTAGTAGCTGATGTTTTGAGGTGATGTTTTCATAAATCATAGAAAACAAAATCCTTTAGGGAAAGCTTGTGTGACAATGCCATATTAAAGAAGAAGGCTAATTCTTGTCATGCATTCACTAGTGACCTGATTCACTCAGGGGAGTTTGGGCTTTCCTGTTCTGACTTTGGATTCTGGGGATCGAACTGGGGTCTTCAAGCTAATGCAGCAAGTGTCTTTATCCACTGAGCCGAGTACTTTGTTATTTTTCCGGGTTATATAACACTCAATTAGCATAGCAGCAGTGCTATAGACATCTTATATAGGCTCTTGGGAAGAAACACAGTAAAGAACAGTCTAGTTAAGGCAGGCAGGGCAGGTTACATGGAAGCATTACTCAGCTGTGTGCGTCATGGCCATTGACCTGCGTGTTCCAGAGGGCCTAGCAGGAGACCATCTACCTGATAGGTAACTGACACGGATCTGTAGAGGCTTTCTGGTTAGGCTGCTGAGTGAAGACTACTGATTGGCAGCACTTCATGTTCAAGTTGTGTAGCTACAGCTGTGTTTTGGTGCTGGTGCTGTGTGCATTCATTCCGTATAACCTACTACCAACCAATAGCAGTGGTAATTCTCTCTCAGTGAGAGACCCCCTAGCAGCTTCATGGGTAGCTGAAGGAGGTGTCAATGGGAAATCAAGAGTGGCAGGTATGCAAGTCAAGATAGTTGGGCTAGCGTTAGCCATCCCAGGAGTGCACGCCGTGTGTGTGTGTGTGTGTGTGTGTGTGTGTGTGTGTGTGTGCGCACGCGTGCGCGCGCGCGTGCACCTTTTCTGAGGAAATTGTTCTCAGACTCTTTGAGGCAGCCTCTAAAGGTCAGGGGTCACTATTTATACATGGCTTTGCCCATTCTAGAGAAGAACATTTTGAAACAGCTGTGATATCTTTGGTGGCTAAATTTCTTTACTTAACTGAAAGGTTCTGGCTTCATCGAGTAAGATTTCCAGCATGGATTCTGCAGGGGAGCTGTGAAACCCCACCCCTAGCTGAGGAGCTGCCGGATGCTGGGGGAGGGGCAGCCAGTATTCCTCTGGTTCCTGGAGGGGTTCTCATGCTCCAGGATATCGCCCAAGGTGCCCCCTCCCCCACCTCCCCAACACCCACACACAGAGGCAGCACTGACCAGACGTGAAAACAGCTGGGAGGAGGTAGAGGGGAGGAGTCTGCGCAGCATTCAGCGTGTATCACGGTTAGTGTGCGTGGAAACGGTCACGGATATGACCATGGCTTCCAATGTTAAAACGTAGCTAGGGAGGTAAAGTGGGCTTTGCTGAGGTTCCCCTCCACGTGAGCGCCAGGGCTAGGGTCTAGCTGAGGAGTCCTCTTGACTTCCCCCAGCCCTCAGACTCAAGCAGGACATGCCCACGTGGAATAACCATAGTGTCTCACCTGGGACAGCACCCAGGGGTACAGACAGGAAGTGCTGGGATGTGGCTTCTAGGAGACCAGAAAAGCAGGGACTTTAATTTCAAGAAAGTTGGCTGTGATCCAGAGGAAAGAGATTGGCAGTTGAGACTTCTTGTTGCATCTGGTTTTAAAGGTGGAAGAAGCTATGATGCTCAAACTCAGAGCTGACGACTGGGCTGACTGGCCAAGGTATCTGGAGGGCAGGAGGGGAAAACTTAGCCTCCCATCCACAGAGGAGGAATGCTACCTCTTCCAGAGGAGCCAGCAAGGTGATCTGACCCTAAAATTGGGAATGCGCGAGAGGTGGAAAGCAAAACCAGCAATGCCACAACCCCCCATTTCTACCCCCACCCCCCTTCCACATTCTCCCCCCCCCCCATCCCCCGTCTTCTGGTCTTGAAGCAACCCCTAGGGAAGGTGGAGCAGGTAAGAAGGGCTAGGCTGTGATGATGTCTGTGAAGGGCACTGACTGAACTATGGAAGGATGCAGAGCCACAAGGCTGAGGCCAGGGCATAGCTTCCTCAGAGCCTACTGGGAAGCCGGGGTGAGGCTCATGGGGTCGTTTTTGTTCTCCAGGGCTTCCTCCTTAGGATCCCTCTTTCATGGGCTCCCTAGCCTAGGCTCACTCTTTCTACTCATCTCAATGCATGGAAATGTCATTTGCCAAAGAATAACCACTCCCCCTGTTGGAAAAGCAAAGTGAGACCTCCAGCCTCATTCCTAGCTACAGGGCACACATGGGATAGGCCTCACTCCTTACTCTGTGTGAATTAGAATTGGCTTGGGGTAAAAGAGTATCCTATATCCTCACCAGAGTGGGACCAAATGGTTCATCTCTGTAAGAACCAGTAAGATGGAAGAGTTACCTCCAAGGTTTGTGGAAAGGCAGTCTGTACCATCCCCAGACCACCCCCCCACACACACCACCCCTACCACCTACTTCTATGTAAGGAGTAGTGATGCAGGCTGGGAATTGTTGCAGACATTTTGGCATCACAAGGTCTTTCTGAGAGGAAGCTCAGGGAGATTGAAGCTGAACCTGTCACCAATGCCCTGGGGAGTCTGAGTCCCTGGACTGCTGGCTAAGCAGCAGATGGGGTCTCTCTTGAAGCCTGTCTACGCTGTGGGTTTCCAGTAGGTTTGCAGGGTGGGATGTCACTGGCACTTTGACCTATGGGAATAGTAAGTCCTGTCAGTTTTACACGAGAGCTGAAACCCACATATTTCCTTATTGGTTAAGTCAGTTCAGGGTAGGTTTTTTTTCACTTGCACCTGGAAGGTTTCTGTCCACTATGACCTAGACCTTAGACTCCTGCTTTGAGCAATGAGACTACATCACAATCCCCTGGAGCTAACAGTTGCCCAGAGCCTGTCTGTGATGGTGTTGGCGCCACAGGAGTCCTCTTGTTTGAGAAACTGGAGCAAGATGCCCAGAGAGATGCAGAGGTCTGCAGCTGGGTGGCAGCCTCTGGATCCCACTGGGGTACCTCTGGGGTACACCTCAAGGAGTCAGCTGCAGTCTGAGTGGATGAAGAATCCTTTCTCTGTAGGCACCAGCAGGCCCTGGAAGCAAAGCCTTTCCACAGAGAATCAATGGAAGGGCCTCAGGCTTCCAGTGCGGGGTGTGTGTGTGTGTGTGTGTATGTGTGTGTGTGTGTGTGTGTGTGTGTGTGTGTTGTATATCTGTGTGTAGAAGCCAGAGGTCAACTTTGGGTGTTTTTCCTCAAGCGCTGTTGAGTTTTTGTTGTTGTTTGTTATGCCTTTTAAAAATTGATTGATTTCTATTTCGTGTTTATAGGCGTTTTGCCTATGTGTGTGTCTGTGCATGACGTGTGTATCCATCCGGTGCTTGAGGAGGCAGGAAGAGGATGTGATGTCCTGGGAAGTTGGAGTTAGAGACAGCTCTGAGCATTATGGGAACCAAACCTGGGTCCTCTAGAAAAGCAGCTTGTGCTCTTAACCGCTGCTCTGTCTCTCCAGCCCCACTGTGTTTTTTGAGACAGAGTCTCTTCCTAGGACATGGACATGGGGCTCACTAATTATGCTAGGCTAGCTGCTCAGCCAGATCTCGGGATCCACCAATCTCTGCCTGTCCAGGAGTGGATTTGTAAGTGCATGCCACCAGGCCCTGCTCTTTCATATGGGTACTGGGATTGGGTTTGGGCACTATGCCTTCATGGCAAGCCTTCACAGACTGAGTTGTCTCTGGGGATGGCTAGGGAGCTTCAGCTGTGCTCTGCAGAACCATCATCAGTTTTATGGCCTGAAAGACGCTTTTCTAGGTTACAACATAAGCGAGATAAACTTGGATTTTCCTGCTCATGCTGTGCAACTGGCTTTTCGCTAGACGCACCGCAGGCTAAACTACAAGTCGTGGTTAAGCACTCAGCGTACATGTTTTATCAGTCAGGCAAGAGGCTTTCGTCAGCAGTGGGGAGAGAAAGCACGTCAGAAACATCCATGTGCTCAGCATACGTGTTTTATCAGTCAGGCAAGAGGCTTTTGTCAGCAGTGGGGAGCGAAAGCACGTCAGAAACATCCATGCAATTTTTTTTTTTATTCACTGTGCTCCATGAGAACTGCCTACGTGCGGTTGCAGCGCTGTCCTGGGTAGCTGGGACTCCGCTCAAAAAAGGGGGATTGGGGTGAAAGTGGGAGGGAGGGAGGAATGGGAGGATGCATGGGATGGGATAGAAAATGAGATGTAATAGGAATTATTTTTAATTTTCAATAAAAATGTGTTATTATTAAAAAAAAAGAAAAAAGAAAAAAAAAGATCTCTAAGCAGATCAGAAATTGTTCATATAAATGTCATGGCAGTATAAATATTTCCTAGCATCTAATTCTTTGGATGGTTTCTACTTTAATATGGAATACCTCATAACTTCCTGATATTAGGCTATGTTATCATTTAATATTTTGTAAATTTCTTTTGCCATAATATGGAAATTAGAAATCTTCACATTTGTTAATAGTCTAATTTGTTTAACAGGAGTTTAATAAATATATTTTCTTTAAAAAAAAAAAAAGGCTTTCCCCCTGTGTCTTCATCTCTTCAGCCAGGTGCTGAAAGGAGCATGTCTTCTGGCAGGGGTGTCACAGCAGGTGACACTCTCACTTTTCTGTCTGGCTTTTCCCTGGGGGTGGGGGGGGGTGGGGGGGCGGGGTGAGCGGGGAATCAACTCCAGCCTCCTGTTTGCCCATAGTCAGGGAATACTTTCAGTGGGATGTTGTGGAGAACCTTGCCGACTCTCAGAGGCTACAGTGGCCTCTCTTGCTTGTTAGTCTCTAAGCAGAGCCACAGTTCAGCAGAGTTCATTGATTTCTCCTGTTCTAATCTCTTGAGTTTGTTACTACGCCAAGGCAGATAAAGGACATTTTAATCCTTTAGTGAGCCCCATGTTAGGTAACCACTTTGACTGCAAGGGTTAAAGTTCACGTCGTGATCACAGCAGGCAAATGCTGTGTGTGAGGCTTGACTGAAGAGGCAGTGTTTACCTTCCTGACAAGGAAAACCCAGGCCTTAGGACCATCACAGAATCTGATATTTAATAGGAGAGGTTGTTCTCATGGTCGCTCTCTATTCCTCTTAAGAAGTGAAAAGTTGGCCAGCACCTTGCCTAGAACTGCCTTACCAGGTTGTGACTGGTGTGTGGGCATGAGAAAAAGCTCTGCGAAACACTGTGTGAGCCAGAGCCGAAGCCAAGTCTTTCTTCACTCTGCAAGGTTTATGGTTTAATTTTGCCACATAAATATGACTTCCTGTGGCATAAACCTCTCACTTGTTCACTTCCTTGTTGTGAGTGAGTAAAAGAGAACTGGCTGGCTTCTTATTGATTTGTGTGTTTAGTTTGAGCAGCGGTTCTCCACCTACGGGTGGGGGGTGCCCGCAGCACGAGGAGCTGTATTAAAGGGTTGGGTGGGTCCCCGCAGCACGAGGAGCTGTATTAAAGGGTTGGGTGGGGGGTGCCCGCAGCACGAGGAGCTGTATTAAAGGGTTGGGAGGGTCCCCGCAGCACGAGGAGCTGTAGTAAAGGGTTGGGTGGGGTCCCCGCAGCACGAGGAGCTGTAGTAAAGGGTTGGGTGGGGTCCCCGCAGCACGAGGAGCTGTAGTAAAGGGTTGGGTGGGGTCCCCGCAGCACGAGGAGCTGTAGTAAAGGGTTGGGTGGGGTCCCCGCAGCACGAGGAGCTGTAGTAAAGGGTTGGGTGGGGTCCCCGCAGCACGAGGAGCTGTAGTAAAGGGTTGGGTGGGGTCCCCGCAGCACGAGGAGCTGTAGTAAAGGGTTGGGTGGGGTCCCCGCAGCACGAGGAGCTGTATTAAAGGGTTGGGTGGGGGGTCCCCGCAGCACGAGGAGCTGTATTAAAGGGTTGGGTGGGGGGGTGCCCGCAGCACGAGGAGCTGTATTAAAGGGTTGGGTGGGGTCCCCGCAGCACGAGGAGCTGTAGTAAAGGGTTGGGTGGGGTCCCCGCAGCACGAGGAGCTGTAATAAAGGGTTGGGTGGGGTCCCCGCAGCACGAGGAGCTGTAGTAAAGGGTTGGGTGGGTCCCCGCAGCACGAGGAGCTGTAATAAAGGGTTGGGTGGGGTCCCCGCAGCACGAGGAGCTGTATTAAAGGGTTGGGTGGGGGGTGCCCGCAGCACGAGGAGCTGTAGTAAAGGGTTGGGTGGGGTCCCCGCAGCACGAGGAGCTGTAGTAAAGGGTTGGGTGGGGTCCCCGCAGCACGAGGAGCTGTAATAAAGGGTTGGGTGGGGTCCCCGCAGCACGAGGAGCTGTAGTAAAGGGTTGGGTGGGGGTGCCCGCAGCACGAGGAGCTGTAGTAAAGGGTTGGGTGGGGTCCCCCCAGCACGAGGAGCTGTAGTAAAGGGTTGGGTGGGGGGTCCCCGCAGCACGAGGAGCTGTATTAAAGGGTTGGGTGGGGGTCCCCGCAGCACGAGGAGCTGTATTAAAGGGTTGGGTGGGGGGTCCCCCCAGCACGAGGAGCTGTAATAAAGGGTTGGGTGGGGGTCCCCGCAGCACGAGGAGCTGTAATAAAGGGTTGGGTGGGGTCCCCCCAGCACGAGGAGCTGTAGTAAAGGGTTGGGTGGGGGGTCCCCGCAGCATGAGGAGCTGTATTAAAGGGTTGGGTGGGGGGTCCCCGCAGCACGAGGAGCTGTAGTAAAGGGTTGGGTGGGGGTCCCCGCAGCACGAGGAGCTGTATTAAAGGGTTGGGTGGGGGTCCCCGCAGCACGAGGAGCTGTATTAAAGGGTTGGGTGGGGGGTCCCCGCAGCACGAGGAGCTGTAGTAAAGGGTTGGGTGGGGTCCCCCCAGCACGAGGAGCTGTAGTAAAGGGTTGGGTGGGGTCCCCGCAGCACGAGGAGCTGTATTAAAGGATTGGGTGGGGGGTCCCCGCAGCACGAGGAGCTGTATTAAAGGGTTGGGTGGGGGGTCCCCGCAGCATGAGGAGCTGTATTAAAGGGTTGGGTGGGGTCCCCCCAGCACGAGGAGCTGTAGTAAAGGGTTGGGTGGGGGGTCCCCGCAGCATGAGGAGCTGTATTAAAGGGTTGGGTGGGGGGTCCCCGCAGCACGAGGAGCTGTAGTAAAGGGTTGGGTGGGGGGTCCCCGCAGCACGAGGAGCTGTATTAAAGGGTTGGGGGGGGGGTCCCCGCAGCATGAGGAGCTGTATTAAAGGGTTGGGTGGGGGGTCCCCGCAGCACGAGGAGCTGTAATAAAGGGTTGGGAGGGTCCCCGCAGCACGAGGAGCTGTAATAAAGGGTTGGGAGGGTCCCCGCAGCACGAGGAGCTGTAGTAAAGGGTTGGGAGGGTCCCCGCAGCACGAGGAGCTGTAGTAAAGGGTTGGGTGGGGGGTCCCCGCAGCATGAGGAACTGTATTAAAGGGCTGCAGCCGCAGGGAGGTTGGGAACCACTGATTCCAGGGGTTGATATGGTTGAAAACCCCATTGCAAATCATTTCACGCAATCATGAAAGTCAGAATGGCAGCCGGGACCCACCTCCTTAACAACGCGGAGTCGCCAGTGGGATGAAGCACATGGCAATAAAATAGTTGATAAGTAACAAGACTTGTTCTACTTGCCAAATGAATTCAGCGAGATACGTGAGGGACTAACTGTGAGTCTGAGTCACATCACTGTCTACTTTCCTGGGGTCAAGGAAGTCCTTTCGAGGTCAAAGGAACAGCTGGTGTCTACATATGGATATGGATTTGGACGTGGGCTGTTAAGTGGCAGTCACTGCGGCTGGCTGGTTTTATTGGGCATTTTTTATTTCTCACTGGCTGGTACCCAGAGAAGAACCAGATGGTGAGAAGAAGGTCCTACAGGCGGAGTCCCTGAGGCATCCAGAACAGCACAGGCTACTGCGATTGGTCTTGGGTGCCCGTTATATCTTACTGGTAACCCCCCCCCCCCATGCTAAAGATACCACTCACTTTGTTGCAGGACATGGAATAATAAGTCTCAAAAGAACCAGGAAACTCTTTTTGCTGCCTAGCTTACACAGTGCTAAGGGCACTATGCAGGCCGCTGACGAGGGAGAAGGTACCAAGTAGTCTTGCCCAGTGCTGGGCCCTGCATGCTATATAATATTGGCTACTTAGGCAACTTGTTCCAGTTGGTGTAATAGTGGCATTAATGTTTATGGTGGTAACCAACCACTTTCTGATTGGATCTACAGCCTGCTACACAGGAAGAATTGTATGTCTGGTACTGTAAACCTGGCTAAAAGCCCATCGCTGTGGAGGTCATAAGCCTTAGGTAGGAACCTACTGACTTCGTTTCAATAAATGTTCATAATGTCAAATTGCCTTCTGAATATTTGTGTTTAAACTTATGGCTCTATGTTGCATTTAACTTAAGCAAAAACAAAACAAAAGGTAGAATTTACAAGGATGAAAGTTCTGATAGAAAGAAATTTTCTGTTCTTTTAAACACAAAATGTAAGTGCTGAGATAAGGCATTGCTGTCATTGTGGATTATATATTAAACACTGATAACTTGTTGTGACGTATTAGGTAGACAATGTTCAAAATAAGTGCTCTGGTTTGCTAGGACTGATGTCGCAAAGCATCACAGAGTGAGCGATTCGAGCTGCTGAACTGTGTTCCTCGCAACTGTTGAGGTTAAAGTCCAGGCCCACATGTCTCAAGGGTACCTTCCTTCGGAGAGCTGGAGGGAGAATCTCCTCTGGGCTTCTCCCAGCGCCAGTGGTAGCTGGTACCTCATTCTGGCTGTAACTTTGCATGGCATTCTTACTGGAGGTGCATCTGCCTTTAGATTTCTCACTTAAGGGCTGGAGAGATGGCTCAGAGGTTACGAGCACCATCTGCTCTTCCAGAAGTCCTGAGTTCAATTCCCAGCAACCACATGGTGGCTCACAGTCATCTGTAATGAGATCCATCCAGTGCCTTCTTGTGGCAGGAAGTCGCACATGCGGGCAGAACACTGTATATATAATAAATCAATCTTTTAAAAAATTTCTCTCTTAAGAGCTATTTTATGTGTGTGCGTGTTTTGCCTGCACATGTACATGTGGAGAAGATGGTTGCCTGGTGCCTGTGGAGGCCAAAAGGCAGCATCAGGTCTGGAACTGGAATTAGAGATGGTTCTGAGCCACCATGGACATACTGGGGATTGAACCCAGATCCTCTAGAAGAGCAAACAGTAGTTTTAACCACTAAGCCCAGTTGCCAGCCCCCAAATCTCTTTTTACTAAACATGCTGATTGTACTTAGAGTCTGCCACACCAGAATGACTTCATCTTAGCTTCATCATGCCCCGGTCGAGCCTCTTTCCTAACCAGGCCATAGTCTGAGTTATGGGGCCTGGGTGGAGAGCAAGTAGGAGCTCTACCTGCCGACTGCAGGGAGGGACAGAGCTCACCCTACCACAAGGGCTGAGCCTGATAGGAGGCCGGGTATTCACAGCAAGGCGTTGCAGAGACTGTTTATTTTGTTTGTTTGTTTTAAACTTAATTAGCTTTTTAAATCAGAAAGGCTGAGCTGAGGATGTAGTTGCCAGCATACACAAAGCCATGGGTTTGATTCTTAGTACCACCTAAACAGGGCCTGGCGGTAGCACAAGCTCGTAATCCCAGCACTGCAGGGGCAGAAGCAGGAGGATCAGAAATCCAAAGACATCCTTAGCTCCATAGTGAGTTTGAGGGCATCCTGGAAGCTATGACAGCCTATCTCAAAAAGAGAGAAGAAAAGATAAAGTAGAAGGAGGAGGGGGAGAAAGAAGGAGAAGAAGAGGAGGAGGAGGAGGAGGAGGAGGAGGAGGAGGAGGAGGAAGAAGAAGAAGAAGAAGAAGAAGAAGAAGAAGAAGAAGAAGAAGAAGAAGAAGAAGAAGAAAAGGACGATGACAATTTATGTTTCCACTCTGGTGGGGGCTTTGTGGCCATGGTCCAGAGGGACATTGCTGTGTGATATTGTTTACACACAGGATCTAGACACTGTGGAACAGGTTTCTGGGGCTTTCCGGCTCTGTCATCTGGACCTAGGCTTTCAGTGTCCTTACAGGAAGCAAGGGAATAGAAGACAAACAGGTACAAAGGCCAAGCAAGCGGCAGGGCTTCAGCTGCCGACGGAGAGTGAGTGCCACACTTTGTTGATTGGAAATCTCTAGATTTTAGGACACAATCCCATGCTATGCTGTGGTCTCTGCTCAGCACGGTTTAGGTGGAGGTGTTTTTACTGGGCTAGGATTACAGGCTTGGCTTCACCTTCCTTTTCTTAAAAAAAGTGGATTCTGGGGATTTAACTCAGGTTCTCTTGTTTGCATGACAAGCTGTTGGTACAGGGTTATTGTGTAATTCAAATGCTGATTTCCATTTCCCCCTCCCCCACATCTATCTGGTTTCAAGTTTTGTTCTGAGACTCAATGTTATATAAACTCTACCCCCCCCACCACCAATTGTTCCCTTGTATGCCAAATAAAGCAGCTTAAAGCCAGTCTCTTAGCAGGGGAGAGAACAGGGCTGGACTTCCTGCCAGCCAGGGGAGGAGGAGTTAGAAGAGGAAGTAGGGGATTTAGCCATAGGCAGAGCTGCGGGAGAGATGAGGAAGATTCAGGATTCAGCTGGAGCAAAGAAAGACCTAAAGGAAGCAAGTTAACTTGGGGATTTTGGTAAAGATGGAGTCAGGATAACAAGGAAGGCTAAGAACAGATTTAAGCTGTTCAAAATTGTGTTGTAAAGCCTTATAAACAAACATAAAAGAGTCTCAATTATTTGTGTGATAGCCAGGCTAAGAGTTTTATAAAAATAATCTGAGCAATAAGCATATTACAATTATTCTTATCTCCCTGGATTTGAACCTGCAGATTCTTTTCCTGCTTGGTTTTCTTTTTTAATTAGTTAATTTATTTGTTCACTTTACACCCCAATTGCAGCCTCCTCCCTCTTTTCATCCCTTCCTCCCTATTCCTGGTATCCTCCCTCCCCTCCCCTCAGAAAAAAGAAGACACCACCCACCCATCCCAGCAATCCTCTACCATGCATCCTTTTCAGAGACAGCCCCCACTCCCCTTATTGGGGAGCCCACACGAAGCCTGAGCTGCCCATCAGGTACATCTGTGCAGGGGGTCTAGGTCCAGTGCATACATGGTCTTTGGTTGGTACTTCAGTCTCTGCAAGCTGCCCTGGGCCCAAGTCAGTTGGCTCTGTTGGTCTTCTTACAGAGTTCTTGTCCTGTCTGGGTCCTTCTATCCTTCTTTCCACTCTTCCTGCCCCGTATTTGGCTGTGACTCTCAGCATCCATTTTGATCCATTGCTGGGTGGAGCCTCTCAGATGCTAGTCTCCCATCTGCAAGCATAGTAAGTAGAGTGTTGTTAATAGTGTCGGGAACTGGCTCTCTTGCATGGTGTGGCCAGGCATTAGTTGGACAGTCCCTCAATCTCTGATTTTTCTTTATCCCTGCACATCTTGTAGGCAGGGTAAATTTTGGGTCGAGGTTTGTGTAGGTTGGTGTTCCCCTCCCTCTACTAGGAGTCCTGTCTGGCTGGAGGGTGTCCTCTTCAGTCTGCATGTCCACCCCTAGTAGAGGCCTCAGCTAGAGTCACCCCATCACCTCCCTGGAGCCTATCCTGTCGCAGGTCTCCAGCCTGTCACAGTGATGTCCCAGCCGTGGTTTCCCTGCTTTCTGCAAGCCCTCTGTCCTCCTGCCCCCTCCCTCGCTTTCCCCACATCGGATCCCCACCATTATTTCCCTCAGCGCTCCCTCTCCTCTCTGCTTCCCTCTCTTTGAGCACTTCCTCTGCCTATTCTGTTTCTCCTCCTCAGTGAGACTCTAGCATCCTTCCTTGGGTCCTCCTTGTTACTTAGCTTTGAGTCTGTGAATTGTACTGTGGCTATCCTGTACCATATGGTTAATATCTGCTCATAAATGAGTATATACCATGTGTGTCTCTCTGGGCCTGGGTTACTTCACTCAGGATGGTCTTTTCTAGTTCCATCCATTTGCCTGCAAATTTCATGATGTCCTTGTTCTTAATAGCTGTGTGGTGTTCCACGGCTTCTTTGTCCACTCTTTGGTTGAGGGGCATCTGGGTTGTTTCCAGCTTCTGGCTATTACAAATAAGCTGCCATGATTAAGAACAGGTTGGGAAGGAGCCTTGGAAACCTGAGGCCTTCAGCTCCCCTGTGACTCTGCCAATCTCCTCACAGCTTCGGTCCCTCAGCGGGGGCTTCAATCTCTCACCCTCAGTGGTTCATGCATTGGCTTTTTCTAGCAATAGACTTGATCTTTTTCTACTTGTGGCTCCCTTGAGCTGAGAATGTTATATCAGGCTAGGCATATAGCTATAAGAAATAGGCATATTAGTGAAACATTGAAGAAATTTATTTTAGCCGGCAGTGGTGACACATGCCTGTCATCCCAGCACTTGGGAGGCAGAGGCAGGTGGATCGCTGAGAGTTCAAGGACAGCCAGGACAGCCAAGGCTATACAAAACCATGTCTCAAAAAGAAAAAAAAATTTAAGTAAAAATGATTTTTAATCCCAGCACTTGGGAGGCAGAGCCAAGAGGATTGCTGTGAGTTCGAGGACAGCCTGGTCTACAAAGCGAGTCCAGGACAGCCAAGCCTGTACAGAGAAACCCTGTCTCAAAATCTGCCCCCCCCCAATTCTTTGGTATACGTATACTTTATCATTTATTAAAGATGAAAACAAACTTTCATGTTGGTGAGATTCATGTTCATTTATTTTTACATGAAGAATTAAATCTTGGGAGACTGTGGCTACTGTGTAGGACACGGAGCATCTGGAACACTTTCGGAGCTGACCGCTGCTTTGATTTATAATGGTCAACGCTGAGACTAGCGCAGCGCCTCAGTTCGTATGTGGTGTAATGCTGTCCTCTGAGCCAACAGCCAACAACAGCATCTACCCACAGGAGACTAGAGATCAGACCTGTTGGTATTCCCTCTTAGGAGCCCAGACTCCTGTCTACACGTTCTCCCAGCTGCATGCAACTCTGACACAGCTGCAGCAAGTCTCAGGAAATGCTAAAGTGTGTAGAAGCATAGAAAGTTAACTGAAGAAGGGCACCCTATCCACGCAGGTGCACAGAAGCCATCCATGCCATGTGAGACTTTTCAATGATGGGGCTGTTTCAGGGTCTTTCATCCTCCAGAAGTAACCCTTTACACATGCTCCTGAAAGTAAGCCCCGGAAACGCACAGCTTCCCTAAGCTGGGCTTGGGTGAAATCTACATTTGGCTCCGTCACTGGGACCGTGTCTGTGGTGAGTAGTCGTGTGGTAACGCGCCTTCCAGAAGGGGTTCACCCAGCAGTGTGTTTAGAGCCATTTCAGAAATTGTTAGGAATCTCATCCTAATTCCAAGACAAAATTTGATGAATTTTTTTTTTAAAGCTCAGTTCAGTAACTCAGCTGGTTTGAAAAATAAAGCACTCTAATACAATCCGATTTGAAGGGATAACTTGATATTTACATGTCGATGAATGTAATGAAAAATAAAGTCTTTGGTCGCTAAACCATTACATTCCCATCAGAGGTAGAAACTTTGCATGTGCAGTAAAAATAAAATAATTTATAAAATCTAGTAGTCTAGACAGGTGTGATGGCACATACCTGTAATCCCAGCACTCAGGGAGGCAGAGGCAGGTGGAGCTTTATGAGTTCTAGACCAGCCTGGTCTACAAAGTAAGTCCAGGACAGCCAAGCTACACAGAGAAACTCCAAAAAACATTTTAAATAAAAGATACAGTGGAGCCAAGCGTGGTGGCCCATGCCTTTAGTCCCAGCACTTGGGAAGCAGAGGCATTTTTTTTTTTTTTGAGACAGGGTTTCTCTGTGTAGCCTTGGCTGTCCTGGACTCCCTTTGTAGTCCAGGCTGGCCTCGAACTCACAGCGACCTGCCTGCCTCTGCCTCCCGAGTGCTGGGATTAAAGGCGTGCGCCACCACGCCCGGCTAGCAGAGGCATTTTTTAAGAAGGTACAGTGATCTAGTATGAGTAGGGGCGTTTGGTGTGTCCCTGGGCTCACGTCCAGGAGCATGACGGTTACTTCTGAAGGATGGGAGAAGACCCCATCATTAAACTCTCATCCAGCACAGACAACTTCTGTGTAACGAGCAGGTGAAGTCTCCTCCTCAGCTAACTTTCTATGCTTTTGGCCTGCACTTAGTCTCAGTGTTTACATAATAACATCAATGCTGTTGCTTAGTTAGACATTGTTTCATTTTTCCTTTGATTTGAGGTCATTATGGTGATTCTTTTAGCAATCCTGTTTTGTCATTCATAAATCTCATTTTAGGTTAAGAATTATAGAGTGCAGCTACAGAAGGGAGGGCATGGGGTTTAGAGACCTATGCATAATTGAAAGCCTCTGTGGTGTGCGAGTATAACATAGTCCAAAAATCAAAGACCTCGAGTGTTGACCTCTATGATATTTTTAGGATACTCTTCAACCAGCATCTCTGATGAACCTCTAACTTCAAGATACTTGTAGGGGAACCTTGTTGGGCCACTGTGCAAAAAGCAACAACTCAGCTTTGAGAGGGTGTTTTAAGTCAAGGGTCAGTTGAAGGCATTTGGTATTGGTTGTTTCCTTGCTGCTCCTTATCAGTGTGATAGTTACTTATTTATCCAGTTTCCTGCACAACCCTATAGACCTTTGATAGAAGGATTAGTCCCGTATCAGTGAGAGTTCCAGTTCACAAGGGTTCAATTTGTTGGTCAGGGTTTTAGTTCAGAAAAGCCAAGTGACCTGCTGAGATCTAACAAGCCTGAGCTCCTGCCGATTTGCATCCTGGGTAGCAAGCTTCTTGGTGCCTGGTTTGCATCCCTCATTTGTTTTCCAGTGCCAAGGAGTTTTATGCTGTTTATTAGCAACCTCGCTTCAGGCCCCCTAACCTGGATTACAGGAAGTTATCTCATACATTGATCCTGGCCAGGCCAGAGATTGAGCCTCGATGTGCCACTTCCAAGGAGAGTGCCACTCAACTACAGATAGAAAGAAGCTTGGTGATCTGGCTTCATTTGGACCTGCATGCTGATGCTTAGGCTATATTGAACCCATTTATGAGAGAAAGTGTTAGTGATGAACTATACCATACCCCCAAGATAGTGAAGTCTTAACTCCTAGCCTTTATTTGGAAAGAGGGTTAAGATTAGGCCAAGCTAGAGTAGGATGGGCTCCTGATCCAATAAAATCAGCGATTTATAAGAAAGTAATCACTGAAGCTGAAGGCTGACATGCAAATACAACTTTACAACAAAAGCAGTCACTGGAGAGGCTCGAACACCAAGTGTTCACACCAATGCTAGCTGCTGAAAGCGGGAGATATTCCTTCAGGTCTTTCTGAAAGCTTGATATCAGTCTTCCAGCCTCCCAGACTGTTTTTTAAAAAAATCTATTTGCTATAACTCCAGGAGAGAAGGTGCACATCTTCTCCCGGATGCCACATCATGAGGATTGAGTTGGCTTCATCTTCCTGTGTGTGACTTCCTGCCTCCTTGTCCTCTTTATGCCTGTGGATTTCAGTCACTTATATTCAGATGTGAAATAAAAAGATTAAGGTAAATCTGTAAACTGAACAGAGAGTGATTTTCACAAGTGCTTTATTTGTTTGTTTGTTTGTTTGTTTGTTTGTTTTTGAAAGACAAGGAGCTGAGGGTTTTTCCATGGTGAGACTAATGTAACCGTGGCTGTTGTCTGTTGACAAAGCACACACAGTTCAGCAAAGGTAATGGCACAGAGGCAGATGCTGAAAGATTGTGGAAACTCTGTAAACAGCTTCCACACATTTGGAAAACAGGTCTTTGGTTTTCCTTCAACAAATAGCACCAACTCATTGGTTGCTGCCCAGCCTCCCTACTCCCTGGTGAAGTGACTTTATGTTGAATGTTGAATTCCCAACAGTGCTTTCTGTGGTTAGAATTACAGTCTGCTTTCTTCTCCTCCCTTCTCGCTTGGCTTTGGACTTTTGTTGCCTGCTAAATGGCACCTGGGAATGTGCCCTTCCTCTTATACTCTTATACTAATTGCTGAATCACTACTACCTTTGCCACTCACTGGCTCAGAGGATACTAAATGGTCCTCACATGTTAAGAGCTAAGTATCACAATGTAGCAAGTCCTATAATGCCATCCAGATACTCCAACAAGAAAAGGACATTAAAGGAAAAGAAACAGACGTTGCCCTTGGGTAGCAGAGACAGTTGGGAGTCTGAATCTGAGGCCAGCCTGTCTACAGAGCAAGCACTAGAACAGCCAGGACCACACAGAGAAACTCTGTCCTGGGGAGGGGTGGGACCTTAAGTACATTGCGTGCGTGTCTTGTTTATCTGCACCTTCACTTAGGCAAAGCATGAAAATGCCTTTATAAGATAACTGGAGAGAACTAAGCACCAGCTAGATACTATTAGACCATGGTGGGTGACTGTATCATCACTTAAAATGTGTTGGATATGATTGATAAGTGAGGTGAATGACGGCATGTGTTTATAATTTGCTTTAAATTTTTCTTGCTGAGAGTGTTGGGGAGCAAGGGAAGTGATGGAATAAGAATGTCAGCCATGGCCACACGAGGCTCTTCCATGTTTTTGTATATTTGAAAAGGTTCACAGTAAATGGTTGTGTATTCACATACACGTGTTTGGGGGGTACATGTATGTATGTGTGCTCATGTGTGTGTGTGTGTGTGTGTGTGTGTGTGTGTGTAGGTATGTGGAGGCCAAAGGTCAACCTTGGGAATTGTTTTTCAGGCACCATTCACCTTGATTTTTCTTATTCATTTATTTACTTATTTATTTAGAGAAAGGGTCTGTCTGTGTATCCTCAGCAGGTCTGGAACTCACATCTCATTTTTTGACACAGGGTCTCTCACTGTCTGGAATTCATCAGATAGGATAGGCTGGCTGACCAGTGAACTCCCATGGATCCACCTCAGTGTTAAAATTACAACTGTGCACCTCCACACCCCAAGAGTCGTAGGGACGGAACTCTTGTGCTTTTAAGCAAGCCTTTTTTTTTTTCCCTGACCAAGCAACCTCCCAGGCCCACTAAAATGTTTTTCTTTGTTTTGCTTTTAAGTCAGCAGGTGAGATTGTGCTCCTTGGTGCCAGCGCTACAATAGAGTCACCCTCAGGGAGGGTCCCAGGCTGTGGAGCATTCTGGGGTGTCACACAAAGACAAGGGAAGAGTTCAAGTAGCTCCCCAAGGATATAACACGTCCCAGACAGGGCATGGCACACTTTTCTAGTTACAACAATCTAGTCTTACTGTCCAAGATGAGAACCAGGTCGCCTGGGCCAGGATCCAGCGTTGAAACCTTTGTCCTGAGAGGAGCCCTTCTGCACAGTGACTCACCATATTCTTTCACCTCGACTGTATCGATTTCCTTCTCTTGGCTTGAACTCTCGTACTCTTTGTTCCAGTGCGAAAACAGATCTATGTTTTATAACACTGGTTTAGATAAAATTGATTTTCTGAACGTTCATCTCTGATGGACACGCTCTGACCAGTTCACTCCTGCCAGGTATTATTGGACACTGGCTGTTGGAAGGGCCCGAAGGCCAAAACACCGTGGCCATGAGCACAGTTCATGGTCTTCAGCACCTTGCTCATAGAGGGAGCCAGGAGTCCTCAAAGAAGTGGCTGGCTCCAGCATTAGGCCTCGTGTGTACAACAGAAATATGTAGTGTGTTATCACGCTGCCAACTAAGCTGTTGTGAAAGGGACGCAGTGAGCAGATACTGAGGGGCTCAGGGATCACATTGGACACAAACTGAGTATCTAAGCACTGAAGCCCTGTGGTGAGTTGTGAGCCACCAGAGAAAATAGGGACGTTAAATCCATAGGGATGACGAAATTATCATGAAGGGAAGGAAGACTCCTGCCCAAAGGACTGATAACTGTGGAGGAATGGAGAAAGGAAATCGTTTGCAGACACTGCCGTGAGCACTAATACAGGAAAGTCACTGAGGGATGTTAAGGCCGAGGGGGAAGTTTGCCATGATGTCAGAATCTGGGCACAGTCTTCCATGATCTCTTCATAGACTTCTGACTTGCTGCGGAGGTGTGCAGTAATGCTATGTAGTAGAGAAATGCCTTGCCCTGTGCTCTATGAGCGTCATCAAGAAAGGGCCTTGAATGTCGCTGCACTTGTTCAGCTGGGCAGCGCAGATGAGCAGGAAGCGAGGGATGAACTTCAGGTGAGGGCAGCTCTACTTAAAACTGGGACATCAGGTCTACCCTTCAGAAATGCACTGTCAGGAAAGAAAAGCAAAGGCTGTAGGAGTCCCCACGACTACAGGCAGTGGAGAGCAGTGTCGGTACCAGAGCCTAGAAATACTCTGCCCCTGGAGAGAAGCCGTGCTCTGAAGAGCGACAGGGAGGCCAGGAAAGGTAGTACATGCCTTTATCCCAAACTCAAAGATATGGGGGCAGATCTCTGAGACTCTATTTAAGAGAGAAGGTGGTGGGGGTGGGGGTGGGGGTGAGGGGGGTGGCTGGAGAGATGGCTCAGAGGTTAAGAGCACTGTCTGCTCTTCTCGAGGTCCTGAGTTCAATTCCCAGCAATCACATGGTGGCTCACAACCATCTATAATGTGATCGGATGCCCTCTTCTGGCCTGCAGGTGTACATGCAGGTGGAATATATAATAAATCTAAAAATATATTTAAAAAAGAGAGAGATGGCAGGGAGAGAGAGGGAGGAGCAGAAGGAGGACGGAGAGTTAAAGGGAGAGAGTTGGAAAAATGAAACAGAAGAATGTAGATCGTAGATTGGGTGAATGTATTGACATTAAATTTAGTGGTGGTCAGACTTAGAGTTACCTGAGAGGCTCTCTCTGTTCTCAGGGAGCCCATTTAAGGTGGGAAGGCCCAGTGTATGCAGCTTACTCTCAGACAGCTTACAAAGATCCATGCTTGTCGATACCAAAAAATGCTAAAGCAAATGGGACCTCATGGGAGCCACCGACAAACTGGGAAATGGATAGAGGGGTACTGTTTTATATAAAGTTTTCCATAAATTTGAAATTGTTTCTAAATATAAAGTAAAAGTATCCAACAGCCCAGTTATTCTTGGTATTTGAGCCATTGGTCTACATTTGTTATGCCTCAGGGTTACTGAAATGGATTGTGTGTGTTTGGGGGGGTCGGGGGGCCAGGGGCTCAGGGGATGCAGGGGGTTGTTGCCACTTCTGTGTTTTCTGCCATTGCTGTTTGAGGTCAGTGAAATGACCAAACATTTTCTTTCTTTCTTTCTTTCTTTCTTTCTTTCTTTCTTTCTTTTCTTTCTTCCTTCCTTCCTTTCTTTTTAAAATTTATTTTCTTGCTGTTCTGTTTCATTTATTTATTTATGTGTGTTTGTTTGTTTATTCACTTTACATTCCTTTCAGAGTCCCCTTCCTCTTCTCCTCCCAGTTCTACCCTCTCTCCCTCTTCCTCCGTCTCCCCTTCCCTAGTCCTTAGAAAAGGGGAGCCCCCACCCACCCCAGCTCATCAGGTTGCGTCAGGATTGAGCACATCCCTTTCTTCTGTGGCCTGGCAAGGCATCGCTGCCAAGGTCAAAAAGCAGGCAAGACAGTCCATGTCAGAGACAAGCCGCAGTCCCCTCTCTGGTAGGTCCCCATGAAGTGTGAGCTGCCCATTGGCTACCTCTGTATAAGGGGGCCGAGGCCCAGTCCATGCATGGTTCCTGCTTCACTCTCCTCAAGCTCCCCCTGGTTAGTCGGCTCTGTTGGTCTTCTTGTGGAGCTCCTGTCTCTTCCAGGTCCTTCTATTCTTCCCCTCACTTTTCCACTAGACTCCCTACAGTTCTCCCAATGTTTGGCTGTGAGTCTCAGCATCTGTTTGGGTCCACTGCTGGGCGGAGCCTCTCAGAGGACAACAATGCTAGGCTCCTGTCTGCAAGCATAGCAGAGCATCGTTTATGGTGTCAGGGGTTTGCTCTCTCCTACCTTGTTCCCTCTCCTCTGATGCCTGTTTCTACTTCCCCCTCTGAGTGAGATTCAAGGATTCTCCCTAGCATCCTCCTTGTTACTTAGCTTCTTTGGGTCTGTGAATTGTAGTGTGGTTATCCTGTATTATGTGGCTAATACCTGCTTATAAGTGAGTATATACCATGTGTGTCTTTCAGGTTCTGGGTTAACTCACTCAGGATGATCTTTTCTAGTTCCATCTATTTGCCTGCAAATTGCATGATTCATTTTTTTTTTATATAGCTGAGAAGTATTCCATTGTGTAAATGTACCATAATTTCTGTATCCATTTTTTGGCTAAAGAACATCCAGGTTGTTGCCAGGTTCTGGCTGTTATGAATAAAGCTGCTATGAACATAGTTGAGTAAATGTCCTTGTTTGGTAGAGCATCTTTTAGGTATATGCCCAGGAGGGGTATAGCTGGGTCTTGAGGTAGCACTATTGCCAATTTTCTGAGGAATCACCAGATTGATTTCCAAAGTGGTTGTACAAGTTTGCATTCCCACCAGCAAAGGAGAGTGTTCCCCTTTCTCCACATCCTTGCCAGCATGTGCCGTCACCTGAGTTTTTGAGTTCTTAGCCATTTTGACTGGTGTAAGATGAGATCCCAGAGTGATTTTGATTTGCATTTCCCTGGTGACCAAAGACGTTGAGCTTCTCTTTAAGAGCTTCTTGGCCATTTGAGATTTCTCTGTTGAAAATTCTGTTTTAGCTCTGTACCTCCCCTCTGCCCTTTGTTGGATGTCGGGTTGGTAAAGATCATTTCCCAATCTGTTGGCTGCTGTTTTGTCCTGCTGACAGTGTCCTTTGCCTTACAGAAGCTTTTCAGTTTCAAGAGGTTTCATTTATTGATTGTTGATCTTAGAGCCTGAGCTGTTGGTGTTCTGTTCAGGAAGTTGTCTCCTGTGCCAATGAGCTCAAGGCTGATCCCCAATTTCTATTCTAAAAGACTTAGTGTGTCTTGTTTTATGTTGAGGTCTTTGATCCACTTAGACTTGAGTTTTGTGCAAAGTGATAAATATGGATTTTGCATTTTTCTACATTAGACACCCAGTAAGACCAACATCATTTGTTGAAGATGCTTTCTTTTTTCCATTGTATGGTTTTGGCCCCCATGTGAAAAATAAGGTGCCTGTAGGTATGTGGATTTATTTTGGGTCTTGGATTCAACTTTATTGATCAACTAGTCTATTTCTCTGCCAGCACTATGCAGTTTTTTTTTCTCTCATTACTATTGCTCTGTAATATGGCTTGAAACCAGGGATGGAAATACCTCCAGA
>NC_140486.1:4178622-4263622 GCF_964271855.1 Acomys minous | reverse complement strand
GAGTAGGAAGGGAAAGACTTCTCAGGTTTCCTTCTTGAGCAGACACGCTGGTTCTAACCCCATGATGCATTAAAGGACTAGGTTCTTTGGGTTCAGCACAGCACAGCTTTGGATTGAGCCAGGCCAAGATTTTGGCGTGAGCCAGTTTTGAGACCTGAAATTTAATGCACTAGCGGGGGCAGCCAGTGGTAGCTCTCGCCCCTTTCCAGCTGTGACACTTAAATGTGGGTGTGGGGGCTCACGCACTGCGTTCCACTGCCACTGCTGTCTCAGTAGAGACCAAAATGGTGTAGATTTCAGACCCTAAAGCTGTTACCATGCGGCGGGCTCTGATCTTGACTTCAAAGCCCAAACAGAGTCGGAGTAAACCTGAGAACTTACTGCCTGTGTTGGGAGGTCGTGGGAGTCATTTCAAAACCACTGTACTCCTGCAGTGAAGGACACTTGCATTCAGGGACCCTGTTTGTGCTCCCCCCAGGAACGTGCGTCAGGGGCAGACACATTCCTGAGCATGCTTGGTGAAGGGGTATGTTTCCCAAAACAGCTGAAGTCATGCACGAAGGAAAGAGGGTGGGTGTGGACACATTTGGGGCATGCTAAGCTGAAGATCTTGGAACACGTGTTTGAAAGGCTGAAATGGGGACGGGGCGCTTCTGGACATGCTCATCTTAGGTTATAAAGATAGTGGTCTCAGGAACACGAGTGGGCATGCCCAGTCAGAATCCTAGATACAGAAGGACAGAGAGCCTCTAGGCATGCTAAGCTTCCTCCACACTTGAGGGGGTGGTGAAGGGAGCAGGGGAGGAAAAGAAGTTAATATATGAGTTTAAAATATGAGCGTCAATAGGAATTTATTTTAGAAATTTGCCACTAGGGGTGTGTGTCTTGCTTTTGTGGCCAAGGAAAGTACATGGAGCAAGTCTTGCCAGAAGGCAGATGTTCTGGAGGAGAGGACCAGGCTGTTCACTGTCATGGAAAGAAAACATTTAGAGGTTTGAGTTCACCCTGGCTCAAACCCTACAGCACTAATGGACATTGAGAGAGAGAGAGAGAGAGAGAGAGAGAGAGAGAGAGAGAGAGAGAGAGAAATCTAAAGATGGGTGACTTCTGGAAATAGATGATCTGAGGTGGACATTATGGATGCCTCTTTTGGAATGGCAAGGAACCAGAGGACATTCTATGTGACGAATGGGAAATGACTCCTTCCGTGGGACACCAACAGCTTCCTCTCGCTACTGTAATCCTCACTAGTTCAAGCCCATGGCAGCGGGAATGCAGATGATCTACTCCCTGTAGCAGGGACCGTCAATCATTCAAGCATGCTTGGTGCCGACCACAGCCCTATGGTGACTCTCTGGAAGGACGCTGCTGCCTAGTGGCTGGCGTGGCAGTGCCGCTAAACCCCGTGGCAGGGGCTCAGGAGCTTGCCCATGGAATAACGTGCTTACTGTACAAATATGAGAACCCGAGTGTGATCTGTAGCACTCACGTAAGAAGCTAGGGGTTATGATACACACGTGTAACATAGTGCTGTGGAGACAGAGACAAGCGGATTCCTAGCCAGCCCGCCTAGCCTAGCCTTAGATCCTAGTGAGAGGTCCAGTCTCAAAACGTGAGGTGGGTGGCTGCTGAGGAGTGACAGCCAAGGTTGGTCTCCACATGCACATGCATATACACACACCTGCACACGTACAACACACACATACACACACGAATGAGAGAGGGGGGGGGCGAATGCCTTACATTCCAGTTTTAGCCAAGCAAACCCATCCCAAGTTGCTCATGTTTTACAATGGCATCATTTCTCAGTTGCGTGGGCTGTTTAGCCATACAGTTAGCAAGGAGCGCTGAGTCCTTTTGAAGTTTATCTGTTTTTCTTTTTTCTTTTTTGCTTATTATTTGGTTAAGATACTAGGGACAAACTTATTGGCTAAAATATTTGTAAGTCAAATATTTATAATTGCATCACCCTTCATGTAAGAAAAAAAAAAAAAGAACTCAATGAACAGTCTGTGAACCAAAGGTCAGAGTAAATCAACCGGAAAGGCGGGGCTTCTTCCAGGTTGATTTATAATTTGTATGTGTGTGTGGGTGCATCTGTCCATCCATGTGTGTGTGTGTGTGTTGTCTGTGTTTTTGTGTGTATTTTAAATACAGTCAATAGAAGCAACCAAAAGATGTGCTTGTTGTTATTGTATGGCCATCTGGAGAGGTGACTTTTGCTCCGTCCTTGGAGTACTGTGGTCTCCACAGTAAGGTGGGCCTGTGGGAAGCTGGAATACCCATAGCCTTGAACATGTCCAAAGCCCAGCTCTGTCAACCTTTCATTTCAAAAAACATACTTCAAAGCCTTTGACACATGAGGAATTCTGAAAGGGGGGGGGCAGTTCTATGTTAGGTCACCCCAGGAAGGGTGATATTGGGCAAACTGTTAAAGTCCACGTGGGGGCATCTGAGAACATACAGACACAGCAAACAGGCTGCGTGCCCAGGGCAGGGGTGGCCGCTCACCTAGAGAGGGCAGGGGTGGCTCTCTGTTGATTTGTAAGGAGGTGCCTTGCTAGCTAGGGATTGTTGTCTTCCTATGGAATGGACTGTGCTCTTGAGACAGATATTAAGAGGGCATGTAGAGCTCCCAAAGCACGCCTGCCACTACCCTCGGAGTCAGAAGCAGGACCACACCCAGAAATACAGCCAACAGGAAAACCACTAAGGGAGAGGTGGGCAGAGATTCTGAAACTCACTCTCTGGGCTCTGGGGGAAAGAAAGACCAGGCTCCACTTTCTCCTCTGGCCCTAAAGGTCTCAGTTAAGAGGAGGCCAAGAAGATGGCACCTGTGGTAAAGCCTGGGGTTCAGGCCCTGGGGGTCAGACCTTTCTCAAGGTTGACTTTGGGTCCCTGGCCCATGACCAGCCTTGAGAGGACAATGACTTACCTCTACCCGAGTCCCATCTCAGGGTTGTGGCTACCTGAGAATTGTAAGGTGGTGTCTCTGTCATCCTATGGTCAGCCTTTATAAAGGTGTACAGCAGAGTAAGAGGGCAGAGGCTCCGATCCAGGTGACAGAGAAGCACAGACACTCCAGGGATTCAGTTCTAAGGACCCATATGACTGGTGACTTCGGTGGGCTTCGCTGTCAGCTCTTGGGGTCATACAACTTGGTTCTGACCTTCTCCACTTTGGACAACACAGAAAAACTCTATCTTAGCTTTTACCACTTCAGGTTTGAGAATGTAATGGTGACGACCTTTTTAGGCTGTTGTGAGAATGAAATGCGCTACTTCATGTCAGATGTTTCCTAGTGTTCAGTGTTATTGTTGGATTTGCCAAGAAAGGCGGTGTGTATTGAGATACGTATTCTGTGTCTGGAGCTTTGGCATGTCTAGGGAGCACGCTGGAAGTGTGTGTGCCTTATCTGAGATTGTGCATAATCAGTTTTTAATTTTTTCATTGATTCTTTGTGAGTTTAACATCGTGTTCATTTCCTCATGCCCTCATATCTGCCCTTGCAACGTCCCCCCTAATTAAATCACACATAAACAAACAAACAAACAAACAAAACAAAGCACAGAAAACATCTTGTGGAAGCTGTAGCGTGTCACAGTGTGTCCCACAGGATATCCCTCTGTCCACACATAGTTACCTGCAAATGTTCATTAAAATGAGTCACTGGTCTCGTTAAACAGCATCACTGCGGTGCAGCTCACATTCTGTTATATGCCTTATATGGGAAGTGAAACAGATTGCAGTTCTGTAATACTGGCTGAGATCAAAATCATAAGACAGTCAAAAGTTAAGATTTCCCACAGTAAGAATGACATTTTGTTATTTGATATATAATTGTATATTAATTATACAGAGGAACTAGCTTAAGTTAAACATTCTGTAATCATTCCATTATTGTGACTTATGCCTCTTTCATGAAGATATTCAATAGTTCTGAGTTCATAGAGCATGGTAAAATTATATCATCATACTCATGATTGTTTACAAGGGGCAAAGTAAAATTATTGTAAAAACTCGACATTTTAACAAAGAATAGATGAAGAAGCCTACTAACTTATAAGATAAATAAAAAATATGATATATGAGCCTGGTGTGGTGGTGCACAGCTGTAATCCCAGCACTCGAGAAGGCAGAGGTAGACAGATCTCTGTGAGTTTGATGCCACCCAGGACAGCCAAGGCTACACAGAGAAACCCTGTCCCAAAAAAACAGAAAAAGAAAAAAGAAAAAGAAAATAATGTGTATCTGTAGGCACAATTTATTCTGTGATTCAAATGCTGATTTCTGCCCCACCCCCATATGTTGTATGAACTGCTCCCCAATTGTCCCCCTTGTATGCCAATAAAGCAGCTTATAGCCAATCACCGAGCAGGGGAGAGAATAGGGCTGGACTTCCTGCCAGCCAGGGGAGGAAGAGTTAGAACAGGAAGCCAGGGGATTCAGCCACAGGCAGAGCTGCGGGAGAGATAAAGATTTATCTGCAACAAAGAAAGAACTAAAAAGCAAGTAACTTGGGGATTTTTGGCAAAGATGGAGTCAGGATAACATAGAGGGTTAAGAACAGACTTAAGCTGCTCAAGATAGTGTTGTAAAGCTTATTTTTAAACTAATATAAAAATAGCCTAAATTAGTTCCATGATAACTGGGTTAAGAGAGAAACTAAGAAACACACAGTTTTATAAAAATAGCACCAACAAATGTTGTATTTTTATGGTTTTAATTTTTTATAATCTGAATAAATGGATACAATTGTATTAGAAAAATACAAACCATTGTAATATAGATCCTATTACTCTAGAAGAAGCAGAAATTATGCAAGTAAACAAAGAATATTTAAAGAAATGAAAATTCTACCCACGAGATTCCAGTATAATATTTTTAGGGGGCTCTTACCTCTTTTTCCCCCACTGCATCTCTCTCTCTCTCTCTCTCTCTCTCTCTCTCTCTCTCTCTCTCTGTCTCTGTCTCTCTCTGTCTCTCTCTGTCTCTGTCTCTGTCTCTGTCTCTCTGTCTGTCTGTCTGTCTGTCTCTCTCTGTCTCTCTCTCTCTCTGTCTCTCTCTCTCTCTGTCTCTGTCTCTGTCTCTGTCTCTCTCTCTCTCTCTCTCTCTCTGTCTCTCTCTGTCTCTGTCTTTCTCTGTCTCTGTCTCTGTCTCTCTGTCTGTCTGTCTGTCTGTCTGTCTCTCTCTCTGTCTCTCTCTCTCTCTGTCTCTGTCTCTCTGTCTCTCTGTCTCTCTCTCTCTCTCTCTCTCTCTCTCTCTCTCTCTCTCTCTCTCTCTCCAAAAGGAGATTTGTTGTTTCTTGGGGCTGGAGAAGTAGTTTAGTGGGGTCTCTCTGTCTCTCTCTCTCTCTGTCTCTCTCTCTCTCTCTCTCTCTCTCTCTCTGTCTCTCTCTCTCTGTCTCTCTCTCTGTCTCTCTCTCTGTCTCTCTCTGTCTCTCTCTCTCTCTCTCTCTCTCTCTCTCTCTCTCTCTCTCTCTCTCTCCAAAAGGAGATTTGTTGTTTCTTGGGGCTGGAGAAGTAGTTTAGTGGGGTAAAGCACCTACTGGTGCTGGGACTAGGTTCAGTTCCCAGCAACTCTTGTTGGCTCATAACCATCTGTCACTCCAGTTCTAGAGGATCTGATGCCCTCTTCAGGCCTCTGCAGGCACTGCATGCCTGTAGTGCACATACAGACAGGCAGGCAAAACACATACATAAAGATAAATAAAGCTTAGAAACATTTTAAAAGGGAGTTTGAAAGTTTGAACAGAAGTACCGAGCAAGAGTGGACAATGCTGATCTCAGAAGATACAGGTTAGCTAGTGAAAATCTCCGTGTCAAGCAATGCATGTCTTCCTGTGAATTATTGGCCAGGAAGGTCCAAAAGTCACCAAAATAACACCGACTGTTACCACTGCTCTTGTTTGCTCACCATAACTAGATGATAAGACCCGTAGGTGAAGACACTACTCCATTTGGAGGCATAAAATAGAGAAAATAATCTCACCCTGCCCAGGAAGCTCTCTTCCTGATGGTCAGCTTACCTTAAGCCGGAGAGTGCTCCTGCTGGGGTCAAAGGTACCCGTGGTCTTACCCAGTGCTGGACCCTGCATTTAACTCTGACCCCGTGGCAAAACGTGCTCACTGCTGTATTAGTGGCCTGCCAACTATGGCTTAACCAACCGCTCCACAGGGGGGATTTCATGACTGGAATTATAAACCTAGTCAAAAGCCCGTAACTGGGGCAGTCATAGGCCCTAGCAACGTGTTACTTATATTTCCATCGCTTTGATAAAACACCGTAATGTAACCTTGGTTGCAAGCCAAAGCAAGCGGTGTTTATTTGGGCTTATGGTCTTAGAGGGTTAGGGTTCACAGCAAAGGCAGAGGCAGGAACAGCTGAGAGTCCGTCTTGATTCAGAGGCAGGAGGCAGAGACCACACTGGGAATGGCGCCAGTGAAACACCGGCTGTAACAAGGCCACACCTCCTAACCACGCCCCCAAACAGTTCCACCAACTGGAGACCAAGTAGTTAACTCGGCCCATGTGAGCCAAGGGGGGACATTCTCATTCAAAACATAACAAGTGGGAAACTTACTGTTGTTATTTTGTTAAATGACCTTGCAGTCGAATGGCATCCTACATCTCTACGTCCATACCCATAGGTTAAGGCAGCTCTTGACTTCGGTCAGAGAAACTGCTTTTTGCAAGGGCCAGTGGTTAGCGCAAAGACTCATAACTTGTCAAAGGGCTGAGTTAAAGGAACTCCAGGTGCTCAGCTGCGGATGAGTCAGCTTGCCAACACCCCACACACGTCATAGAAGAGCGTTTGGCAAGAGTGTAGGGTCACCGTGTGAGAAGCAAGCTGTGAATGCCAGCTTGTGTACGTGACATAGCTGTTCCACATACCAACTCACACCACTGTGTTACCTGCACAGATCAAGCCAGTTTAAGTCCCAGGTCGGGACGTGGAGGAGCCCCAAGACCACACTCAAGTTAGAGAAGCTACAGGAAATTGACGGATGTGAAGGAAAGGAGAGGGTGGAGGTGTGGCCATAGATGTCGGCCACATCTCCATGGATAATGGATGTGAATGAGAGGAGAAGGTAGGTGTGGCCATGGATAGGTCAGCCATGTCCCTGTGGATAGTCATCCATGTACGTATATGCAACACTAAAGGAACTTGAGGTCAAAGTCGTAGCAAAAATAAATAAATGGAAATAGGACATGAGCCTTGCATGGAATGCAGGGGTGCGTCCCTGGGTGGGAGTGGGTGAAGGAAGACAGTGGTGGACGGGTATGATCAATGTATGCTGTACATTTGTATAGAACATCCAAAGGGTATGATCAGTGTATGCTGTACAAATGTATACACGTTTCAAAGAGTAAAAAGTATTATTTAAAACACATTTTTCATCATCAAATGTTGAGTATTTGCTTTTGCTTTTGCGTCTAGCTCTGAGTCTGAAATGGACAGATAGGAATTTCAGTATTTACTGTTTACCGATTCAAACATCACTGTCTTGGTCTTTCCTGACTCCTTTCATTTCTGCCTTTGGAACATCCAGCTGTTTGACTATAGTTGTCTGTGCATCCTGGGCTTGGATAAGACACTCCCTGGTCACATGGACAGCGTAGCAGAGTTCCATTTGCCACTCTTCTGTATTAGTGTATTAATTTTAAGTTAACAACATTAAGGAAGATCTAAAATCAGTTGCTCTTTAAGGAAAAACTACCAACACACACACACACACACACACACACACACACACACACACGTTGTAAAACATAAAACATTATGGACCGTGGAAATGCTGGGCAGTGATAAAAACTGATCACCTTTGTGCCTCATGGTAACTGAGAAAAAGGATTCCAATTACATCAAGGTTTCTTATGGGCAAACCTGAGCCTCTAAGAAGCTCGTTTACCCATCCAGGGCCACTGAAAAGAGTTCCTTTTAGATGGTGCAGTCTTCCTTGGCTCTATCTGAAGTACCCCGTGTGCCTGCTATGGTTTGGGTCTCCAAAGCTCTCCAAAAGCCCATGTTAAATTTAGTTTAGTCCTCAGTTCATTAGGAGAAGGTAGAAGTGTTAAAAGATGGGGTCTAGTGGGAATTCTTCTGGTCATGGAAGTCTCCTTTCCTGCAGGGGATAGTGGAACCCTAACTCCTTCCTACCCCTTTCTTGCTTCCTGGCCATAAAACGCCATATTCTTAAAACTCAAATTCACACACATATCTGCTACACTTTTTGCTGCCATGTTTTGCACCTTTGTCACAAGCAAAACAACAGGGCCACTTGGGCACTACTGATAAATGTCAGTTTCCTGCATAGAGCCTCTGCTCCACCTCTCTGTCCCCTAAAGAACTTGACATCTATTTGGGGTGCTGGCTTCCTTCCCACTGCCATTCCTGAGCCCAGCTTTGAGGCTTTAGGAGAAGTGTGAGCCTTGTCCTGCACACCACGACATCTGGCTGGTATGAGTGTGGCATCTCACTGCAGTGCAGCTGAGGAGGAGGAGGAGGAGGAGCCAGGTTGTGACTCTGTATGCTGTGAGCTGGGGGACTTTGTTTCTGATAACACATGGAGCTAGTTGTTGGGGGGAGAGAGAAGACGCACATGCAGGGAGACTGCTGGTGGTTTAAAGACCTTTTCCAGCTGCCCTTCAGAACAGCTGTGCCTGTGACCTTCTTACATCCGGATTATCAGTCCTTCCCTACATCTCAAGGCCAGTAACTTTTTTTTTTTAAATGCATGGTTTGGCTGAATTGGCTTTTTCTGACACTTGAAGCTAACAATCTGAATCAATATAAGATTAATTTTCTAGGTATGTGTTTAACAGGAGGATGCTGAACCATCCCCACACACCTGTCTACTATTTGGCCAGGAAAAGAGAAGTGGTGATCACCGGGTGAGAATGATCTCAGTGTTCCCAGAGGAGGCTGCTATGATCACTCTCTCTGGGTGCAGCTTCTCTTGACTGTCAGCTCTCCGGCACACAAGGCAGGTGCACATTCTGAGCTGACCAGTCTCACCTGCTCCAGATGCAGTGATGCTCGTCTCAGCACCCCATGTACATGTTTCTTAGTGCAGTAGCATCCTTCTGCATCTGGACACATAAAGCCTTAAAATTATGTATTTTTGCACCCATCAAAATTTTGTCATGAAAGCTAGTTGCTTTCTAAGTGTACCTATGGAGACATTAGGCGTGTCTCTTTTACATGGCTGATGTAAATATTACCAGAGTACTGAAACTCTTTGTCCTGGTATGTAACTCATGCTGTTTCTTTCCAGAGTCTTCTATTCTAATCAGAACATGTAGGAGCTTGCATGTACTCAGCTTGGCATGGCTTCCGCCATCTTGTGGCTAATTGCCAGGATTGTCTCAGAAGAGCAACCCTAGTTGGTTTCCCCTTCTTAGTTTTTGTCTTTTTTTGGGGGGGCTGTTTATGGTATAAAATCCTTGAGGGGAAAAGAAACTTAAGGGGCAAGGGTTTAGTGTGGATTACAGCTCATGGGTACAATTCACCACAGTGGGGAAATCAAGGCAGCAGGAGCTCGGAGGTAGCTGACCACAGCACAGGCACAGTCAGGATGCACAGAGTAATGCATGCATGCTCAGTGCATACCTAGGGACTCCTAGTGTCAGTTTCTCAGTCAATTAACACAATTAAGACCCCGCCACCTTACCACCCCCCTCCCCCCAGACTTCAGCGGGAGTCTCTGTGAGATCTGTTGTGGCCTTGGAGCTGTTCGTGACACTCAACAGAGCTGGGGACAGGCTTCTAGTGCTTGCTTTCCAGAATGCAGTTCCTTATGACTGTGCCCTCAGAGAAGGGGCAAACATCCCCACATCTATCAAGAGAGCCCCCCCCACCCAGTTCCATTTGTGAGCCTCTGAATGCCAATTGTTTTATGCATTGTAAGCCAGATTGGCCAAGTTTAGCGGCTCTTCCTCCAGTTTCCAGGTGACAGCGGGGTTATCAAAACCCTACTTGGATTTATTTCTTCCAGTCCTTGGGAAAGGGAAAGGGATGAAAACAACCCACTGAGCACGTGCTAATGCAGTCCTATTTAATCCTTGCAATCAGCCCACGAGCAGGCTTCATTGCTGTTTTAGTTTTCCGACACTGCAGCTCTGAATTACCAAGCATTCTTGGCTTAAACAAGAAATAATTTTTTCTTTTGTTAGTTCTAGAGGTCAGAAGTTCAAGATGGAGTTACTGCAAAGCTGTGCTGCCTCCAGAAGGCTGAGAGGAGGCGCTTTGTTAGGCCTCCCTCATCCACTCCTGCCTGTGAATCCTTTTCAGTTCCTGGGTGACAGACATGTCACTCCGCTTTCTGCTTCCACCTCTGGATAGGCAGGTCCCTCTCCCACTCATTCTCCTGTGTGGTGTGTCTTCTCATAGGCCATCTGTACTGAATTTAGGGAGCTAAGTAAGCGTGGGTCATCTACACTTATTTGGATATTAAGTTCATCCGCAAAGGCACTGTTTTTACAAATGCAATGTCACAAATCACCTACAGGTCACCACTTTGTGGGTGACAAAACCGTGGGTCTCAAGCTGCGAGGTTTCTGCTGGGCTTTACTTTAGAAAAAGCAGAAGCGAGATGCAAGCCTACCCTGTCTGGATTGGAGCCGGTGTTGCTCCTCACAGGACAGCATCCGGGGCTGCGGGCGTGCCAGGTCCACTGTGCAGGCTGACAGCCCGCCGCCGCTGTTCATCCAGCATACAGGGCGACTAGACCCGCCCCGCCCCCATCACTAGCTTAGGTCTGTATCCATGCAGTTATTTATTATTGTTTACAGTCCAAGGCGCCCATGTACCGCCAATAAAAAGGCAACACAGAGTAGGATTCCCAGCTGCTAGAGAAAGGCTTCGCGCATGCGCCTTCAGGGCTGCGGGCAGACGGAGTCCAGGAACTTCCAACCTTGTCACAAAATGAGGAGTGGTGTCAGGCAGCAGGGTTCATCTGGAGGCAAGAACACCCAGGCCTCATTGGTGTTACTGTTCTGTCACCTGACTTTGTATTCAAGTACCCATGAGGGAGCCTATGTTCTTTTGTTTTTTGTTTTATTTCTCAAGATTTATTTATTTATTATGTATACAGTGCTTGCCTGCATGACAGAAAAGGGCATCAGATCACATTATAGGTGGTTATGAGCCACCATGTGGTTGCTGGGAATTGAACTCAGGACCTCTGGATGAGCAGTCAGTGCTCTTAACCTCCGAGCCATCTCTCCAGCCTTCTTGGAGCCACAGAATTGAAAGCTTTTGGTGTCTCTTTGAACCAACACTAATTCCAGCTCTAGTTGTTATTACCTAGTGAGGAAACCACATAGAACAAATAAGTGCATGGCTTGCCTTCCTCACTGGCACCTGCCCTCCATCCCTTACCAACAAAACAAAGCAAAAAACCCAAAACTTAAAAGAATTTGTGAATGAAAATTATATTGTTATTTGTATTTACACATATCTAAATAGCTACATGCACACATGCATATTAACATACTGAGTCCATTTATGTGTATTCCTATGTACATGTGTCCTGTGCTAACCGCTCGGTATTGGACTGCTTCTCCCACTCTCAGCAGGCATGGCTTCTGTGTAGCTCTTCATCTAGGAGTGCTCCCAGATGGGAGTTCCCTTGTCCACGCTTGCATGTCAGCTGGTGTTGTCATCGCGCTGATCTTGTTCAGGCAGCCATACTGTTGAGCGTTCATGGCTTCAGCTTTCTGTCACAGAGTGAAGACACCATCTGGCAGCAGATGTTCTGGTCTTTGGACTCTTACCATCGTTCCCGGCCTGCTCCACGATTTTCTCCTTAGCCTTAGCTAGAGGGGTCGGTACTGCGGACGTGTTGGTGGGGGTTGGACATCTACAGCCACTCACCCTCTGTGTTTTGGCTGACCCTGTATCTCTACAGCAGTCTCCATCTGTTGAAGTAAACAGAGGCATCCTTGATGAGAGGCAAGAGCTACATCTGGGAGCCCAAGGCTAGTGTCGAGAACGCAGCTGGGAATTGTATCGGTTTAGGGAAATGGCAGTAGAAAGCTCTTCTCTCAGGTCTTTGATTTCTCCAGGCACGAGAAGTCGGCTGGATTTACAGTACCAGGAATGAATTTCCTCCTGTTGAGTGGGCTTTGAGTCCCATCAGACAGATGTTGTTACCTTTAAAATAAAAGTGCCATTGTTGAACTGTGGGAGTATCTTGCTGCCCCAGTCCTTGTGGTGTGGCCCATAGGCTAAACAGCTCAGTGGGACCAACTGTTCCTGACTTGGCAGCTTCCATAGCATGGCACGTTCTATTGGGTGCTCCACTTCCGCCCCTTGGAGGGGACTGTGGAGAGAGAATCTGGATGAGGTTCACCTTGACCTTCCAGGTTATTCACTGTGCTCAGGGAACTTGGGGCTATTTGACAACCTGAGGAAGTTCCTTTGGTCACAGGGGATGTCAGACAGTTCACCTGAGGCTCAGGGGAATTCCCTAGCTCTACTATCAGTGCTGGGTTATGGTTCAACTCAACACCCAGGGCAGAGGTCACGGGTACAAAGGGTAGTGTTTACGTCTTTGGACTAGTCAAAGGTTACACAATCATATTCTCTCTTGGATTTGGAGAACCTTCATCTCCCCCTAAGCAGATACAGTGTGTCTCTTTTTTTTTTTTTAGAGTAGGAGACAAGAGGAATACCAGGTTGGTCTCAGCAGGTGCTGGCTACTCAGAGAGGTAGAAGTCTCTAGAACAGCCTGGCAAGACTTTTGGAGAGTACATTCAACCAAACCAAACCAAACCAAACCAACCAACCAAAGCCTTTCTCAAATCCAGACAAATCATCATTTGATGACAGAAAACCATCACTGAGGTGTTTCCTGGGTCCATTTAGTTTCTAATGCTGTAGCTCTTATAAACCTCCTTCTCCAAACAAACACAAATGAAGGTTCCAATTCCCTCTCTTTCCATATTGAATGCAAGATCCCTCAACATCATATGAGGCTAGTGGATGCCCTTTCCTCCCTCCCCCTCTCCCTCCCTCCTTCCCTCCCCTCTCTCCCCAGCATGCTCCCTGCCTTTCTCCCTGCATTCCCTTTGCTTGTGCCCTGAGGGGCTCTCACACTCACAAGCAGTTAGTTCCTGTGCTTTTAATGTGCTCATTCTTGAAGACAGGGTCGAGTCTTTCTCAATTCTGTGGCCTCCCTGCCAGGTACAGGCTTAGAGAATGTATGGAGTAAAACAGTAAAAGCTTTCTTGAATTCCTGAGGGTTCTGTGAACAGTTTTTTACCTTATTATTTAAATATGTTTACTGGGTATCTTTCTCTGTCTCACTTCTGTTGCCATGACAAAGACAAAGAGCAGTTTGTGTGGGGGGGGGGGGGTTTGGGGGGATGGAAGAGGCTTCTATAGTTCCAGATTTGAGTCCTCACTGCAGGGGAGTCAAAGCCAGAACAGGAGGCAGCTAGTTAGGACGAGGAGAGCAGTCCCAAATAGTGTGGTTCACCAGATCATCATCCTATGCCAATTAACGCAATTAACAATGCAATTAACAACACAATTAATGCAATTAACAACACAATTAACACAATACTCCACAGACATCCCACAGCTCAACCTGATCTAGTTCATCTCCTGGGATTTAAATAATGTTATGGTGTAAATAAATTCTGTATAAAATTAATCTTTAACAAACATTGAGGGGATATCTAAAGAAATAACAGGGCCTAAAGAATGCCATTACACATGCCTCTAATCCCAGCACTCAGGGAGGCAGCGACAGGCAGAGCTCTGTGAGTTTAAGGCCAGCCTGGTCTAGAGTCCAGGACAGCCAGGGCTACACAGAGAAACCCTGTCTCAAAAAAAAAAAAAAAAGTCATTACAGTGTAAATACGTGCAATCCAACTTTATAAATGGTGTTTATGTGCACTCATACTGTGGTGTCAGTGGCCCTCTAGTGGTTCTGAGAGTTAGCGCATGAGGTATGCTGCGGATCCTTAGGCTCTGCGTGGGGAGACACAAAGAAATTAACAAGTGTAAGAAAGACGAACAACTCATCACTGAGAAGATAAACAAGATTGACAAACAAGGTTTGCCTCCTCCAAAAAGAAAGACAGGACGCAAATGAACAGAACCCGAAATGAATGGAGAAACACCAAAGAAATTCAGAACACCATAAAGGAATACTTTAAAAATCTGTACTCAAGACTCTTAGAAGAAAGAAGGGGTGCAGTGGGCATGAAAGGGGATGAGAGAGTATTGGGGGGGGGGGGAATGACCTAAACACATAATACACGTGTATGAAATGGCCAAAGAATAAAAAGTAAATAAGCAATGTAAAAGGACAAAAAAACATTTATCAGATTTTTCTTCCCAAGAAAGAGAATGTAGGTTACTTAATAACTGAATCTTATGTTCAAGATTAGTTTTATTTAGTGCACATGTGCTTGTACTAGTGTACATGTGTGTGTGGGTGTAAATGCCAAGTGTGTGAGTGCTCCTGGAAGCCAGAATCATCTGGAGTGGGAGTTACAGGTTGTTCTGAGCCACGCCGTGTGGGTGCTGGCAACAGAACTCGGGGATCTCCACAGGGACAGTGTAGCTGTTTCTTCACCCCATAACTGACCCTTTAATGTTCAGGCGAAAAGCACCGGTAGCTCCTCCCACATTGCCGTGGTCCAGCAGCCCCCTGACCTGCCGGGCCACCACTCTTGGGGGACTGAGTGCTCACGTCCCCTCACATGAGGCAACCATCACAGATGCCAGGACAGGAGTCCTTCGAGGAAAATCCTGGCGATAAGCAAGCGCAGTGGGAACACAGAAGGAATCACGGCGGAAAAAGGCACCGGTGGAGGACGGTGGAGGACGGTGGAGCACGGTGGATGAGAAGAGGCTCCGGGAAAGTGCCTCTCCTCTCCAGTGACAAGTTCAGAACAGAAGTTTTAAAGCGCAGTTAAGCTCCACGGTACAGTTTTTAAAAGGCGTGCAAAGTAGATTTACACCTTGCAAGCAGTCCTGCTCAATAGAATCTGAACAAGGCCTTTGCATGGCGTATTAAAATGCTTCAGAGCTCGGAAGCTATTTCCTTCTTGCAACCTAAATCATTTCCACCAAAAGACAGAATTTAATTAAGCTAAACACTCTTAAGCACATCAAACAATCCAATCTTCCTTCCTGTCTGAAGGGTTGCCCAAATATGAAGACTGGGCCCCTGTGAATTATAATGAACAGTTAGGTTCTATGAATATTTCTTTATAATGCTGCAATTTCCATAAAGAATCAAAGGGTATTTCCAAAATCCATTTCAGGTAAGTGGAGAAAATCACATCTGGGATTTTCCTCTGGCACTGGTGTCAAAAACACTTCATGGCGACACCTGTCAAAAGCGTTAAGGTGAACAGAGGCCTGAATTATATTTTAAAATAGGAAGCCCGGTGCAGTTAGCAGCCGGGCGGCTGGGCTGTTTAATGCTGATTTGCAGGCTTCTAAGCTGGGCTATATCTGGTCAGCCATGCCGTTCTGTAGAGCACACTATTACAGGGGTACAGTGTTGTCACCCCCGGGTGTATGGGTTAAGATGGCGGGAAATGAGCAGTACAGAATATCGGGATTTGTGGGGTGGTCTCCTAAATTGAGTGTTTTTTTTTTTTTTTAATAAGTTACACATTTTTAAAAAGTGCTTACACTTTTGGGGTGGTGGTGGTGGTGGATACCATTCTGTTATGTTTTAGGTGTAAAATGTCTCCCACAGGCGCTTGTGTTTGCTCAAAAACTTTCCCAGCTGTTGCTGCCGAGGTTGTGGGACGTTCAGGAGGTGGGGCCTGCCTGGAGGAGGCGGGCCACTTCCGGCAGGTCCTCTGTTTTTAGCTGGACCAAAGCTCAGTTTTCCTCTGTATTCTCCCTCTTCTTCTCTTTCATTCTCTTCCTCTTTCTTCTAGACTTGTTCCTCTTGCCTTGGGGCCATCTGCTTCCGTGAGTTCCCAGCTACGATGCATGTCTGTCCCCTTTAACCACCAGCCAGGGCGGTCTTTCTCCGGCAAGCTGCCTTGACAGGCATCCCATCCCAGCTCCCAGGACAGCAGCTTCGGCTCTGAGAACACCATCACAAGCTGCTCAGCTGGAGGAAGGTAAGTCTAGGGTTTCGGGCTTCATCTTTCTCTCCGTTTCCCTTTGGGCATCCAAGGAGCCCAGTAACAGCTGTGTTAAGGATATCTGTCTTTGCCCACACCACGGAGAGTCAAATAAGTTGTCTCTTCAGCAGGTTAAATGTGTCAGCTTTTATTAAGTTACTGCAGCTGTGTGTGCACGGAGGCTTTCTGAGGAGGGACTCCCACACACTTGCATAGTTTTGCAGGAAGCTTCTTGGTACAGTCTTCAGCTGCAGAGTCTGGACCTGCCTCTCACAGGGCGTCTGACTGGCCCCGAGTCAGAGCACAAAACCCATTTTCAGGGCAGAAACAAATTTCAAGAGAGAATGTGGAGACAATGGTGTCTGTGAAGACACTTTTACTCAGCGGCTCCCTGTCATTCACCTTACTCGAGAATTCTATTATAGAACATAGATTCTCCTGTACTGCCAAGTATGGAGCAGCTGTCCTCTCCAAAACATGCGACTGCACCTCATATCTGTACTGTGCGAATGTGACCGTAATCTGGAAGCATATTTGTGATGTAACTAAAGGTTCTGAGATTGAGGGTCATCATGGGTCACAGTGTGGACCCTCAGTCCAATGGCAGGTGTTACTACAAGGACCGAAGGACCCACATATGGAGACCAAGGGGCCAGTGAGGCCGGGGTAGCCAAGGGAGACGTGGAGCCACCAAGAGGAAGCATCAGCAGAAAAGATTTCTCCCTGTGTCCTCCAGACACCTCGGCCTCATCCCTGGTCTCCAGAGTGGGGGAGAATACCTCTTTGTGCCCCAGGACAGTTGGTAGACATTTTTGGCAGGTGCTGAGGATAAATACGAACGCAGCCCCAGAACTCCCAAAGCCAAGGTTTAAGGAAGCTTAAAGTGACATCATCGACAGGCAGGTTGGGAGATGGTGTCCAAGTAAATGTTCTGGGCCAGAGGCTTAGGAAACTTCATGTTTACCAAGGAATTTGAAGGCTACAGAAATATGGAGGTCCAGGCATTCCTCCAGAGTTCTGCTGAGGTGACCTCGGCTCACAGTCTTAATGACAGGAAGGCCCAAGGCCCAGAGATCTGCCATATGTATCTGGTTGCCACCCAGGTAGGGTGCCTGACTGCCCTCTGTCCTGTGCCTGGTCTGCAGGCTCTGCTCACTCCACCCACCTCTCCATCCTGCCCTTCCCTGCCTCTGCCACGCCCTGTTTTTGGTTGACGCTGAAGCACTAGTCACAGGACACAGGTTTGCAGAATACGCCCTGCATTGACTGTTGGGGTGCATGTTCTCCCCTGTCCCCAGCTCACTCCCGTGACCACTCCTCCTCCAGTGCCCAGTGCAAACGCTGCTGCTCCCTCTGTCCCCACACACTGGTCTTGCAGTCCCTGTTGCGGCTCCTTCTGTATCTGGACGTTGCGTCACTCTTCACTTCCCATTTGCATCAGCTCAGTTGTGATGGCGTGCTTGGGCTCCTTGATTTTCTCTCCTTTTCTCTGTTCCCTAGACTTGTGGCTTTATTGCTTTTCACCAAATTTGAAATTCTTCGTGGCCACAGTATATTCAGGTAGTTTGCTCAAATTTTTGTCTGTTCTCCAGGTCCCCAGTGTTCTGTGTTTACAATACCAGTCCTGTGGTAAAGAGTCCCAGGTCTCTGTTTCCATTGCTGACCCTTCTGAGTACGGGGTTTGCTATGCTGTGGGAGTATGGGTACTGACAGCATCTGGGATTCCCTGACAGTTTGATGCCCTGAGCCTGCATCTTTTCTGTTCCAGCTTCCAAGCCATCTGACCCATGTGTGGTTTCAGATGTCAACATGGGCACATTGAGGAAGCACGTTCCAAACTGTCTTGCTAGGGATGATTTCCCGACGGAGGAAGATATCTATGTATACCCACTCTGGGCATGAGTTGTGGGGAAGGGAGGCATACATGGCCAAATAAACTTGAGACAATTTTTCATCCAGGTTCCCCAGATCCTGACAGTTATAATTTCTGTAAAAGCACACTTAGGAACCCTGTCATTGAGAAGTCTTTATAACTCAAGGGTTAAAATATTATCCAACATCTTAAAATATTATTTAACCATAAAATCCTTTTTAAAAAAATCAGAATCTAATAAAACCCATAAAATGAAATTGGGAAGATGTCACTACAGAACCATCTTTGGCTAAATCTCGGTTTCCAAGCTGCCCAAACCCTATTTCCTAGTAGTTCTCAGACTTCCTTCTGTCTCAGCCTTGCAAATGTCTTCATCACCCCCCAGGGTTGCTGCATCATCCCCGAGCAGAACTCTTTACTGTGTCTTCTCTTTACACTTCATTTTTTGACAGAATAATCTTCAACTTGAGGTGCTTTTCCTCCTCCAAACTGCTGATGGCTACACACCACACACAGAGAGGAAATCCAGCCTCCTTGGCAAAAGATGGGCTGTCTTTCAAAACCAGAAGCCACCATTACTGTTTTTCAAGCACTGTCTGCATCTCAGTTGGAGCCTCCCATGGTGAGCTTCACAGAGGCGACATGAAGGAAGAGAGAGGCTGCGTGTATTGAACCCCGTGGCTGGAAGCACGAAGAAGCTGGGGCGAGAGAAGAAAGAAAAGCACTTACCAGAGACCAGAAGCAAAGACGATTGCAGGGGGAATAAGTTTCAGACTCAAGCTGGCTCCGTCAAAAGCCTTCCAACCTTCCCACGTGTCCTAGTCAGGGTTTCTGTTGCTGTGATGAAACACCGTGGCCAGAGCGACGTGGAGAGGACGAAGTTTGGTCAGCTTACGCTCCCACACCACTGTTCATCATCAAAGGAAGATGGGGCAGGAACTCCAATGAGGCCGGGCTTTGGAGACAGGAGCTGATGCAGAGGCCATGGAGGAGTGCTGCTTACTGGCCTGCTGCTCGCGGCATGCTCAGCCTGGAATCAAATAGAACTCGGAACTATCAGCCCAGAGATGGTAATGAGCTGGGTCCTTCCCCATCAATCACCACTAGTTAAGAAAATGCTCGTATGGAGGCATTTCTCAGTTGAGCTTCTCTCTTTTAGATGATAACTCTAACTTCTGTGAAGTTGACCTAACGCCATGGTAAAAAAATAAAATAAAAAAGGTGGTATGCATGTGATGCAAACCACACTTCAGATTTTGAATTTGGATTTTCCCAGGCTATACCCGTGCATACTGCACTCTCATGATCCTGGGCAACCCGGGTCAGGATGATGAACAGCCATCGTTCTGCAGCTACATTACGAGCTAGGCTGGCTACTGGGTTGTGTATGATGAGCGCGTCTGACCCATGAGGTCCTGGCATTGGGTGGAGGCATATGTAAGAAGGCCATTGGAAGGCTCGATGGACGGTGAATGAGGGAAGAGGGCCTGGGTGGGAGGGGCAGACACTGGGCTGTGGAGCAGTGCTGTGCACACCTCTGTGCTTTCATTACGGTGGTGGACGGGTGGGCAGGCCCGGACCTCCCAGCCCACCTGTACTCTGTTCTGTCCATGGCCTCCTGTCTAGTCCAGGGATGGAGCAGAGTCCCCCTCCCACTCGGCAAGGACCTGTGGTGAGTTTTGGTCCCCCTATGCGTATTACCTAGACTGTGTGTGCTCTAAGCTCACCTTGATGTCACCGCAATGCTCATGCTCATTGAGATGTTAAGTTTCATGCTGTCAGTCACAGATAAGGCCAGGATCGTGAGGTTGAAAACCCATCCATGTTTTTCTCAAAACTCTTTTGAAGGGTAAAGCCCTCCGCTCCTCTTTCCACATGAGGTCCCACCAGGGAAGCATCTGTTCCCTGCAGATGCTGCGTGGCCACTGCCAAGCCCCAACGACCCTGGAACTCACTTTCGACCAGGCAGGCTTTGAACTCACAGAGATTTGCCTGCCTCTGCCTCCCGAGTGTTGGCTTTTAAATCCATACTTAAATTGCACCTTCTCAGCTGCTTTGCTACGCTACCTCCAGTGCAGGAAAATACATTTGTTTTCTAATCACAAAATCATTTTACTTAAAAGTAAATAAGACATTTTTTTCTAAATGGGAACAAAATATAGGATATCTAATCAATCACAGGAATCAAAGTTTGCTGGGTGGTTCGAATCACTATTTGGCTGGCCGTCTTTTCTCCTTGGCATCTTGACTGTTAAAGTAAGGGCTGTAAGGGTAGATGTCTGCGCAGTAAAACAGAGCTGGAAATAATGGCTAATCATTTGGGAAATCTCTCGTCTGACATAGAGTGTAGTTCTGCTCAGATATATAAAATCAGAGCTCTCCAAAGAGGAGGGATTGGATATATCTGAATATACAATAATGTTAATTTGGATGGAAATTAAGAATGACAGACTAACTCTTTCATGGTCTGATTAGCACCAAACATTGCCAATTAGTTTTTCCTCTTTGCCTATCAAACACTTTTAGTGTTAGTTGCCCCACACTGTCTTCGTCCTATCCTCTTAACCTCTTCTCCATTTACCTGTTGTCTGCACTGTCCCGTCTCTCTCCATCCCTCCTGTGTTCTGCTATACAGTTCCCTCAAGATCCATGCCTGGGCCATACGGCAGGTTGAGTCCCAGTTCTTTGAGAACCTTCATGCTGATTTCCACAGTGGCTGTGCCAGGTAGTGGCCCCAGTGGGGGTGGATGATGGCTCTTCTTTGCTCACACCCCCATGGCAGCTGTATTTGTTTTCTTGGCCTTAGCCATTCTGACTGGGACGGGACATCATCTCAGAGCATTTAAAAATTGCTTTTCCCAGAAGCCTAAGGATGTTGGGATACTAAGAATATTCTACTTCTTCTGAGAGCTCTGTTCAGTCCCACAGTCTGTTTTTAAAATTGAGCTGTTTGTTTAACCCTTTTTTTGAGTTCTTTGATATTCTAGGCATGGATCAGTCAGATGTGTGACTAGCTAGTATTTTCCTCAGAGCTAGTCTTCACTCAGTTCCCATTGCTACACAGAGGCCTTGCAGTTTCCTGAAGTCCCATCTGCCAACTGCTGGGCCCAGTTCAGAAACTCTCTCTGTGCTGTTCAGGTGGAGCATTCGCCAGCTTTCTTCTCTATCAGTTTCGGGGTACCAGGTCTTAAGTTGGGGTCCTTGATCCATTTGGAACTGAGCTTCGTGCCAGGTGAGGGACAAGGATCTAGCTTTATTTGTCTGCATTTGGATAGTCAGTATTTGCAGCATCTTTTGAGGATGATGCTGTCTTTTCTCCAAAGTGTATTTCTAGCATCACTGTCAAAAATCAGGTGTTTGCAGTTGCATAGATTTTAATATCAGAGTTGACAGTTCTATCCCACTGATCCTGTTGTACACTTAATTCTGACAAGAGCTCACTGGTTGGACAGGACAAATGGCAAAAGTCTTAATGAAAATGATTCTATTATTGTAAACTCATAAAAATGGCAGATGGTGACACCAGGTAACCAGATGTGTCCTCTGGATGTTTTTTTTTTTTTTTTAGCTGAACTAATAGAGAAAAACATGGGAGTAAGCTTCTAAACAGATATGTTAGAACCAACATGGATTTAAAAAGCTGTTTAACAAACAAATTATTCTGGGATGGTGGCACATGTTTGTGATCATGGGGTTTGAAAGATGTAAGCTGATGCAGTGTGAGGCTAGCCTGGGCTACACAGCAAGAACCAGCCTCACAAAACCAAAACAAATGAAAGCAACACACAAAAAGAAAATTTAATATTTGGGATATAAAAGATATGTAAAGAACTACATGTTATATTTTCCTGTGGTTATACAGGAGGAGAATCATAAGTAATTTTTTTGTATTTGAAAAAAATAGCATTTTATTTTTTTATATAAAAGCAAACTTGGTCAACTCAGAAATTAAAGGACATGGGCATAACGTGGGAAGTAGGCCCAGATGAATAAAGAAAAAACACAAGCCAATTTGAACTAGACTACAGGGGGCAGGCCCTCCCTGGGCTCAGATGCCAGCTCGCTTTATCCAGGGAAGTTGGAGAGGTCACAGGAAGAACAGGACAGCTTTTCTGCTTGTTCAGTGTTTTTTTTTTTTTTTTTTTTTTTTTTTTTAAAGAGGATGAGCACTAAAACTGAAGCCTAAATTAAGAGTTTACCTTGTTACTTAAAATGTGATACCAAGAAGACAAAAGCTCTGTCTTGATATTTTCCATACTCCATAAGTGTGAAAAATGTTCAGGTAAAAATAATTTAAACGTGGAGTGGTGGTTCCTGTTTGTAATTATAGCACTTGAGAGACTGAGGCAGGCTGATAGCATTTAAGGCTAGCCAGGACTACTTAGTAAGACCTCATCTTAAAAGGGGGAAGAAACGTTTAAAAGTATTAGAGACAAAGTAGTTAAAAGTAAAACAAAAGAACCAGGCAACTTAGGCAAGAAAATAAAGTAAGCTGGGCAGACAGACAGAGGAGGGCTGGGGTGGGGGTGGGGGGGACAGGGACTTCCTCTCCTGAACAGGCCATCTGAAACGTCTCCCCTCGTTCCCAAACTGGGAGAAACCTCAGCGGAGGGAATAGACGCTGAAGGGCCCTAGGATAAAGAGATTTCCTGGCCTGCCCAGTGCACAGAACACCTGTTTGTATATATGCTCAAGACACCCATGGGGAGACCACGTTTAACAAATACCCAGAAAATACTTCAAATAGAACAGGTTATTTATTTTTGTGTTTTGATATGTTTGGACAAGCCAAATTACAGATTTTTCTTGTGAAATGTTCTTGCAAAATTTGCAAATTCACAAAATTGAAGCTTTGTCCAAACACATCAAAGCACTTAAATGACTGTCCTACACATTTACACATTTCCCTTGAGAGTTTCCATTCCTGTTCTGAAGTGGAAAGTCCTCAAAGGGCTGGAACATCCACGGTGCATCAACAGTTCTGGGATGCTTCCTGTAACTCTGGCTCAGTCACCCTCGCCAAGCACACAACAGGGAGGTCTGATGTGCTATGACCTGTGAGGGCCAGTGCATCGGCGGTGGGATGAGCCATCCTCCTACTTATGCAGTGTGCTCTGTCTGTGCACAATGCCCTCAGCTCATGGGGCCACACAGACAGATTCCCAAGATCTCAACTGCATGCAACCGCCCCACAGTGTATTTAAACCTCCCCACAGTGTGCCTATCACCTGATTTATGACTGCTCTTAACTATTTCCACATGCTTATCTCAAGTTAGATTCCAAAGTAAATAATACCTTTGACATCTTTTTGTTAGTTTTATCTTTACTCTGTAGGTTGTATAAAATCCACACAATATTAAACAGCATAAAATAGTGAAAGTCTTACTTATGTGGTGTATAAATTTTAGTAACAAAAGTTTATCATGAATGTAGAGCTGAAATACTGTCACGATTGGCAATTCAAAATGATAATGGCAAACTTGCTACATGTCATGATTTTTCACAAGAAACATCTGTTTGGTTTGTCCAAACTCATGATCTCTCACGTCACACTCCCTCTGTGTGACGTACTTTATTCCTGTTTTTAGAGCGCATCACAGCGAGGATGACTTCCTCCACGCTGCAGGAAGCAGGAAGCAGGAAGCAGGAAGCTGGCTTGATTCTCTTAGCTCTGTTGGGAACGATTATCTTCAACGACAATAGTTCTCATAGGAGCCACTTCCACGAAAATGTACCGGAACTCGAACTGGCCACTCCCTGGGTTCTGAAAAACATGGAGGTGTTATTACCCTCTCCAGAGCTTAAGCCACACCACGCTCAGAACCACTGGACCCCCTCACCGACTGACCCCCACAACCTGAGCTGGCATACCTCTTCCACTTCTACATGCACTGTTCCTTGTTTCCCTGGTTCAGAGCCCTCAATGTAGAATTTCACACGGATGCGCTTTAGCCCATTTTTTACATATTCAACAAAACTGTCAAGAAAATGCAAAGATGTACACCCAAGTTTCTTATTTAGAAACTGTCCTAGAGGTCTCCCGAGGATGCGGTGTTACCTGACATGCTGCCTCCGCCCACGTCTTGACATTTCCCCGTAGCCTTTAAGGGGCTCACCAAACACACCAATCACCTGCAGAGCAGAGACCAATCTTACCTGCTGTGCCTATTTCACGGCTCCTATAGAAATATTTTAAGACAGTCAAGTGATACATTATTTGTTTGCACATGCCAAGTGATTTTAGAGAGAAAAAAAGTCAGCGTAGTGAGGACCCTTTACAGAGATGGTGACTCAAGCAAGAAAACTAGGAAAAAGGGGCATTATGTAAAAATCATATCGTAAATAACTTAGTAAATATTTTATGAATGGACACAGAATGGGTCTCTCTGTGGTGTCCTGTAGCTTCAGAATGAAGTGAAGCTGTCTTCTGTCCTTACCAGAGACAAAGTAAACCTAAGTATTGAGATGCTTCTCCACTGGCACTCATACTGGAGGATAAAACGGATGGGCATTGGAAATGAAATTATTAGCACATATCTAGTATTAAAAGCTATGAGGTCAAAATGACATTTTAAAGCCCTAAGCACAGTGATGGCAAATATCAAGTAATGATGACATTATTAAAATAATCCAGGTGCAAATCTTTTCTTCCTAGTGAGAAAATTCACATGATGTAGAGACATAAGTTTGTATTGAATTTTCAAAGCAAATACTTTGAAATCGTCTCTTAAAAAACAAAAAACAAAAAAACCCACCACACATTGAACACTAAACTGCAAACACATATTTTGTCTCTTTGCTGAGTGCCCTTATTATTGCAAAGGTGTAGAAACAGGAAGGCTGTCAACCAAAAGACACATAAGAACTGAAAAAGGGAGTGACTACCCAAAGAAATTATTAATAGGTTAAACCTAGCAGTGCCAGATTAGGATTATGTATCGCAAGGCAGGTATATGGCTGGCAAAAAGTGAGGCCTTAAAAAGTACGACAAACAGACCTGCTGAAGTTTAAGGACCAGCTAGGAAGCTCTGGTCCCAGGAACACCCGTTCTTTCATGTATTCTGTGCAGCTCTACTTGTCCGAATCTGAAAATGGCCCGAGCCTATGCCCATGGTTACTGCTGCATCCTAACACAGGCTGGGTGCCTCCTGGACACCACACAGAATTTCCTGAATTCCACCTAACTACAGTGGAGTGTCCTAAGTGTAGTCTCTGACAACTCTGAACTTTCTCGGCTTCACTTCTTCTCAGCCTCCCTCTCTGTGGTTGAGGACACAAAGGGAAAGATGCTAGAGACTCTGAGGCAGACACATTTAATGCCCACAGCTGGAAGGAGACTGTATAGAGTGTAGTCAGGGAACAAAGACCTAATAACATAAAACAAACAAGCAAACAAACCAAAAAAACAAAAAAACAAAACCCCCAAGTAGCTCATTGTTGTGAGATGTCCCTGGCTTCAGAAGTGATGTATTCTCATCAGAGAACTAACCTCAGGGTGTGCTCTGCATTTTCCTAAGGCCTTCCCATATATGATATTCGGACTGGATGAAAAAAACAATTCTTTGAAAATTGTATATAACAATCCACCTGAAAAAGCAGAGAGAGAAAGAGATGAAGCAAAGCAACGGGACGGGAGCCTGTGGAAAGATGTTCAAGCACTTGCTGGGTTCTGCAACCTGTAATGCTGACTCCGAGGAGCACCACTAGCAAGTTGGTGAAGTCTCTCCCGGCTTCTTTCACTGCAAAGAGAAAATGTCAATAGTTACAAGTGTGTCCACAGTGCCTGGCCCGGGAGGCTTCAGGAGTTCCCAGCAGGTGCCCCGGGGCCAGGCCCAACGGAACTTCTCAGCAGTTTACCTCAAATGCTCCCAGGACTTCAGAAGCACCCCTCACCCCTGCACTAACCAGGCCTAGCCCTACTTAGCTTCCAAGACTGGAAGAGAGTGGGCTCCTTCAGGGCGGCATGGCTGTGCACAGGGCCTAGGAATCCCTGCATTTCTGTCACTGAATGCTTTCTTTCTAGCAGCAGGAAACTCTTATCAGTCTTTCCGAGTGAAAATGGACACAGATGAGGCAACACAGACACAGGTCTACTCTGTCCAGATCAAGAATGCTGACTCAGTCAAGAGGTAGCAACTCTCAACCCACCTCATAGGCCTACCGGGTCTAATTCAATATTTGGGAGTAAAAGGAATTACTCAAGAAGCGTTTATCTTAACTAAAAAAACACTTTATCCACACAATTATTATTCACAATGTGATAACTACACCAGATTCATTATCAATTTTCAAATACAGTTATAAAGTTGTGAAAACTGTGGGTCGACACTGTTATTTGTAAACTATATATTTAAGCAGTTTTACTTTTTAATCTGTATGATTACCCTTCCCCATCTTTGGATGTGAACTTGGCATAAAATGGTATTTGACAGATTGCTGTCACGTTGGTTAGAGGGGCTGGTCTTTACTGAAGTGCTGTACTTTTTTTTTTTTTTACCTTTCTGAGTCGTTGAGACGCCGGTTTCCTCTTTCTGACTTTTGCGAACAGACACTTGCTTGCTGCTGTCGTCCTCTGCTTTCTGGAGGTCCGGTCCTTGTGTCCAGAAGGTTTTCTGGGTGAACCTAAGAACAGTTCTAGGTTGTCCTGTTTTCTTCTGCTCCAGCAGCCTCCATCTCAAAGGCTGAGTCTTCAAGTAGGCTTTGGTGAGCACAAAGTGTGGCAACAACATCTGCCTGCCCAAGGGCCCGTGAAGTTTCTCTGCATGCTGTACCACTCGTAGAAAACTACAAATCATGGTCACAAAAACTGTGAGGCTTCGGGACTGCAATTTCTAAAGCTTCGCAATCCACACACTCAGGCGGACAAGACAAGAAACCACCTCGCTCACATTACACACTGTATTAGCCTGATATCAAGATAAAAAAAATCTTCAAGACGTTACGCACACCTTTTTTTTTCTCTTGAATTAAAATGCCCTCTCTACTTTCCTATTGACATTCACATCTTGCCCGCCATACTTTCGCAAAGCATCCTGGGAAACAGCAAACGGGCCGGGAATCGCAGTTTCAGCACTCCACACTTCACTGTGTAACCACAGAAAGGAAGGCAGGATGGACTACATCTCCCACAATGCAAAGCAGCTAGAGGGCGCCCGTCCCACCTGTATTCCCAGACCCCTTTGCGCGGGTTGCTGCGCGTGCGCTGAGTGTCCAGATGAGTTGTGGATGTATGTGGTATCCTTGCTTCTTCAATGGCTGCGTGGCTTAAACAGAACTCGCAGAGTCGGACTAGTTGAAAATTGCGTGTTCTCGTGGCCTTTCCATGAGGGCTGTGTCGACTGGGAAGTTCTTCATGTCGTAGGTTGCCATAATTATGACCAAGTGACAGTTTCAGCGCTCCCGTTTCTTCTCAAGAAAACAGCTAACAAACGTACATGGACCGGGCCGCAACAGGCCAACGGGCCTAAGCTCTGAACGGTGAACTGGCTCAGAATGACCGGGGCGTGGGAAAGAAGCCGGGCCCGGAAGTGTCCAGAACGCCGTTCGGGCAGCAGAGGCGGAGGTGTTCGCAGGGAGCCTCAGACCGCGCATGCGCGAGCCCGGCCGCGCCTCTGCGCACGCGTCAAGGGCCGCGCTGCGTTTCTCTGCCGCGCCGCTAGAAGGTATCTTTGGGTCTCCATGGCGACCGGCCGGGGTCAGATGCTGAGTCCGGGATGTTTCGGCCTCCAGGCGGTGCGCGGGTCCCTGCATGGTAGCGGCGCTACCTGGGACAGCGCGGGGCTGGCTGCGGGGCGCTCCGGGTTCAGGTGATGCTCTGGGCTCGCGGGAGGGTCTCTCTTCAGTGTCCCACCCAACCTCTGCTCTTTTAAAGTGTTTTCATTGGTCCCACTCTGGCATGTGACTCCTGCTACTTTTAAAGGCGGGAAGCATCGTGAGCGTGACAGAAGGAAACCTCTCCATCCTGGAAACCTAGGGTGCCTCAAGTCAGGACACAAGTAGAGTTACTTCCTAAGGAAGTAAAGGTGTATTACTAAGCATTCCACCCATTTGTTGGTAAACCCCATGGGACGGCTATAAGATGACTTCCAATCGCTGGGAGACTGCAGCAGCGCATGTGTGAGGAGGGCTCAGACTCCGCTGCTTGCAGGGGACACAAGGCTCTCGTGAACCTTTCTTGTATTATGGCTCTGTAACTTGGAGGAGAGTGTATCCATCAAAACCTAATGCTAAACAGGTACTCTAGCGACCAGGTTGGCCCCATGTAAGTCATTCTAGGCGTTCTGTGCACCTCTCCCACCACGCCAACTTGTTTCTAGACAGTCACATCTTGGTCTGCTAGTCACATCTGCAACTCTACTCTAGTTTGCTGTGTTCCTTCCTCTTAAGCGTAAGCGCCTGTCTTCAAGGCTAGCTTTCCATTTCTCTCAAGGAGTGCCTTTAAATCAATGGGTGTTTCTGTGTCACAGTGAGAGAAAACAATTTTAGGACATGGGAAAAGAGCCTCTTTGAAGACTGTCCACTCACCCAGATCCGCACCTTTACTAAGCTTACTTTCTTGTGAGCTGTTTTTAGCACTGCACCCATCACTCCAGTTCGATTTGCCAGGTGGAGGGACAGGTCTCTCCATGTAGCTCTGGCTGCCTTGGAACTCACTACATAAGCCAGGCTGGCCTTGAACTTCTTGCCTCTGTCTTTCTAGTGCTGGGATTAAAGGCACGTGCCACCACGCCCAGCATGAATTTGCATTCTAAGAATTGCTTTCTAAGGAGCCAAATGTCTGTGTAGGTGTAAAATTAACCTGTTATGTCAAAAATAATTGGTAATGTCAACTATTTAACTTGTCCTACTCCCTGCCGCCACCCCTCCAGGGCACTGCCCCTTTTCTTCTCTTAGCCCCTGGTTTCAGAGAGGTGGCACTTTTTAGTGTTATAATAATAGTTCTTGATTTTCATAATGCTGGACAAACCATAAGACTTGTGAGAGAATGGTGACCGCATTTCTAAAGAGAAGTGGAAGACCTTAAACTTTAGGTTAATTTCCCCCTATTCCTAATTTCATTCTTCAGGTCTTCCTTTGTATGGGAGAACACGATGAATTTCTTAGGCATCTCTTTATTTCTTTGTAAGTTGGGTGAACTTTCTGATAGATCGATGTGTATAAAGTGCCTCTCATGATTGTGTGGGAATCTACTCTCAGCCTGTGAATTGGTCTTGTATAGAGTCTTGTTGGTAAAGAAAAGTCAACTGCCAACACTAGAATGACTGACTGTGTTTTATAACATTAGTTATTAGCTGGGTGCAGTGGCGCACACTTTTAATCCTAGCACTTGGGAGGCAGAGACAGGCTGATCTCTGTGAGTTCAAGACCAGCCTGGGCTATAGAGTGAGTTTCAGGACAGCCAGGGCTCTATAGAGGGACTCCCTCCCCCCAACACCCTGTCTTAAAAACAAAAAACAAAAAACGGAGGTTGTTACTATCACATTGTGGAAAATTATGTGTCAATTAGCAATCAGTAGTTCCTCATTTAACATAAAGTATGAACATTCATAAACATGTGCTGTAAGAAATAGAACAGAATGCATAACAAGTTGGGCTAATTAATACCTAGTCTGATTTGATTTATTTCATACTAACAAATACATTTAAAATTATTTTTATAAAAGTGTTGAACTCATTCTAAGCTATCGGGTAACATGTACACTCAACATGTATTAACTGCTAATCCCTTGTTCTTCTGTCTGGACCTTTTCTTTGTGTATTTGAAAAATAGTTCTAAGTTAAATATTAGTGGATTTCAAGTAGAGGTATTTGAAGATATTTGTTCAGCTTACTGAATGTTTAGTGGAGTGGCCTGTTTACAGTGTGACGTCATTTTTAGGAAGAGATGGAGATGTGCTTTTCAATCATGCCAAAATTAAATTGATAAATATTTGAAATGGTAAGATGAGCTCCAAAAGGGTTGTCAGGAAAATCTTGAGGATGCTCCACTTTTAACTTGGACCCATAGTATCTTTTAAATTGTCTAGTTGGAGACTTAGTTGTCTATTCTGCCAAATGTAGAGAAAAACCATAAAAAGTAGCCATGCCATTTTTAGAAAAGTGTTAAAAACATGTCCATAATAAAATACCCTTGATTTTTTTTTTATAACTGTAGGATGCGGTACGTTTTAAAACATTCAATACATCCCCTTGTGCAGGATATTTCATTAAAATGTATTTGAAGAATAAACTAGTAAATAAGCTGTAGTAAATGTCTTAGCCACAGACATATCTGTTTGGTGGGTTAGGGGAAGCCTGTGGTGCCCTCTTCTCTTCTAAATAACTGTGCCAAGAAGTACCTGCCTACCTGGTATCTAACTCACTGTTCATGGAGAGTGTGCTACAGTACACGTTCATCTACAGTTCTTGTGCACATAATTATCAAACGAGAGACTGTACTTTGATAAATTCTCAGCAAGTGAGTGAGCCTTGGTGCACACTGCCTGGATGAGGCTGCTGTGTTCCCTGAAAGCTAGGCGTCTGGTAGGACTGTGCTTCTCAGAGGCATCTGGTAGGACTGTGCTTCTCAGAGGTGCAGCCCTCAGATGTGGGCAGAGGTCACAGAGGTCCTCTTTCTGACATGAAAAATCAGCACAAAGACTTTGGGAGAAAATAGTAAATGATTTAAGTAGAAGTCTTTATAAGATACACGTAGATAAAGAATTAAGAGACCATAGAAAATGTACTGAGGCCTGCCTGCTGTCCAGCGCTACCACTGAACCTTGTTCTGATAACTGTCTTAGTTTTGATACTATTGGGTTTTCTTCCAGAAACTCTCTCTGTGTGTGTGTACATGTGTCTACTTTTCCTTTAGAGAAATAAAACATGTATTTAATTAAGTAAACTACAGCCTGCTTAGAAAGTGCTTGCTGAGCACTGCCTGAACGCTACGTATATTGTGGGTGCTCAAGAAGAGCAGGGAGTAAAAGCCACATGATGACGGTAGAGACGTCAGTCAAGTTCAGTGTTTGATGGTGACATGGTGGCAAATAGGGGAAGAACAGAGGGTGTGTCTTCAGGAGCTGGATTAGAGTTTGAGATGTCCTCCGAGGACCCCTGGATGAGATCATGTTATTTGAATAAGTGCTGAAAGGGGGTGAGTGGCAACCTGTGCAGATGGCTGGCAGCCGGCAAGGACCTGTTTGTGTTTGAAATGCTTGTGTGGAAACTGAGTTTCCGTTGACTGTTGTTGGCTCCGTGAGTAAGTCAGGGTGGCCAGTCCCCGTCCCTGTGCTGTTTCTACTGTTTTCTTCTCCAGTACAAGTCACTTTGGGGTGGACATCCTTAGAGAACTATCAGGGCACATTTTCTTGAGCTAAGGCTTATTTCTAGAAATGGAATTCTGGCTTTAAAAACTGCGTGCTTTTTAAGGGTTTCAGCCCACACTCCTAGACTTGGCTTGTGGAAGGCACTGCATAGCCCTTGTACCAGCGAGAGGGTCAGCTTCCTGTACCATGGTAAGTAGGGGTCTTAGCATGTTTAGTTTTCTTCTACATTGAAATTTATACATTACACTATTTCTGTTGGTGTTCTCTTAGATAGGCCTAAGTTAATAATTTTTATCTTTCTAGCCTTTTAAATTTTATTTTATTATTTGCATTGTAGGTGTGTATGTTTGTGTGTGGCTGTGTGTATCTAAGTGCACACACTGGTGGGTGCTTGGGGCCTGAAGTTCTCCTGGAACTGAAGCTACAGGCAGATGTGAGCTGCACGGTATGGGTGTTAGGAACCAAACTCGAGTCCTCTGTAAGCAAAGCATCTGAAATCCCGGCCACGTCAGCAGCCATGATTGGGAAAACACTGTGGCACAACCCTGTTACCAACATCATAATGCTTCTTAGGTAAATTTAGACGTGACTAAGCACAACAGTATTTGTTTACATTGGGGAGAACTGTGCGCGTGTGGTGGCACACGCCTGTAATCCAGAAACTCAGGGAGAGGCAGGTGGATCTCTGTGAGTTCCAGGCCAGCCTGCTCTACAAAGTCAGTCTAGGACAGCCAAGGCTACACAAGGAAACCCTGTCTCGAAAAGAAAGAAAAAAGAAAAGAAGTGTGTGCATTAGTGAGAGAACTTACTTTTCATTCAGTGCTTAGCGTGTGTATGAACACGTAGACTTCTTGGATCAAGTCTTCACATAGCCATGCCATGTGTAAGTGAATACAGACTTTGTAAGAGTAACCACAAGTAATTTTTAGAGCATATTCTATATACAAATGGTTTACTGTGTTGACTGGTTTCTTCTCTTCTCAGTATGTTTCTGTTGTTGGAAATCATCCAGTTTGCAATTCACTGTCCTAGGAAAGTAGTCTGCCAGTCCGAGGAAACTCGTATTATTTGGGCATCACTCTTTGCTTTTGATTTCTGTGTGAGGGCTAGGCAAATGGGCTTGAAGGTTTCTGCTCCAGAAGTCTTTGTTTAAACACGACCTTTCTACAGAAGTGTAAAAGCGCGCCATGGAGTTAGGACTCTCTGATTAGAGGGCTGCAGTGACTTTCTCGGACTTGAGACCCGTGGCTTCTGTTGCTGTCCCCCCCTCTCTGCTGGTCTGGCCTTCTCACAGGCTTTGGCTGCAGATTCAGATGGGATAGAGTGCACACTGGCTTCGTTTGCTCAAGCTAGAGTGCAGAGCATGTGCTGCTGCCAGTAGGTTTCAGTGTGCCGTGCTACCCACCCCCAGCCCCAGGCTCTGGGAGAGTTTATCCAGCCTCTGTGCCAAGCTGCCAGGGTGCGGACGGCCGCTAATATTTATTTATGGCGAGTTTCCCGTGTGCCAACCACTCTGCTCGTTGCAGCTGCTCAGAAGCCTGGGGGATGGTACTTGTTGAGCACGGCAGCTGGGCCTGTGGAAGATTTGATGATCACTGATGGATAGATATTGTGGTGTGCTGTCTTGGCAAAAGGTAACAGGCTGCACTGCTGCCCAGCCAGCCCAGGCCTTGGGTAAGGGCCTTTGCTGCTCGTGCCTTCCAGTAGTAGGTAGGATGTGCTTAGAGTTGACAGTTGACGTCTTTAATGGTCCATTTGGTATAGATTTTGTATCAGCTTCCAGAGAGTTAATTAGCTTTTCATTGACAGCTTTCTTAGGGCAGCTTAATTGTGCCTTTAATTGCATCCCTTTTGTTAATCCAAATATATTGTGGGAACCAAGTTGATCCTGAGGGTGGTAATACATACCCTACATTACACGTTAAATGGCATGCAGGGTGTCTGGGTGTCAGTAGCTGATGGAGGTTTGTTGTACATTGCTCAAAGAAGTAGCTTCTAGACATTTCTAAGAAAAATAGAGTATCCACTAGGAACACTCACCAGGGCTGCCTCTTAAAAAAGGTCCCGTGGGAGCTATGAAAAATCCACGATTCCACCTTCATTAGGTTTCTGTTATGTTGTGGAAATTGGCCATTCAGTACATCTGTTTTAGTTAGATTAATTGTCCATTTTACACAGCCTAGAGCCACTTGACCTGGGACTCTCAGTGAGAATTGCCCAGATCAGACTGGTCACAGGGCTTGTCTGTGGGCGGCTGACTGTCTGGATTGCAAGTTGGTGGAGGAGGACCCAGCTGTCTGGGCAGCACCATTCAATGGGAAGGCGCTCCTGGCTGTAGAAGGCCAGCTGAACGTGGGACTGTGAGTGAGCCGCCAACACGTTGCTCTGCAGTCTGCTTCTCAGGCTCCTCTCGTTGATGGACCGGAGCCTGTAACAGAGCAGCATGGTTATCATTTCCCCTTTGGTTTCCGTATGTCTGTTTTGGACAGGCTGCCAGTCTCTAGTGAGGACAGTGTTAATTGTGCAGTGCAGACGTCAGGTCTGTGTCCACACACACTCGAGTGAGCGCTCTTCCTGCACACTTCAGGTCTGTGTCCACACACACTCACGTGAGCGCTCTTCCTGCAGACGTCAGGTCTGTGTCCACACACACTCCCGTGAGCGATCTTCCTGCACACTTCAGGTCTGTGTCCACACACACTCCTGTGAGCGATCTTCCTGCACACTTCAGGTCTGTGTCCACACACACTCGCATGAGCGCTCTTCCTGCACACTTCAGGTCTGTGTCCACACACACTCGCATGAGCGCTCTTCCTGCAGACGTCAGGTCTGTGTCCACACACACTCGCATGAGCGCTCTTCCTGCACACTTCAGGTCTGTGTCCACACACACTCGCATGAGCGCTCTTCCTGCAGACGTCAGGTCTGTGTCCACACACACTCGCATGAGCGCTCTTCCTGCAGACGTCAGGTCTGTGTCCACACACACTCGCATGAGCGCTCTTCCTGCAGACGTCAAGTCTGTGTCCACACACACTCGCATGAGCGCTCTTCCTGCACACTTCAGGTCTGTGTCCACACACACTCGCATGAGCGCTCTTCCTGCAGACGTCAGGTCTGTGTCCACACACACTCGCATGAGCGCTCTTCCTGCACACTTCAGGTCTGTGTCCACACACACTCGCATGAGCGCTCTTCCTGCAGACGTCAGGTCTGTGTCCACACACACTCGCATGAGCGCTCTTCCTGCACACTTCAGGTCTGTGTCCACACACACTCGCATGAGCGCTCTTCCTGCACACTTCAGGTCTGTGTCCACACACACTCGCATGAGCGCTCTTCCTGCAGACGTCAGGTCTGTGTCCACACACACTCGCGTGAGCGCTCTTCCTGCACACTTCAGGTCTGTGTCCACACACACTCGCATGAGCGCTCTTCCTGCAGACGTCAGGTCTGTGTCCACACACACTCGCGTGAGTGCTCTTCCTGCAGACGTCAGGTCTGTGTCCACACACACTCGCATGAGCGCTCTTCCTGCACACTTCAGGTCTGTGTCCACACACACTCGCGTGAGCGCTCTTCCTGCACACTTCAGGTCTGTGTCCACACACACTCGCATGAGCGCTCTTCCTGCACACTTCAGGTCTGTGTCCACACACACTCGCGTGAGTGCTCTTCCTGCAGACGTCAGGTCTGTGTCCACACACACTCGCATGAGCGCTCTTCCTGCACACTTCAGGTCTGTGTCCACACACACTCGCGTGAGCGCTCTTCCTGCACACTTCAGGTCTGTGTCCACACACACTCGCGTGAGCGCTCTTCCTGCACACTTCAGGTCTGTGTCCACACACACTCGCATGAGCGCTCTTCCTGCACACTTCAGGTCTGTGTCCACACACACTCGCGTGAGTGCTCTTCCTGCAGACGTCAGGTCTGTGTCCACACACACTCGCATGAGCGCTCTTCCTGCACACTTCAGGTCTGTGTCCACACACACTCGCGTGAGCGCTCTTCCTGCACACTTCAGGTCTGTGTCCACACACACTCGCGTGAGCGCTCTTCCTGCACACTTCAGGTCTGTGTCCACACACACTCGCGTGAGCGCTCTTCCTGCAGACGTCAGGTCTGTGTCCACACACACTCGCGTGAGCGCTCTTCCTGCACACTTCAGGTCTGTGTCCACACACACTCGTATGAGCGCTCTTCCTGCACACTTCAGGTCTGTGTCCACACACACTCGCGTGAGCGCTCTTCCTGCACACTTCAGGTCTGTGTCCACACACACTCGCGTGAGCGCTCTTCCTGCAGACGTCAGGTCTGTGTCCACACACACTCGTATGAGCGCTCCTCCTTCCTTCCTTCTCCGTTCTCTCCTCCTTTCCTTTCTCTCTTTACTCTCAGAGATGAAGTTCTATATTGAATACCCTTTGAAGTGTAAATTAATCCTTCAGAATTTTATAGAGGAGAACAGATAATTTCCCTCATTTGGCAATTGTATAACTTGAATTTCTCACTTTTTCTTTCAGAAATGGTTCTGGAGTTAAGTTTGCTAGAGGCTCCTCTGTCTTGAGACAGCATCCCTGGCGTGGCCAGCACAATGAGACGCCCTCCTCCATCTGCTCTGCGTCCCTGGACAGGTAACTAACCTGCTTCCTGTGGGTGCTGGGCTTTAGGCATGGGGTTCCTAGAGAAAATTATAGTGTAGCATATATCAAGTTGGCATTTTGAGCTTTCTAAGAATAGGAATGTGTAGGACGAATGTACAGCACAGAGAGGTTGACATGAGTCATGAGCCTGTCACCATCATCCTTAGTATGGGTTTATGAAAGTAAATTAAAGGTGACAAGTACACTGGATTTTCCTTTTATTAAATTGTTCTTCCTAATTATTCTTAGTAGGTAAAGACTGGTGGAAAACCAAAAGAAAATCATGTTTCTTCTGAAGTTGTATGAGCCTATGGGGATTTTTTTTTTTGATCCCTTTGGGACTCTGTGAGACCTGTACTGTGACCTTTGGAACCAAAATCCATAGAATCTTTAAAGAAAAAAAAGTGAATTGCTGTTAAGATGCTTACAGATGTGTGTAGTGACACCATTTATGGGACACATCGGCGCAGTCAGTGCCTGTGGGACCCTGTGACGATGGTATTTTTGTGGAGAGACGTTTTACCCCAGGATGCATTATCATGGTGAGAACATGTTGCCCGTCCTGCAGTTCCGCGTTTCAGCAGAGGGTAGCAGAGGCTGTGACAGAGGCACTGAAGTACTCACTGCCTGTTGATTCAGGCTGTGCGGATGTGCTCGGCATGCTGAGAAAGTCAGGTCTCTAGGCCTTATGCCCTCTTAATTGGTCTATGCAATGAGAACTGTAATAACCAGAAAATTACAATCAAGAAATTAATCAAGGATGAGAGAACAGTTTGCCTATTAAATGGCGTGAATATGTTTGTAACCCTCTCTTTAGAGAGGCATAGCCAGGTGTGTTCTGGGTAATTTATAGATTCAGTACTAGTCAACTTGTTTAATTTTCTCCCCCTCTCTCAGAATGCCATCTGAAATTTTGCTGAATATATTTTCCTACTTGGATGCTGTGAGCTTGTTGTGCACTGGATGTGTGAACAGACGCTTTTATCATTTGGCCAGTGACAAGTAAGGGGAATACTACGTCTGTCTGCTATTTGTGGTAACAAGCCATGCGAAATAGAAGGGAATTTAGCTGTTTCCTAAAAATTAAGGAAATTATTTATAATACTATTTCCAGACCGTGTGTAGTGCTCTATGTAGTCATGTGTTTTCAAACATTTGCATTTATGAGTGTAAGATGAAAGTAAAGCCTCTGCTACTGTTGGGCTGTAGAATAGAACTAGGCTGGGGTCAGGGCTTGACAGACTCTGTGCACACACAGTGCCCTGGGCAGGTGCAGTGCTCTGCACATCTTCTCACGTCTGCCAGTCAGAGATGCTTGCTACCTGAGAAGAGTGAAAGAGGGAGGAGAGACCCAGCGTGTGGGCCTCACTGTGGGCGTTGGGAGGTCCTTCCCCGCTAGGCTCTCCAGGCATCCATGGATAAAGAGAAGCCACTGGTTTTTTTTTTTTTCATTGTCAGCTTGCCCTGCACCTAGAATTTCATCTCACGTAGAGAAAAATGCAGCCTTCCTAATACCTATTGAACATTCTGTGCCCACTTCTTGGCTTTTCAGGATTCTTTTTTATTCAGGATCAAAAGATCATGAAAATGTTGATTCTGTGTAGAATCCACAGATTGCCACGAGAAACATTAAGATAGGAACGCAGGTTTGGTGTGGAAGGTAAGGGTGTGGGGAATGACGATAGGCTGCAGGGTTTTATTCTTGCAGCATGGTAGGCAGGAGACCTTCTTGATGGTGGCTCTCAGATGTTTCACGCTCAGCTGGGAACATGGCGTTGCGTTCCTGCACTGCGTTTGTGAAGGTTCTAATTCAGTGCTTTGGAGGATGGCAATTTAATGCTCTAGAGTTCATACTTTACAGTTTGTTCAGGTCATAGTGGCAAATCTATTTTGGAATGACTGATACAGTGCGCCTGGGATGGCCTGTGTTTGCCCTTTAAGTAAGGAACCCACAGTGAGCCATCCGACCTCCCTGAGGCTGTCCCCCACTGTCCTCTAGTCCGAGAGGGTGTGTACTCTGACTGGAAGGGTGGCTCCCATCCTTTAAAGAGCTGCAAGAGATTCTTGTGATGAGGAATATATGTTTATCTACATCAACTAGTGGATAACATTTTTTACAATAATTCTGGAATGAATATAGATAATTTTTGCATCATTAAAAATGTGCGTGTATTCATGTATATGTGCATATTTGAATGTAGCAGTCTAGGCCTCAGTTATGTCCTCTGTATAGTGGGGATAAAAACAGTGCTCCCTTGTCTGTCTGTCGGGAGGACCAAATGAGTAATGTTTGGGAATTGCCTAAATAACAGTTAATGGATGTGTGCTTAGGAAAAAATTTGCTCTTATTTTTAAATGACTTCTACTATTTTACTTTTTGAAATTAGTCAATGTTCATTGTTAAAAAGTTGAAGACACGAGGCAAAATGAATGTGTAGCGTATTTACTCGCTGTTTTGTACTTGTGTGTAGAGCTTATGTATGCACATGCCCACAACAAGACCAGACTCATTCTTTATATAAATGTAATTTTTCTACAATTGAACTCCTACTTAGTTATGTTGCAGAAAGACAGCACTGGATGATCCTAAGTAACATGGGATTCTTTTGTTTTTTATTTTTTGTTTTTTGAGACAGGGTTTCTCTGTGTAGTCTTGGCTGTCCTAGACTCACTTTGTAGACCAAGCTGGCCTCGAACTCACAGAAATCCGCCTGGCTCTGCCTCCTAAGTGCTGGGATTAAAGACGTGTGCCACCACACCCGGTGTAACATGGGATTCTTAATTTAAACCTAACTCTGGAAATAGGCTTTTCCCTTTTGTATGTGTTTTTGGGGATAGTGGATCTAGAACATTTTATTTCATGGCCCATTGTACACATGGGCACAGGTCATTATTCATGGAATCGGCCTCTTTGAATTTTAAAAATTATTATGCATTTCTAATGTAGTATTTTTCTGTTACAGGTACTTTACCGTGCCTCCACACTGATATAGTTCATCCCTTTCTTCCAGTTTTATATGGATCAAAATCTACTCAGCTGCATTTTCATCAAAAAGATCACATTGGAAAATTTCTTCAGTGGAGGAGACAGCTGCATCCGTGAGCTCACTTTCAGTTGAGGATAAAGAGTTCGGATATTGGAAGAGAGAATATATTACAAAGCAGATCTCATGTGTGAGGGCATCACTAGCCCACATTCTCAAGCCTGTCAGCCCCTACACAGGCCTTCCTGTGAAGACCAAAGAGGCCCTCAGGTATGCAGGGCTCGTGAGCGCTCACCTCAGTGGTCCCCAGACGGACCAGAGTCATCTTGGGGCGCTGCAGACACACAGTGCACGTGCAGGCTCTTTGCTTAGTTTTGCAGGTCGAAGGGTTGAAGCTAGGGCCTTACATATGCCAGGGAAATGGGTGCCATGAGCACTGTAGGAAACTGTGTGTGTGTGTGTGTGTGTGTGTGTGTGTGTGTGTGTGTGCATGTGCGTGTGCACGTGCGTGTGCGCTTGTGTTTTTAAAATATACAATATTTTGATATTGGCTTATGCTTTTATGAACAACATAAAGAGCCTCATGGTGTTGAGTAGAGCCAGGGTGTTGTTGAAGGTCCCTGTCCACTGTCTGTGCGCTGTCATAGAGACACAGGGACACGAAAGCATGTCAGGTGGATGCTGAGGATTTCCACTTCTGTGTGTTAAGGAAGTAGATATTATGGAAATATGAAGTGCTCTGTGTATGTGTGTGTGTGGTGTGTGTGCATGTGTGCATGTGTAGTGCATGTGTGTGTACGCGCCCATGCATGTGGTGTGTGTGTGTGCGTGTGTTGAGTTCTTTCTTTGAAAGCATTTTCAGCATTCTTTTCTTCTTCTAGAATATCTGGCTTAGGCTGGGCAATTATATTAAGAGAAAAAAGTGGAAAAGAGCACGTCATGCAGCATAATGACCTCTCCTTAAATGACGCGTCTGTCACGGTTGTGTGGCACGGCCAAAATTGGCCACGTCTGGCCACATTGACCACCCTCGCTCTGTGTGGAGTGACACCAGCTCTGATGGACCGGCATAAAGCCCCTGACCCCAATGGGTAAGTCCAGATTTAGCAACTCATTGGTGAGGACTCTGGGACCTTGGTGGTCGTCACGCCTTTGTAATTCAAAGATACCACTAGTTTATCTAAATTTGATTTTATCGTAGAGACCCTCCTGTCACTCTGCACTGCTGCAGAACAGAAGATACTGGGCTTGTCACACTTAGGTCTAAATGTAAATTTCTTGAATCTTATAAGAATAAAAATGATACTCTAGTTTTAAAAGTGTATTATATCATCAGTAGCTTTTCTATGTTTTTACTCTTAACTATTTTAACAAATTTTAACATATTCTTTAGTAATAATATACTAATTTTAGCTTAAATATTTCGTAAATACAACTGTCACTTACTTTGTGTGATTTTTTTTCTCTTGAGTTTACTAGATAGGTGTTCATGTGCACCTGACTCTGCCTCCGTCTTCATGTTTGTGGAGCTGTGTGATGCAGATGGTTGTTAGGGCGCAGACTGGAGGAGTTAGCTAGACAGCCATTGTAGAGCGGACACCCACCCTCCTCTTACATGGCTGTGCCCTGGGTCCACACACACTAAAAGGCTCCCACTTGCCTTTCCCAGCCACCCTCAAGTTCCTCAGTGATCCTTGTCTTATAAAAGCTGGCCTGTGACTGTGGCAGGTGTAGATGCTTGTGGCCCCAGTGCGCTAACAACTTTGCTACCCGATCTGTACAGTGTGTGGGTGTTGCCTGCCTCTCCATTGTCGTGCTGCTGGCTGTCCCGCCTCTTCCCTGTCTTGGTGTCTTGGACTTTGCAGCAGTGTTTTCTACAGTGATTTTCTTACCATCCTTGCTCACTGTGGTTCTTCTTGTGGGTCGCCCTCATCTCTGTCCCATGAAGAGACAGTGTTATTTCATGGTTTTCCTGGAGCTGGCCTGCTGCTGGCCCCCCTGCGGTGCCAGCCCTGAGGCCCCTTAGTGATCCAGTGCTAGTGCCTGTGCTGGCTGGGTTCTGGAAGCATTACCAGTGCACTGTTTTCCCCAATTAGATCACTATGTTCTATGTTCAGAGTTCACACTATGTTCACAGTTACCTTTTTCAGTGACATTTTATTTGGATAAGTCTGAACCTTGCATGTGAAGTGATGAACTCTAAGTCTTTTCTAATATAGTAGGTAAGTTGTATTCATGATGAAATTATGTTTGGAGTAGGAATCCACAAAATGCACTCTTTAGACACGATGGTATTGGCATATCATGAACTGTAGTTTATAGGCACAAGTAGAAATTAGTTAACATTAATTAAAATGATCTTGAAAGACTATGAGTTAAAGATGAGTTAAGTTGAATTGTAGAGCTCACTTAAATGTACGTGTGCCTCAGAAATTGTCGCCAGGGTCAGGAACGCTAGATCCTGTATGGTTCCGAATGCTGGCGCTCACTGCAGGAAGTTACATATTTCCACTTAAGCTCTATGGAGGGAGCAGCCTTCGACCGGCAGTGGTGAGTGGAGCTGAAAGTGTTTCAAGAACCTCTCACTGTAGTCTGTGGGCCATGCCTTCACTATGAGGGTGAACGCTTGCCTGCATCTTTGTGACAGCAAGGAGAGCCTTACACCTTTACTTAAGCTTTCAAATCCCTGTAACTTAAACCTTTGTACATGGGCTCTCAGCTGCTTGTCCTGTTGGTGTTGGGTTCTCAGTTCATGTACCAAGAGTGATTGTTTAATGTTGGCTCAGTGGCCGTGGCTGTGGCTTGAGATGCTGAGGTGAATGAGGACGCAGTTGGTCCACAGAGTCTGTTTACAATCTCCATAGGCACTTAAGAGTGTTTCCAGCTTTGGTACATGGAAGGTGAAGGGGAGAGGTGTTCTGCCACCTCCACCTAGGCCCCCTCTTTCTCCCCACCGGCTATTGAGCCTCTGTTGGATGTGCTGTGCTCTCATGGGATTTTTTTTCTCTGAATCTTGTAGCTTTCCCTCTGAGAGGTGTTTCCAGTGTTGGGACCCAGGCTGTGATGGTTGTAAAGTCCTTGTCAGTTGGAGCTAAGGTTTTCCGTTGGGTTTTCTTGAGTTTATACTTATGTCACTGGTCCTGCATTCATCGTCTTCCAGGTATATTCTGCAGGTGCTGAGTCTGTTTCTAGTTGTCATAAATCTTAGCAACCAGCTGGGCCACCTAGCTGTTGTTCTCAGCATAAAAATCCCTTATGAGCCTAGTGTGAGAATCCTGCCACGTAAGAGGATTTGCCTTTGTGCCTTACTTCCTCCTCTGCTTTGAAACGGTGCAGGTTGCACCTCCTGCTTTTGCTCTACGCAGCATCTGCATGCGACCCACCGCTGTCTTGAGTTCTGGTTACTGGCCGTCCATTTCAGATGCAGTGACCGAGCACCTGAGGGACTGGGCCTACTGCTCTGCTTCTGTTGACTGACCACTGAGTGCTCATCTGCTTTCTGATTTCCCGAGCCCCTCTGTGTTCTCTGCGTTGCTGTACTTGTAGATAGTACTCCCTCTGCATGGCTGTACGTCTTGTGGAGCATAGTGAAGGATGTGTCCCATGCAGTTGAATTTTCGCTCTTGAGCACTAAGAGTCCTGCGTGGAGGTGGCTCTTTCATGAAAACATTCATGATTTTGGCTTAAATTTATTATTTAACATTTCAGTTTTCACTGTCCATCAGCTTTGCTTTACAAAAACTTTGGAAAGAAAGGCACATCTGCTCTCAGAGGAAGAGTGACAGGGAGGGGAAGACAAACCTGATGGGTAAGAGCCTCGGTGCGCTGGCCTCTGCTGTCTGAGAGTCCCTAGTGATGCCGTTGGCTTGGGGCATGTTAGTGGGTATAAATTGCTCTTCAAAAGCATTTTTAATTACACTAATGAGGCTGGACAACAAGACAGACTGAAAAGTTCACATCTCTCTCTTCTCTCTTGTTCAAAGACCACGATGGCTGTCTTTAATTGCAAAGTATGAGCTGAGTCATTTAAGCAAGTCTACCATGGTTGGCTGCGACAGACTTGTTCGGATATTCTGTCTCAACCCTGGCCTCTTGGTGGGGCTATGGCAGGTAAGATGGAGTTCTGTGTCACTCCCCTTCACAGTCCCACATCCACACACTGAGTGTAGCCTCCTGGAAGAGCTCAGTGCGTGCATGTGAGTCTCCTCTTTCTAGTCTGCTTCCTGCTGATACGGGTGACAGGGCTGCTCCTTCTGCCTTCCTGTTTCTACTGACAGTGCCATTTCTTTAGTCAGTCTAAGTCCCAAGTCTTTCTTCGCCAAAGCTGGTAATAGTACTTGCTTGTATGTATGTAGGTTTAGGTTCCTGTTGGATAGCCAATCCAGGCTCAACCCTGGGAAAGGCTATAATTTCCTGTCCCTCAGCTCTCATTAGTTGCCTGTAGTTCATTGTCTCCATGATAGCATGTCGGTTGGTTCTGCTCTTGTTTGGTCTTGTTTATGCAGCCATTTCTAAGACAGATGGTTTGACATCAGACTTACTGGTGCTCTGACTCGTACAATGTCCCTCCTCTACTTCTGCAATGTTCCCTGAGTTATAAGTGCAAGAGGTGTTGATGTAGACGTATCCACTGGGGCTGAGCTGCAGGCGTCCTGTTGGTCTCTGCACTGTGTCCCGGTTTGGATTTCTGTCTTGGTTTGATGAGGGTAGCTGTGCTCACTTGTGGCTGTGAGGCTGAGACCTGGGATGTAGTAAGGAACTATGCAAGTCTAGCAAAGTGGTGGTAGTAGATTCTCTTCTAATGTCCAAGACCTCACTATCCCTAGGAAGTTGGCTAGGTTTCTCGTACTAGGTGTGATTTCCTTCCTGTTGAGCGGGCCTCAGATCCAGTTAGACAGCTCTTGGTTGCCACCCAGCATGTGAGTGCACTTCTGTGCGCCTTGTCAGGTGTCTCACTCGCTGCTCCTTTTGTGGCTTACAGGTGTTGCCGCTCTCTCCCTTGGCAGCTAGCATAGGATTTTCTGGTACCACAGAAGCTAAATCACAGGAAAGAGGCTTTCAGGTCAGCTCCAGCATGAATTCATCTGAGTCCATTTGAGCCCTGTGTCCTGAGTGTGCAGTGCCTTCAGCAGGAGGGCTTCCCTTCAACCCGTGAGAGGCACCCAAGGGCAGCAGCAATAGTCACTTAGACTACCCTGACCAACTCTTCAAAAGAGGGTTTCTCATGGGGCTCTCCTCTAGACAGGACTTAGTGGATATCAGGGCAGTGTGATGTGCCTCTGCATCCACATTGGTTTCTTTTGTGGCTTTGGCCCTTTTCTGAGAGCATTTCACATACTGGTTGAGATTAGCAGTGTGCCCTGTGTACATCAACTGGACAGAATTAGCATTTCCATTTTCTGCAAGACTCTTCTTGCTCTTCTTATCAGCTGACCATGGTAGTCACTGTTTCTTTCCTTTTTACTCTCTCTTTATGCGTATGACTCGAGGGTGAAGCAGTAGTTTGCCTGTGCATTTTATGACTTAAATTCATGGATCTTTGTTGGTCTGTGTGGAGTTATGAGGACTGTCGGTTTGATCAGCCTGGAGGGTGACGCCTTCCGGCTCACCATTCAGGGCAGCAGTCAGTGTCAGCATCAGCGTCTGCCATTTAACCTAATGGGCAAGTGAAGAAGCGAGGTCTAGTCATTCCCACTGCATTTGCAAACCAAGCAGTTATTTGCTAAGAGCCCCTTGTGCTAATCTGATCTCCATTGCTGTGGTAAACACCAGGATCAAAAGCATCCTAGGAGAGGGAAGGGCTTACTCCATCCCCCCATGCCAGGACCCAGTCTGCCGCCGAGGGACAGTCCAGAGCCTTATGCCTGTGGACGCCAGCCCTCCTACGTCAGATAGCAATCAAGAAGATGCCCCACAGACAGGCTCACAGGCCAGTCAGAGCCGGGCAGTTCCTCAGTTGGGACTCTTGGATAATTCTGGATGTATCAAGGTGACTGCTGAAGCTAACTAGGAGAAACATTATCTAGTAATGCTCAGTATTTGTGAAATTTACCAGATATCTTTATCATCTTTCCAATATCGGCCTTATCTTTGAAAAGAAGTTGAAATAGCCTGAACCCGCCCAACACTACATGTTATGTATGTATACATATATACATGTATACGTATACACACACATATATATGTGTATATGTATATATGCATATTGTGTATTATGTATAAATATAAATAATATGACAATCATTGTATAGAACAGCATTGTGCTGTTTCACAAGTGGTAGGACATTAGTTCTTCTGGGACTGCATGCTCTGCATTGGGTAGTGATGTCCAGCCCTTGTGTTATGTGTAAGTCTTACGGTAGCGCTCTGTTAGCAGTAATAATGCATGTGTCTTCAAGATGATAAGCTGTGACTTTTCACAATGAACCTGTGAAAAATTAAAAGACTGCTATTGAAAACTATGTTCTTGTAAATTGACTTTCCAGAAGGAGGACGGGCTGGCTTTTGTCATGGCAAACCTCCATTTCCATCGCCTTGTGGAGAGGAGCACCCTAGGCTCAGCCACTCTGTACGTATCTGTGTGCGGTGAGCTCAGGGTGGAGGGCAAGAGGTTAGAGGTCAGCCCATCCACATGCCCTCACAGTAGCAGTAGGCACAAGACAGCAGACATGGCCACTCAGCCATTGCTAAAATGATTGCATGGTTTATGAGCATGCGTTTGCTTGATTTATTCTGTTTAAAAGACTTTATACCTGGTAGAGTGTTACTTACAGAGGCGGGGTGCTTTGTTCTTTTAGCATGCCAGCATTCTCCTTCACGTTCTCATGCTGTGAACTTTTAAACTTTGAAATGGGTGTCTTCTAATTTATTAGCATGTTGTTGTTAGTAGGGAGTAATTTTTTCCATCTCCCTGCAGCTTTTTCTTTTCCCCTTTCTCCTTTTCACTTGCCCCCCTGAACATCTGAAAAGCTCCAGGATGCTATTAAATATGTTGCCTTCCATGGTGAAGCTTTTCTTACTGATACAGCCGGTTGGTTTTAGCTTTTTTTTTGCCGGAGTCCCGGCCTACAGATCTGTGTTGGGGTGCCTCCTTCTGGGCGCCTCGTCTTTGGCCCCTGAGAACACTGAGGGTAGAGTGGCCTTGGTGGAGCTCCTGTTCACAGTGGTGGTGCTATAGCTACCCATAAGCTCTGCATCTGTCCTGAGTTTTGTAGAAGTTGGGGAGAACAACACGGAACAGTTAGTTTAAAAATTTTTGGGATTCCTGTAGCGCATCACTGGTTGGAGTAGTGTTTCAAATAGATACTTTTTAGGAGTATTTTATCTGTGATGTTGAAAAATGTGTATATGTTTTGTTTGCTTTCAGTCCCTACGAGCCAGCTCCTCACAGTGCGGTTGTGGACGACAGCCCAGAGTATGGGCTGCAAGGCTATCAGCTGCACATTGACATGCACGGCGGCGGCATCTTCTACCTGTGCAGTACGTTCCGAAATCTCTTCTCCAGGAAAGGTGAGACTAGTTCACGTTGCTTTATGGAGCTGGCGGGCTGTAGAGAAGAAGCTGCTAATACAAAGACTGCTCCCAGGCGGCCAGCCATCTTGTAATCTGCCAGCCCGGCTCCGTTCCCTGGCCACTGTCTTGGCATGAGACGTGTGAGGCACTAGAGCCAGCCGGTCTGCTTAGGCTGCCTCTTTCAGTCTCATTCTCTGGCCTCCAGAAGGGGCCTGACTCACCCTGACGATAGCTCCTGACTCTTACTCTTACTTCCAAACCTTCCCGTTGCTTCCCAGAGATTTGGTAAATGTGGTCCCAGGCTGAGTGTCAGCCTCACAGAGTGAGACTGAGGAGAAACCACAGTCTCCTCATATTTGCATTGCCTCAGCGTTTGCCACCGTTTGCCATAAACTAAGACAAGGCCCGGGGAACTCAAGCTCAGGAGGCGTGCTGTGTTCCCGCCCACCGCTTGTCTGCTGTGGGATTGCTTCATGAATTCGTAAACTTCATGTCTGCTGTAGATGTGCTTGGCTTCAACTTTAACGCTTTTGGTGAGATATTTTCTAGGAGAAAGTGCAGCTTCCTTCTGCACCATGTTACAGGCTGTGCTGGGTCAGGCTGTCCTGTCAGCAGTGCTGGACCTCATCCCCGGCTAAGAGCGTCACAACTCTTCCCCACTGAGCAGGCAAATTGTTGCACAGCCTTCTTGTGCCTGGTGGACTTGATGTCCACTAGTAGTGATCCATGTCCAAATCAGACTTTTTTGTTTGAGTTTAGGAAAATGTTGATAAAGAAATTAGGGCATTCATTTTAGATTTGTTAGCTGAGCTCTTCTGTAAAATGTGCCCTCTTATCACTTGGCGAACTACAGAAGCAGGCAAGCACCCAGCTCTCTCCCTTTCTGCCACTGAGTTTCAGTTAAGAAAATGATGCCCCTTTTGGTAGAGATGATTCAAGGTTTCATACTCCTAGTGACACTAAAATTGTCACCAGGGATCTGTATCAGCTCGTGGCCGGTGCCTTTCATATGCCCCGGCATTGGTCTGCAGCCACCCTTGTCTTTTGGGCTAAGGGAGATTTCTTGTGCTTGTTGGCATTACTTTTTTATTAATTACATTTGTTCTTTTACAATTTCATACATGTATATAATGCGCTGTTACTGCTCCACCTGTCATCTCCTCTCTGGTTTCTGTCATTCCCCCTCTTCTCTACAAGTGTCTTTCCTACTTTCATGTTGTTTCTTTTGTTTTATGCTCTTCTGAGTTTAACACGGGCTGCATGTGATCATGGGTTTGGAACTGTTGCACTTAGTGGACTCACAAGTGAGAGTCAGAAGGCAGTGGTGCAGCAGGGAAGGGGAGGGGCGCTGGGAGCCTCTCCTTCATCTGGGGCCAGTCTTTTGACGACCCAGTGCCAGTCTTGTTTTCTCTGTATCTTGGAACCAAAGCATGTCATATTTTCAACAGTCAAGAGCCTGTGTTGTTTCTGAAGCCCGTGAGCTCTCTGAGCAACATCTTACAGAAACACCCCACAGCGCAGGGGTGGGGTTGTTTATTGATGCCCTGATCCTAGGAGCAGCACTATCCATTCATCTAAGCTGTCTCCCTTTAAACTCTCTTACATTTTTTAACTGAGGTATCTGGTGGGTTTTCCATACACTCCCCTGCCCAGTCACCTCTCTTAGCCTTTCCTGTCATGAGTGTGCCCACCCTTCCATCTCAGCTTGTTGTACTATGTTCGCTCTCTTCATGCGTTCGGCCCCCCTCCTCATGTCCCCTTTGCAGCTTCCTACCGTCTACACTGGAAGCTATAGGGACTCCAGGTTAAACACAAAACTGCAGAGATGGAGCAAGAATCAAGAGCACGTAGCATTTCTCTTTCTGGACATGAGTTAGCTCATTCAGTATTACTTGTAATTCCATCTGTTTTCTTTTTATTTCTTTTTTTTTTACATGCACGTCATTTTATTTTTTAAAATATTTATATATTTTTGTATATATTTATATTATTACACATATATAAAATAAATTACATACAGCAGGAAGAACCACAAAAAATCAAGAATTATATTAATGTAACATTCATAGTGTTTTGGCTATTTGTATTTGGCAGCCTTGAAGAAAACATCTTTCCTACCTTGGTGAATCTAAAATTCTGAATGTAACTCAATATCTATCAGATCTCATCTCTATCAACTTAAAACATCTATCTAGGTCTATAAACATCTTAACCACTAAAGAATTAAGCTTACTTGTAAAACTAAACTATCTGGTCTTCAACCCCATCAGAGACTTGAGAAGGAATAAAACTTAATTACCTGAGTAAACCACAAGTGCAGGTTAGCAGCTTCCAAAGTGAAAAGAAATGACAGAGACAGTTTGCTGCCTGAACAGTCACCCAAAACTCTCTACAACATTGGAGCATCGTCTTCAGCCTTCTAGCCCATTATATCTGACAGACACACTTGTGAAGCAGGAACTATTGAGGACTTGCTTACCCTGTCTTGGCAGAGTTCAGCTGTCAACTCTGCCTGCATTCAAACTTGCGCCTTTATAGGAAGAATTCTGTCTGTGGTAGAAACGAGGACCTTTTGGCCAGTGGCTGGTTTGCCATATTTGAAGCCATCTCCATAAAGAGGTTCTTTGATGCTCATCATCCTTTTAGAGGTAGGCTGAGTGTTGCCAGGAATCAACCTGTTTTATTGTCAATAAATCTTTAAGATAATAAAAACATCTTTATATCCATATTCTGTAGGTCTCTGAGGAGTTTGAAGACCTTATCTAACTATTTTACCATATCTATCTATAGAATCATATCTATCTGTTATACCTATGATATATATTCTTGTGATAAAAATAGACTAGAAACTGACATGACCATGATTTGATCAACTAACAATTAACTTGTGGTGAGGAATTGGGGAGAAGGTGTGGACTCAGGGAGAGGGCGGTATGGAAGGAAGAGATGAGAGGTCTGGAGGCTGGGAAAGAACAGGATGGCAGAGTGATGGAAGGTGGACACGGCTCAAGAGAAGCTGCAGGCAGGTAAGGGGTTAAAGCAATGTGATAAAAAAAAATAAATTAATTAAATTTAATTTAAAAATGGCCCTTGAAATTTCTTGTGCAGCACACTCTCCCTCCAGCCTGGGAGAGATGGTATTGCTGGACTGGAGGAGAGCTGGGAACATGAGTGTCTGTGACAGGTTGTGTGTGGTTATTACGCGCCATGTCTAGCCCCTTGCCTGGGGCTGTGGTAGCCGGTTATCTCTGTTTGAAATCTGATTGTTGTCTCAAGTTTCCCAAGCGCAGGAGGAGTGGGAGAAGGGCAGTCTCATGTCAAAGGCAGGAGTTGGATGTGTCACTTAGAACATAGTTTGGCTGGCGGGACAGCACCTAGAAGCAGGGGGCATTAAACTCACTGACTACCATATTTCCTCTAGTAGTTTTAGAGTATCTGTCTTCAGTTGGGTCCTTTATCCATATGGAGTTGAGTTTTATGCAGGATGAGAGCTAAGAATCTAGTTTCATTCCTTTACCTGTTGTTATCCACTTTGATCAACCACATTTGTTGATGCTTTTTTTTCTCTCTAGTGAATATTTTTAACATCATTGTCGACCATCAGGTGGTTACAGTTGTGGTGACTTGTGTCTGGCTCTTCTCTTCTATCCACTGGTCCACACACCCGCTCCTGTGCCTGCACTGCGCTGCTTTGTTACTGTGTCTCTAGTACAGCTTGAATCAGGTGTAGCGGCAGCTCTCGAAATGCTCTCATTGTTTAGAATTGCGTAAGCTTCTCGTGGTCTTTCTAGTTCTCATATGAATGTTAAGATTGTTATTCTATCTTTAAAAGATCCACAGTCTTAAAACTTTTTAAGTTTTCTTTAAAAACCAAATGTCTCTTTAAAAGTCCATTGTCTTTCAGCTGGGGGCTCCTGTAAAATAATAATAAAAATGTTAGTGTACTTTCTTACTGTAGGAGGGAAGAACCAGGGGACAGTCATGTCAAAGCCATGTCAACAGCGCAAACGTTCAGTGCTCAGTGTCGGGCCCGTGTTATGACCATCTCGGCTGCCCAGGGCTTGAGCAGCCGCCCTCTCGGGCCCTGAAGGGCACAGCTCACACCACTTTGTCTCGGAGCTTCAGGTTACCTCTGCTTCCAGATGCTGCTGTCCTGGCGTCTTCATTATGCTGGGGTCTTTACTGACACTGAAGCTGCACTTACATCTGTGGTTTCTCCAGCCTTTCTTGAGGGTCTCTAGCCTTGCCTTACGTTGCCAAGCCTCGGTTGCTCTCCATGACCCTTCATGCCCTCAAACCAGTCCCACCTGAGTGATTCTTACACACTACCAAGTGTTGCTGTTAGCATGAGATGCAGGCTTGGCCAACCTGTGTTACAGTCATTAATAAAAGTGTGTGTTTCCCTTAGTTTCTCTCTTAACCTGGCTATTATACAAATAATTGACTGTTTTATATTTGTTTATAAGGCTTCATAATGCAGTCTTGAGCAGTTTAAGTCTGTTCTTAACCCTCTGTGTTGTCCTGACTCCATCTTTGCCGCAGTCCTCAAGTTAACTTGCTTTTCACTTCTTTCTTTGTTCCAGCTGAATCTTCTTCATCTCCCCCACAGCTCTGCCTGTGGCTGAATTCCCTACTTCCTCCTCTAACTCCTCCTCCCCTGGCTGGCAGGGAGTCCAGCCCTGTTCTCTCCCTTGCTCAGTAATTGGCTATGAGCAGCTTTATTGGCATACAAGGGGACAGTTGTGGAGCAGAGTTTACACAACCTTGAGACAGGAGATTCTTAGAACAAGGCTTGCAACGAGATATGGGGTCATACAGAAACCAGCATTTTAATTACAGAATAACCGTATGCTTACCACCCTGGACATAATGTCCCTGTGCTGACCTTGAGGTCAGCTAATCTTCAGCTAATCAATATTAGTTGTCCCATTCAAACAGATGTTTTACTTCAGCAGTGTTGATTGTTTGTTTCTCACAGCTAACTCTTCAGTTGCGCTGACCAGAGCCACAGATTCCTAGGTCAAGTGTCACCCAGTGGTTCTGATGTTTCCCGGCCTCCATCTTCATCTCGGTCACCATTCCCTTCTCCCAAGCTCCTTCTCCGAGTCCGCCATCAGCAGGAGCATGCCCTGCAGGCCAGGCTGGTGGGGCGTTTGCTCAGCTGAGGTGGTTCTTCCCATGTTTAATTGACAAAAACCAAACAAATAACCTCCTCCTTCAAAATAACGAAACTAACCAACACAGGTGGCATTGTGAATGACATTTTTCCTTTCATTTGACAGTATGTTTGTCATTGACTTTTGTGTGTTAATTTTGTCGTCTTCTGCTTTGCTGAAAGTGTATCAGCTCTAAGACTGCCTGGGTGGAGCCTTTAGTCATCTCTGTATAGGATCATATTGCTGCAAAGGGGATGCATTAGCCCCCTGACCCTTTGTATTTCATCCCTTTTCTCTCCCTCTCTTATTACTGTGGCTGATAGTTTGAGTTGTATGTTGAATTGGAGTGAAGGGAGTGGCACAGCTGTCTTCTCAGCATGGAACTGGTGACAGGTTTGCTGTATGTAGCCTTTATTATGTTGGTGTGTGCTGTGTCCACTCATAGCTCCTTTTCTACCACCATGAAAAGCCGTTTGATTTTATCCAAGGGCTTCTTGTATCTGGTGGTGTGATCATGACCTTGCAGTGTGTATTTCTGAGTCCAGTTTGATAATCTCTTGTGCAGGGGCTGCTGGGAGTGTCTGCCCTGGGTGGCTGTTCTTAGCCACAGGCGGCCCCTGCATGCGTCTGCGCCAGAGCAGCTGCATATACTGCAGAGTTGGAGAGTCCTGCCTATCAGTGACTTCAGCACTTACCTTTATTCTGTCACATGAGGCTCTGCAGATAAAAAGCTGGTCATTGGAATCCAGTCATATCCTACCAAACCCAAATTGACACTTGGGTGTACCTGTCCTTGTTCTTGTGCCAACAGCTTTGGCTGAGAACTTACGACAAGGCGCCAGCCGTGAAGGTGCTTCCTGTCCCTTCCCAACCCACCCTGTGTGTCCATGGCCAGCATTCAGCCTATCCAGGGCTTGCTGTGGTGAGAACCTGGCTTTGGTGATGAGTGATGGCCACTGGTGCCTTGTGAGGGGTGAGTGAGTGGTGCTTGTTATAGCTGCTCCCAGAGTCCTTCCATGTGAACCTTGTGAGTAGTATTATGGTCTGCTGGGTCCAAACTTTGCCTTTCCTCCCTGATCTCCTCTCTGGCACCATCCTCTCCTCCCTTTTGCCCCGTCCTGCTCTCCTCATCCCACTCTGGCAATACCAGCTGTTGTGGCCTGTCCCTCGTGCTAACAGTATCACCACTACAGATGTCTGCATGGTCACTCTCAGGCTTAACTCACAGTCAGCTGTGCCGTGACACTTCCTTGCCATGTCATGTCTGGAACCTCAGGCCCTCCCCTTAGCTTCCTGTGTTGGATTATTCAGTTTTACTAGTTAAGTATATATTTTTAAAAAATCTTCTTGATGCGGTGGGTTTTTTTCCCCTAGTTATCTCCTAGAATGTGAATCTAAGCATTGAGTGTTTAATAGGTGAACACATACGTGATTTGTGATCCCTGATCCGTTTTCTTATGTATGTTGAAGTGGCCTGACTACTGCAAACTGCTCCTGAAGACGCTTTGAGAACTCATGGCCTGTTACTACAATCTTTGTGTTTCTCTGCCTCAGGGACTCTGAGCTGCATTGGCAGCATTTCTGGTAGAAGCTCTTGTGTTTCTCTTAGCTCAGAAGGCAGAGGAATGGCTTGCTGCTGCAGAACGTGATGTTGCAGCTTAGTGTCGTTGCTGGGCCACAGCAAGAGGACAGCAAGGATCATTCTAAGGAGGAAAGTCCAGCCTTCCTGCCTCTCAGAGGCCAGGCAGGCCCTCAGATGCCAATCAAGCCTGCTTTACGGGCAACCTGACAGGTCCAGTGCAGCCACTGTGGTTTCCCTGGCTTTCTCGTCTTCTTTCCTCGTACAGCACACAGATAGGGCAGCGCCCTTTAACTGCTTCATATATGTCTGTGGAAGGAGGAAGCCTTCATTAGTGGCCTAAGTGTTTTGTGTCTGTGCACCCATAATAAAGGTGCTTTGCTACTTGTAAAAATGCTTTGCAATCTGAATACAGCCCTATATGTCTGTTCCATCTCCTCACTGCAAGGGAAGCATGAGCCTGTTTTCTATTTTTGACTGGACATGGTTTGTACATATTATCAACCATCTAAAGCATTAATTGCATTTTAAGTTTCTACAGCTTTAAAAATGTGAAATAGTTTCACATTGTATGACTACAGAGTGCTCCAGAATTGCCTATATACAGAACTACCAATTTATAATTCGCTTTTCTTATTTATATCTTCATCACCTTCTGTATGTGTGTCTATATACATATATGTGTGTGCAATTAGTCTGGCTACTGCTGACTGGGACTCCGTCGTGTAGGTACTAGTGCTGTCTAGGGGAACACTCTGAATTGCAGAGAAGAGGGCTCCCATCTTCCCTTATTCTAAAGAAGTACAGCGTAAAGCTTTATAATTCGTGCATGGGTTGTACCTGAGATACGCTCTAATTGTGTTGGAGTTGCTGGTGATCAGATACACGTATGAATACTACTGTCGCAGTTTCGTGTTTCAGTAATTATGGTGAGACTGAGATAGGACTCTTTACTTCTCCTGTGTTACTGATGAGGAATTTGCAGATAGTAGCTAGCCACCTGTCTGATTCCACAAGGCTACCAGGAGGTAGAGTTCCCGTCTGCATTGGGCCCACCTCACTGCAGAGCCAGCACCTGGCTACAAAACCATCAGTATATGTTTGCACTTTAATAGTATGCAGTTTAGAGTTCTCTCTGTGTGTCTCTGTCTCTGTCTCTGTTTCTGTCTCTTGTGTGTGGGGGGGCGAGGGGAGAGGAGGGACAGGGAGGAGAGGGAGAGGTGTTTATCTGTCTGCCTCAGTCTGCCTGTAACTGACTTTCCTAGGTGTGCTCAGCATAGGGTCTTTGCACTGACGTGCTGCAGCTCCACACAGAGTGAACAAGCCCTCTCAGTAATGGTGCTCCAGCATGCAGTGCTGACGTTAATGAAGGGAAAAGTGCAGTTAAAGGATCTGCCTTTTATCTGGGATGTGTTCTATGTGGATGCACCCACATCCCTCCTCACTCTTAGGCTTTAGTTCATACAGTGAGGACTTTCCTATATGAGTCAGCAGAGGGAGCTGTTGCCATCAGAGTGTGTAACATTGCTGAAGCAGAATGGATTGTCCTTTACAGTTTTTGAGAAACTCTCTTGGTACCATGTGGTATGTTTAGTAAATTTCAGCTAGGCCATTGAAGTTCAGGAAAACAGAAACTTTATCCCTATTTGTTAAAAAAGCACTTTGTCCTCACCAAGGATGAAGTGCTTTATCATCATGTCCCTAGAATGTAGGTTGTTGTACGCTCCATTTGTCCTCAGTGGGATTTGAGAACCCTGGCCTGACACCAAGGAGACCGCAGTGGAAAAGCACGGGTCAGAGGGTCAAGGCCAACTTGTTTGGTTCTTCATTAGCACATAGTGTCAGACAAGGTCCCTGTGTGTGAGCAGTGAGGCCATGTGCTTATACACACTATATACTGACAACGTGACATTAGGAATTCCTTAGGGCTCTGAACAGGGGCACTTGGAAGTCTTTATGGGGAGAAGCATGCGGCAGTCTTGTTGTCAGGACCGGCACATGTTCAGTATCTAGACCTCTGCAGCAGGAGAAGCACAAAGCCGAATAGGATAGAACTCAGCAGTCTGAGCATGGCTGCTGCTAGGTGTCTGCCTTAAAAAAAAATACACACACAAACACACACACAAACACACACACACACACACACACACACACACACACACACACACACAATGTTATATCTGCAAGTACAACTGCGCACCAGAAGAGGGCACCAGATCTCATTATAGATGGTTGTGAGCCACCATGTGGTTGCAGAGAATTGAACTCAGGACCTCTGGAAGAGCAGACAGTGCTCTTAACCTCTGAGCCGTTCTCTAGCCCCCGTAATAGTCCACCTTTGAGTAATGATCACGTGTTATATACCAATTTCATCCATAAGCCAATTACAAAGGTTTATATTAAAATCCCAGTGGGAGGTGTGGAACTTGCAGAATTGAGTCTGAACTGCATTCAGAGGTTAAGTTGTATGTAGCTCAGTGGAAGAGCATTTGCCTAGGCTAGACCATGGGCTCTGTTTTCAGCAGCACAGATGGGCAGTTAGGTGTGTGATGGGTAGGTGGGTAAATGAGGAAGTCCTTTCAGGAAAATGCATTAGGGACGGCTGGAAAAGAGCCTTATAAATTTAACGATGAGCTCTTAGAATCCTTTCTATACATGATGTCGGTCAGGTTTTCAACAACAATAAGATCATAGTCAGGGAGTGAAGACAAAGTTTAAGAAACGGACTGTTGCCATGACATTTGAGGCCTTTGTGTGGCCCTTGCGGCTGCCATCTGATTTTCCTTCTGCCACCAGGAGCCACCATCTTGTATTAAGTTAATTGTTCCCCTATCTTTCTCTTTTAAAGCTAAGCTTCTTTGTATTGTGAATTGATAATATCAAACAGATCCTTACTCAATTTTGAAAGTGATTAGTGAGATGGGGTCTACGTAGCATACACTAGCCACTGCACTCCTGTCACTGAAGAGACAGAAACTCAGGTGAATGGGACAGAGTACCATTGTTGATTACAGTTTACAAGTCACATTATCTTAAATTGTTTAGTTGCATCTGATAAACATACTTACTTACAGAAAAAGTTTTACTTACAGAAAAACAGCACATATTTTAACTAAATGTAAGATGGTATGTATTTGTATTTGGGTGTGTCTTTATCCTGTGGAGTATAGTATTTCCTGAGAATGTTGGTATGAACAGGTTGTGTAGAATAATTTGACTGACAAAAGGGGTCTCTGGAGCTGAATATATAGGGAGATCCTCAAAGGCAAATCCTCAAAGACATTATTATCTACTTGTTTTCAGAGGGAAAAGCTCTAGTGATGTATTCAGAATAAGTCCTAAGAGTCTGATGCAGTCTGCCTCCTGGTCACAATATTTTGTGTTTATAACTCATTTCATGTACTTTGCTAAAGGCCTTTTGATGCTACTGAACTAAGTGAAATTTCTAGTCAGTGGCTGATGATGCCTGGGGTTAGATTCTTGAGTCACAGAGGGTGAGGATGACCGTGGGGCTGGCTCAGGGAGGACTGCTCTGGGCAGGCATTGCCTCACGTGTCATAGGCCGGCCTGCAGATCGCCCATGCTTAGCTTTGCCACTGTCACCCACTCTGAGGTGTAGCCAGTGCTGCTGCATTCTGAGTCCAGCTTCCAGCCACAGCTACCAGGTCCTGCTTTGCTGTCCTCTTCACTGCCCTCTCAGGCGCATGCATGTTCTATTGTGGAAGATCAGGAGGTCCATGTCCTCTGATCTCATGTGCCGAGGCTTCTAGACAGCACTGTGCATAGTAGGGCACTGTGGGACTGGATTCTCTACCTGTCAGCCGCCTTGCAGCCACCATGATTTTGGCCACTTCCTCTTTCTCTTGGGTTTGCTTTTCCATGGAGCTCATTCATATTCATCTAAGGAACTGGAAAGTTGTTGCTCTTTGAGGGTACCTGTGTGTGTGTGTGTGTGTGTGTGTGTGTGTGTGTGTGTATTTGCATGTGTGTGTGTTTCTGTGTGTATATATATGCACTTGTGTGAGTGCATGTGTGTATGTATGTGTATATGCACTTGTGTGTGCATGTGAGTGTGTATGTGCTTGTGTGTGCACATGTGTGTGTATGTGCATTTGTGTGTGTTTCTGTGTGTATGTATGCACTTGTGTGCCGCATGTGAGTGTGTGTTTGTGTGTGTGTTATGTGTGTGTGCTTCTGTGTGTGTGTGCCTCAGTGTATGCATGTGGAGGGTAGGGTCAATGCTGAGTGTTTCTCCTTTGCTCTCTTCTGTCCTCTCATTGAATCTGCTGCTCACTGACTGGCTAGATTGACTAGCCAGAAAACCCCCAGGAGTCCTTTCTCCGCGCCTCAGTAGTGGTGTGCTGACAAGTGCTGGTCCTCTTGGCTTTGTTGTTTTTGTTTGTTTTGTTTTTTAAAGATGGGTTCTGGGGGATCTGGACTAAGACACTGAGCCATTTTCCCAGCAACTCTCTCTGAGATTTTATGTGTTCTGCCACTTTGACAAAGTCATGGCTATATTAAAAGTTTCTAAAAAGGGATTTATATAATCCCTTTTCAAAGAAGAATTGATGATCCCCTAACCTACACGTAATTGGTGGCTGTTTCTTTGTATATTCTCATTAAAATTAAGACAAGGCAAGATGAAGTGAGCATGCATTTTGCTGTCTAAATCCAATTTATGATAGGGTAAGAGGGAAAGAGGGATAAAAGCTCAGGAAATACTTCCAGAATGATTTGTTAAGTTAATACTGGAAGTGAGTTATGAAAGTGTCTGGGTTTTCCTATGTGCAATTTATTTTCTATTTTTTGTTGAAAATGCAAATAGCCTGACATCAGGTATGACTAGTCCCAAGCTCCTGGACTCACTAGCACAATTCACAGTACTTGGGCTATTGATGTGTTGGTGGATACAGTCAGCAGAGGAAAGATGTATGGGGTGAAGTTCTGTGGGAACCACCCAGTGCTTGTAGTCCTGTCTCTGTTACTGTGAAGGGGTGCCTACTTCCTTCAGGACTGTGGGAGCTGGTAAGTCTCACTAGACAGTCAGATTTTTACTGGAGTTGGTGTGGGTCTGTGTGACCTAGGCAGTACTGTGATCTAGTACCAAGGTATTTATAGACTCCTACAAGGGAAGCAGTGCTCAGCGTAAAGCACGCAGCCCAAGCCTTAGGCCAGTGAGCAGCTGCTGTATCAGGTAGGTGGGAGGATTCTCCTGGACATTCAGAGGGCGTCCTGTGAGAGACCCGCGTGCTAATGCAGCAGGACTCCAGCCTGCTGGTTCTTTTCTGCATAGCTGTCCATTAACATTTTGATTAGGTTATAGTGCAGCCTGGTGTACAGAGGAAATAGTCCAGTTGTGTCTTTGAAGTGTAAATTGAGCTTGCCAAAGGGCCTGCTCAGCAATGCAGAGGATAAAGGAATGTATACTTATTTGATCTTAGTATCAAGCTAATTATTACCAGTTTTCAGAAGCAGAAGGAGAAAGGTTTTGCACAGTTTGGTTTATTGTAGTCTTTTATCAGTCCTGAGAGGAGAGTTAGAGAAAAGCAGAGAGAAGTTAGTTTAAATAGTAAAGTGTGCTGCTCCTAGCCTTTGACCTTTGAGAAAGTGTGCTTTGCTTTTTAGAGTATTTTAGGCTTGTAGCCAAACTGAGAGGAAGGTAGTATGAACTATCCCTTACTGACGTGTTCAGCCTCCCCTCTAGTGTGCCTCAGCAGAGAAGAGCATTTGCTACAACTGATGACCACATATGCGCTTGGAATTATTGCCAAAGACCAGGGTTTACAGTGCAGTCGTTTTTTGTTGTGTCATTGGGTAAAGTTTAGTGGTGTGTATCTGCTGGTAAGTGCTACGCAGAGTATACAGAGTAGTCTTACTACTGTAAGTCTCCTGGGTTCTGCGCTTCGCTCTTTACGTTTCCTCGGTATTTAACCATCACTACTCTTTACTCCATAGATTGTGTTTTCACACAGATGGGACCATGTAAAGCACACACGGTCAGATAAGTAAGAACATTCCTTCTGCTTTTCATCGTGTGATAGCTCTTCTCTCATTAGCATTGTTTCACTCATTTACTGAAGGACATCATGCCTGTTTCCATGTTTGGCACTCATGAGGCAGAGGAAGGCGGATCACTCCTCTGTGAGTTTGAGGCCAGCCTGGTCTACAAAGTGAGTCTAGGACAGCCAAGGCTACACAGAGAAACCCTGTCTCGAAAAAAACAAAACAAAACAAAATTCCTATAAGTATGTTCATGCAGGGTTTTGTATAGACATATTTTCAACCCCCTTTGTCCTTGTTGCCTTTGTTTTTGTGCATAGCCTGGGTGCCCTGGAACTCACTTTATAAGAACAGACTGGCTCATTTTGTAGACCACACTGGTTCAGCTTCTTTGAGTAAGTAGTAGCGAGCATGATTGCTAGGTCATGTGGTAAGAGTATGCTTACTTTTTAAGGGAATTGCCAAACTTTAGGTCGACCCCAGGAAGACCCCCCATACAGACTTTGGGTACCCCTCCTGGTTGCCCTCTAGAACTAGATACGATGTCTCAATTGTAAGAGGTAGAGAGCTCAAACTGGAACTGCAGCTTTCTCCCATGCTGGAAGGTTCTACTCAGGTTGCTGGGGCATATAAGGCATCGGTGACCCAACAAGCTATAATGCCAGCATGCAAGGCAAGATGGACCCACTCAGGAAACAGTGGCATGACTTACGTGGGCACCCTCAGCTCTTGTGTTGGCTTTGAAGTGTGCTCCACAGGCTGGAATACGCACCCGGCACTCTAAACCCGGTAGTCAGAGACACACGCCTGAGGACATCCTAGCTCTTGTTTACATAAACTGCCGTGGTTCTAAACTATATTCTAGGTAACTATGTTTATACTCAGTTAAATATTACTCTTATCTATAATCAGAAAAGCTTCTCTCTAGTGAACAGTGGTGAGTGCAGAGGCTTGTGCCTGCCCAGGGTGCTTAGAATAAGTGACAGTTGAGTGTTGGGTCCTAAACAAGACTTTTGTACCATGGCCTCTTAGGCTGACATTGTAGAACAGAGGGTGAAGAGAATGTAAGAGCAGAAGTAGGAAGAAGCACTGAGCAGAACTGTCCTCAGGGCACGGCGGCTGCTGGACACCACGTAGCTGCTGGACACAGAGTAGCTGCTGTGACTGCCTGTCCTGGGCCTCTACAGTGCTTTGCGTGTCAGCAGCCAGCCTGGGATAAAGGGGTGGAGATTGAGGCCCTACCCTCCCTGCAGCTGGTGGATTCTGGATGAGGATAGTCATTTTTTTCACTTGTCTAATACTGGCTGGTTTTGTGTGTCAACTTGCCACAAGCTAGAGTTTTAAGAGAGGAAGGAGCCTCAGTTGAGGAAATTTCCCCATGACATCCATCTGTAGGGATTTTTCTCAGCTAGTGGTCAGTGGGGGAGGGCCCAGCCCACAGTGGGTGTTGCCATCCGTGGACAGGTGGTTCTGGGTTCTGTAAGAAAGCAGGCTGAGTGAGCCATGGATAATAAGTATCAGGCAAGCATCACCTCCAGAGTGGAGTGGTATATACGTTCCCAGGTCAAATATACTTCATTTCAACTTAGACTTTTGTACCATTTCTTCGTGTATTTAGGTTTTACTTTAGAATGGACATATAAACACATTAAAAAGGCTTTATTGCTTTGGGTAACAGACATAGTAAGGGTAGTTCAACAGTAGTTGTTTCACATAGGAGAGGCCAGGTATTCAGTAGTTGAGACCATAAAGCTGAATGGTTTAGCAGTTGTAATCTGGAGCTGAAGGCTTAGAGGATTCCTGGAGAGCTGCTGGTCTTCAGTCTGGGTTGGAATCCTGGAGAGATTGGTTCTGATATAGGTAAAGGAACCCCATAGCCACAGAATAGAGCAGTGGGTCTCAACCTTCCCAAAGCTGCGACCTTTTAATTCAGTTACTTATGCTGTGGTGACCCCCATACAGTTATTTTCATTGGTGTTTCGTAACTGTAAAGTTGCTACTGTTATGAATCATAATATAAAGGTCTGTGTTTTCCATGGTCTTAGGTGACTCTTATGAAAAGGCCATTCAGCCTCCAAAGGAGTCGAGACCCACAGGTTGAGAAACACTGGAACAGATGATTTTGTTGCAAGAGTGAGGGCTAAAAGGCCAAAAATAAAGTTTCCCTTTTCCATGTCCTTTTATGATGAAGTTGTTTTTATAAAACTGTTTGTTTCTCTTAGCTTATTTCTTAATGCAACTATCACACAAATAGCTGAGACTCTTATATTTGTTTAAAAATAAGCCTTACAACACAATCTGAGCAGTTTCAGCCTGTTGTTAACCCTCTATGCTATCCTGTCCTGCTCCCAGCAAACATCCCAGCAGTACTTGCACTGTGTAGCTTTCCTCGGCTCCAGCTCCTTCCTCCTGATCTCCCTTGGCTGAATCCCTGCCTCCTCCTCGCAGTCCTCCTCGCCGGCTGGCAGGAAGGGTACAGAGATCAGCATGTGAATTGCACAATAACCTTATGCCAACACTTCTATCCAGGCTTCTAGCACAAGCCACTTTAGGGTAGGACATCCTGCTTTGGATAATCTGATCCAAACAAAACAAAACAAAGCAAACAAAAACCAAAAACCAGACCCTCCACTGGCATGCCCAGCTGCTGCGTTTCACTTGGTTCCAGCTGCGGGCAAGCTCATCACATTGTCTTAATGGAAGCCATTTTTACATTGCGCCAATGTTTTTCTCTCCTCATGAAGATGTTGTTTTATGAATAAGCTCTTTGGAGTAATGTTTTCTACTTGTTAGATTTGTTCTGTATCTACATAGTTACTATTGTTGGCTTTTTAGGGAAGTGCCAAGGACTCCCTTTGTAAACTTTGTTACCCTCAAGGCAAGAAAGTGGCCAGGCCCCTCCTGAGGAGCTCCAGCAGCCAGGCCCTACCCTTAGGACTTCCCTAATGGCTCTAGAGGTCTTTTTTGTTGTTGTTGTTGTTTTGTTTTTGTGTTTTTGAGGCAGGGTTTCTGTGTATAGCCCTGCCCTTGAACTCACAGAGATCTGCCTGCCTCTACTTCCCCAAGTGCTGAGATTACAGGCATGTGCCGTGCCTGGATCAAAGATCATTTTCTAATGGTTTTAACTGTCATTGCCCCCACCCCGAAGGTGGGAGAGTGCCCAGACCCCACCCTACAAGAAAAATCCCACCAATCCCTGAACAGGAAGACTCACCAATTCCTGAGCTCCTCCAAGCTCTGGACTTGAAATCCCAGCAGTCCTCACCCTGAAGATCTCTGCTCCCTAAGAAATCCTATATAGGCCCAGCCTATTGTTCAGTTCCCCGGTAGCCACTCCTGGATTTGTCTCTCCAAACCCTGGATTTGTTTCTCCCAATAAATCTCTTTTATGAGATTTGCTGCCTGGTGCGACTCTGCAAAGAGTGAAGAAGAAGTGAAGGAGCGGAGCTGGGCTGAGCTGGGATCCTCAGCTGGGGGCCCCTCCCCTGGGAGTTGCATCTCTGAAGAAGAGGAGCAGCACAGCAGGGCTGTTACACTGTGGCACTCCAGCTCAGCCAGGGACACCCTCCCTCAGGGCTGCCACCTCTGCTGAAGAGGCTTCCTCTCAGAGCTGGGTGGTTCCTGGGCTCCCTAAAGAACGCCAACACTTGTGATATGTTTTCTATTAAAATACTGTGTTAAGCATGTTGGGCTTAGTCTATAAGATTCCACAGACAACTTTAGAGAATTTAAAGAGGTTATCAAAGTTACAAATTCTCTTTTGTCCTTGTGCCAAGAATAGACACTACCGTAGCTGAGAGTGAATTCTTTTGAAATGTTTGTCCTTTCTAGATCCTGTGCATATATCATATTATCTTATTTTTGTGACTGTGATCCTAAAAATAGGTGGCTTTTCATTCCTTCTGCCCCGATATTAATTGCTTGCTGTGTTTCTAGGTCAGGTGTACTCTGTAAGCATTTATCATGACACATGAGGTACTGGAGGCAGTGTTGTCCTTTCTGAGTGGTGATTATTTAGAAAACTCAGAGCAGGCGCTGCCCTGGCACCTTCGTTAGGACTATGCAGTACATTTTTCCTTTCTGAACTTCTAGTGAGTCATGAGATGTAAGCTTTGCGATGGCTGCTGCTTGTGCCGGAGCATACCCAGAGGAGGCAGAGCCGAGCTGCAGAGCATACCTATATAGCTTGTGGGGCCTGTTGAAAACTACTGGTAATCTCAGAGTGACCACAACACAGCATTAGAAGTCTGGGCCTTTGGGTCTGGCTGTGTCCCATAAAGTCCTGCCTGTTGTCCAGGTGATGCTGAAGATGGCCCATCCGTCATGAGGCCTGTTTCAGCTGCTGTGGTTGCTGTTCCAGATTTAACCCTGGCTTTTTATTTCTGGTGACAGCACCATCTTGACTTGGTGCTGTTGGGAATATAAGATTAACCTAAGCAAGAACAGAATTGGACTTAGAGAACTCCCTCCAAAAGTTTTTGTTTAAATACGGTATTTTAGATAGTAAGATAGTTTGTAAGAGAATTATGGAAATAGAATATCTTATAAAAATAAAATAATTTGCAGAACATAGCCAAAAAATGTAAATGAGATATTTCTAATTTTCCCTTGCTGAGTTTACTTGCTGTTAAGATCTTTAATCTCCAGGAGACTGAGCTGAGAGCCTTTCTTTCCTTGCCTTGTAAACATCTTGACTGTCTGTGGTTCCCACTTTCTGTGCTTCTAATAAGTTATTTGGGTCACTGCTCTTTCTGGCTCTTTGGTCCTTTCTGGCTTAATTTTCATAGACACTCAGCCCAATGACCCAGTGACACACTTCCCATCGTACACTCTGTGTGGCATGAAAGAGACTTGTCTTTATTGCCCATATTTTCTCTCAGTAGCATTGGCCTCTCACCCAGGACTGTTACACATACGTTGTCACTTCTTGCTTTTTAGAAATCTTTCCATCAGCTACCTAATGGCCCTTTATGTTTTTAATAAGAGGTTTTCTTTTTTCCTTTTTTTCTTTTTTTGGCTTTTCAAGACAAGGTTTCTCTGTGTAGCCCTGGCTGTCCTGGAGTCACTTTGTAGACCAGGCTGGCCTTGAACTCACAATGATCCACCAGCCTCTGCCCCCCGAGTGCTGAGATCAAAGGCGTGTGCCGCCAGGCCCGGCTAACAAGAGCTTTTCATACGTGTCCAGCATCTCCCTCCTCCTCTCTCGCTCCCATGCCCTCCTGTCGCACTTCCTGCACTCCTCTGACATCACGTCTTCACGTGTCACAGCTTTTTTCAGTCTTGCCTTTTCCTATTTCAGAGGGAAAATGTCCCACTTCTTTCCAAAATGAAGCTCCCAATTCAGTCCCTAAATAGACTGAGTCTTGCTTGCTGAGACCTTCATTTAGCCGTTGTCTCCCGTCTCTTTGATCAGCCCAAATCTCCATCCCCAACAGCACCTCCTTAACTAAGTAACTTGTCTGTGTATCCACGCCAAATTATTTTAGGAGGAAAACTCAGCCTCTGTGCCACGTAGGTTTGTTTATTTGTTTGTTTTTGTTGTTATTGTTGTTGTTTTTTGAGACAGGGTTTCTCTGTGTAGTTTTGGCTGTCCTAGACTCACTTTGTAGACCAGGCTGGCCTTGAACTCACATCAATCCGCCTGCTTCTGTCTCTCGAGTGCCCATGTAGTTTTTTAATTAAACATTTAAATTGTTGTTAAAAATTATAAACTCCACAACCTAGCACTGCCTTACAAAGGCATTTCATACTGTTGAAGAGCTCGTAGGTACACCTTAGTTCACGTGCACTTTCATGTAGGCCCATGGACGTCTGTCATGGGACAGGATTTGTCTGGATGGTGAATTCCATTCTTAGTTTGCTTTCCTCCCTGGCTGGAGGGTCCTGTGTGTGAGATGCCTTTCCCACTCATGAGAGTCTCATTGTATCTCCTTGGGATGGGCTGTACTGTGAACTCACCCTTGAGTCAGTGTGAGCCACAGCAAGGGGACGCTTGATAGCCAAGTGTCACATCTCTAACCCTGCTGCCCCACCACCTTGACTTGCTGCTGTCGGGAATATAAGATTACCCAAAGCAAGAACAGAACAGGACTTAGAGAACTCCCTCCAAAAGTATCTGTGTATTTTTTTCCTAACCTGATGGAGAACTTGTCTAGAAAAATAAATTACACTTATGTGGACTGTACCAATATGAAATTGGTCCAAAGCTGTAGAAGAAAGAACTGAAGAGTTAGAAAAATGCCAGTTGGAACCCTTAAGTGTAGCAATTTAAAAAAAAAAAAAAAAAAAAAAAAGCAAGCTCCAGACTGTTGAGTTAGCCAATGGTAAAGTTCCAGAGTCTAAGCACACATTCTGTTCTCTTTAACCTGAGGCTGATGTCACCAATAACAAGAACAGTCCTGATGCGTTGTGTCTGCATCTTTTTATGTCGGGCTAGTTAATAGGACAGATGTAGAGACCAAAAGACTTCAGCAGGCTTGACTGACACTGTCCTGTCACTGCCAGCCGGATGGAGAGAGAAGGTACGCTCTTCTTACCCTCCCTAGCACAGCCTCTGCACGCCAGGTCAGCCTCCGTAACAAGAAGGACCGGATAGAACATCCTTTCTCCACAGTGTCCGGAGACCTGTTCTTCCAGGTTCCAGCATCTCTAACTGACTTTAGGTTCTTGAGTTTCTTCCCTTTGAGGATTTGGAAAATAATAAAGGTGTCTAAAAACAATTAGCTAGGAATAAAAAAAAAAAAAACTAACCTAGAAAAACAATGCATATGCCCAGGGGATGTGTCAGACACCCAACAGGGAATGCAGAACACAAAAGGTTTCTCTCCTTAGGGCCTAGTGATCATATGGCATGTTCTTGATTACCCTTGTCGTCTGTGTGGCCTACAACACTGGTCAGCATTACATGGCAACTAGCTTTCAGTTCACGGTGTGAGACATACTTGCTGTTGCTCTTTCTGTGGGTCTGTGTTACCAAGTTGCTTCTCAGGTCTGCAACTCAGGTCCAGGCCTCAGTCTGTTCTAAGCTCCTTTGCCCTTTGGCTTCTGTGCATTAGAAAATGCACCCACCAGTCAATGTGTTCTCCCACGCTCTTTACAGTCTACCGTTTCTATGTTACATTTAATTCTGAAGCAGAAATGAACCTTGATCATAGCTGAAAATGTGTCATTAGTATCTTGGCCTTTTATTTCCAAAGAGTATTGTTTTTGACAAAACTGATCTTAGAATGCAAAAACCATCGCCTGTAATGAAGTGCCAGGGTGCCTTAGAGTTTAGAAAGGAGCCCTGCGGAGTGCTGGCATCATACAGATGAACGCTGATGTTTTAAAGGACTAAGCTATTGGGGCCCGTCAGAGTCACAGCTTTGTGTCAGGTGCAGCTAACACAGTAGCAGAGGCCCTCAGGGTGAGGCTGACACAGCTGCTGACAGTGGACTCTGTTCTGTGCTTGCTTTTTCTGTCAGAGACTCAGATGGCTGATCCTTTTTTTACCCCCACCAAAAATTTGTTTCACATTTGCTTCATATAAATGGGATCACGGTTTGTGTTCTGTGCCTCTGGTCTTGCTGCGTGCTCCACGGTGTCCTGGTCTTCTGCTCAGGTGTCATCCACGCCTGCAGATGGTCATAGTTCACTCTTGTGTACTGACCAGGAATGTTAAATTTAGCGAATTGCCTGTTTTGTTTGTTTCCCTGATGGACCAGACGCTTGGCTTATTCTCTTGTGGGGCCTTTTAAACACTGCTGTAGGTTTTATGGAGTCTTGTTGCCTGGTGTCCTCTGCCATCCATCCTCTCTGAAGAGAGCAGAGGAGGAGCAGACAGAGCTTGTCACTCACAGGGAGGAAGGTGTGCTCTTCAGAAGCTGCTGCTGCGGCCATGGAGGCAGGAGCTGAAGGGTTCAGCTACACCTAGGGTGCCTTTCCCTGAAGCAGTGTTGTGAAGGAGGCACCTGGGGAAGCCTTAGTTGTCACCGTTGGCTATACTTAAATCAGAAGACACCAGAGGACTTCTGGGGTAGGGATTCGGCTCTCAAGGCAGGTTCACATAATTTTTATTTCATTCTGTGTCACTGGTGGTCAGAGTCTAGACCAGGTGTTTGTGCCTCTTATCCAAAGGATTGAAACCAGGGCTCACACAGGTTTTCACAAGAAGCAAGATAACTTTGGAGGAAAGGGAGAAAGCACAGTGCAGGCTGTAGAAGGGTACACGGCCAGGATTGACAGTGGGGCCACGTGAGAAAGATGCTCAGGGGCCTCCGTTGTCTGAGGCGTCCTTCAGTGGTGTCCACGAGGGGAAGGAGTTTGGCTAGTGAGGGGTGTGGGGCTTTGGATAGGAATGGCCCATGGGCTCATAGATTCCATGCTTGGCTACCAGGGGGTGGCATCATTGGTAGGTGTGGCCTTGTTGAAGGAAGTGTCACTGGCGTTTTCTAAAGTCAAGCCAGGCTGTGTCTCTGTCTTCCTGCTGCATGCTGATCAGCTGTAGACCTCTTGGCTCCTTCTCCAGCACCATGTCTGCCTGCTATTGTATTTCCTGCCGTTATCCTGCCTCTGAACCTCTAACCAGCCCAAGTTAAATGTTTCCCTGTATAAGAACTGCAGTGGTCTTGAAACCCTAATTAAGACAGGGGGTGTAGTGAGGGTAGTTCTCTGTTTTTATTGGTAGGTCATCGACTAAAGGACACAATTTTGTCCTACTGTGCTTGAATCTAAAACCAGTTCAGGCTGGATAGGTCTTTCTAGGCTCTTTTCCTGCACACATTGGGAATACACTCGAATAGCAACTGTCTAAGTGTGATTGTTCCCAGGGTGGGGAAATACAGTGCTATTCAGAGATGGGAGGACGGGCAGCTGTGTATGGGGTGGATGCCCGAGGGGGTTCTAGAGCTGCTAGGTGCATTGGTCGGAGAGGGGGCTCTGTGCAAAGTATGTGCAGGGAAAACACCTAGGCTGCCAAGTATAGTCTTACAAGGTGTGTGTGTGTGTGTGTGTGTCTGTACACACAAAGCTCAAAACCAAATAGTCATCCCATGGTACTAAGCTGTCTCCGATGCATGCCTGCTTCGCCATGAAATGACTAAAGTGTAAACCAAAGGACATTTGCTCTTTCCTTCCGCTTTGGCCCGTGAGTCACACCTCACCTCCAGGCAGATGTCTGTCTGATGTTATCATGAACACATGATTATACTACAGCGTTAATATGCTTGATGGTCACTTTGCATGTTGTATGAGATAGCTCAGCCAGGCTGTGCTCATAGGAGCTGGGTGGTGTTGCCGCCTCTGTCTATCACAAAAAGCTTTGGAAAGCTAAACATATGCAATGCCTTGTGGTGGTTGCAAAGTTGCTGGTTTCCAGCTTTGGGCCGATAGAATTTGGGCTCAGACTTTGGTAAACATTTACATGACTTTTCCTCATTTATGAGGATGCACCAAGAGAGGTCTCGGCAGTTGGGTGTCTTCCCTTCCCTCTTCTTGCTCACATGCTCTGTAATTCTTGCTATGATGGGTCAGCACTCACTCTTGATCCTGTTTGATTTCCTGTCTTTGACATAGTTGCATCTCTTTCCTAAAGCTCACTGAAGTTTGTCCTTTTCCATTCCCATGACTGACGGCATGACCAAGCATTGCAACCTTGATCTGGAATGGCCTCTTCCAAAGGCCCATGTGTTTTAAAAATCTTGGTTTTCAGCTTAGCACTGCTGAGAGGTAGTCCACCCTGTCAGAAGTGGGGGCAAGGGGAGGCCTCCAGGTCATTTGGGGGGTACTATTAAAGGGGCGTGTGACCTCAGCTCGCTCTACATGTATTCTATAATGTGTACTTATCGTAGGCCCAAAAGCAATGAAGCAACCCTGTATAGATTGAAACATTCAAAACCAAGTCACAGGACCCCTTCCTGCCTTGTAAGTGTCCTTAGTGACGCAGCCGAGCCTTTGTCTTTCTAGCAGGGACAGTGTGTGCGTCTCCTCAGCCATCTTCTCACTCACTGGGATGGTGTCCCTAGAACCAATACCCATTTTCCACTGCTCAGTCCTCATGATAGAGTGTGCTGTGTCCTCAGTGAGTGGAACATTGCAGAGTGAGGCATCCCTCAGGGAGTAGCCTGCCTAGAGACTCTTCTGTCCTACATTGAAATGAAATAATAAACTAACTTTAAATCATTTCAGGGTGCATTGAGAATGGATATATGAAGTTCATGGTGATAAGTTTAAAAAATAACAGAGAACACCTCCCTCTTATTGGAAAAGTTGGCCTTGCATGGAGAACTAATGTTTTTGATGGCTTTATTGAGGTAAAAACAAAAAGTTATTTTATTCTTCAAGTAACTTTATGTATAATAAAAAATGTCTGTTGATGTGTATATGTACCTCTCCCTTAAAAGTATTCTGGGTCTGTAGATAATTGAGATCTCTTAGCAGATGAGATTGTCCTAAAGTGTTTATTTACTGTTTTGCCTTAGTTACTTTTCTCCTGTGGTTAAGAGACACCATGACCAAGGCAACTCTTATAACGGAAGCATTTAATTTGGGGCTTGTTTACAGTTCTAGAGGATCAGCCCATGACCATCATGGTGAAAAGTAGATAGGCCTGGCACTGGAGCAGAATCTGAAAGCTTACTGTCTGATCTGCAGGCAGGGTGGGGGGAGGGAAGGAGGGAGGGAGGGAGAGATGGAAGGAGAGAGACAGATAGAGAGACAGACACAGAGAGACAGAGACAGAGAGATAGACAGAGACAGAGACAGAGACACTAGATCTGGTGTGGCTTTTGAAACCTCAAAGCCCACACCCAGTTCACATCTCCTCCAACAAGGTCATACCTATTCCAATCAAGTCACACTTCCTCTAACAAGGCCACACCTCCTAATTCTTCCCAACCAGTTCCACGATCTGAGGACCAAGCATCCAAACATGTGAGCCATGGTGGCTGTGCTCAGTCACACCTTTGCTCTCCATGGAGTGCACAGGGCTAGAATGGCCAGTGAGCATTTTCACCCATTTAAAGGATGGGCAGTTATAAGTTCTGTTTCAATTTCTAGGAACTTCTTGAGCCACATGGAGGGGAGAGTTGGTTTAGTGTTGGGAATTGCCGGGAAGCAGGGGGAGAGAATTGCACTGTCTTGTGTGACTATGTGGCCATGGCCGTCCCTGTTCTCTTTACTGAATGGGATGAGTGCAGTCTGGGAGCCACAGGTATGGCTGCACCTGCACACAGCCGCTTGTACTGTGCTCATTTTGCCCTTTGATGTGGGAGACCAAGACCAAGAGCTGGGCTGCCGTGGAGCCTGGTCTTCTGAACCATTTAGGATTTGTTTTTATCCTGTTATCTGTGAGCAAATCTTAAACCTTGGTTTAAAAACATGAATATGTCATATAAAAGATATTGTTTCACATCTTTGAATATAGATAAGACCTTTTTTAAAAATGATAGACTGAAATGGCCTTGAAATACAACACATATGAAAATAAAGTATTAAAGTTAAAAATAGATCTCAAAGACCAAGAAAAGCAGAATATAAGTACAATAATCTTAAAGGGTCAGGATAATTTTAAAAGTTACTTTGCTTTGTTTTTCTGGTCAGAGCAAGATCAAAGCAAGTGTTTACTTCTCTCTAGGATTAAAAAGGGAAATATAGCAATTATACCAAGAGACAAAGCTTTATCCTGGCTCTAGACTTGAAAACAAAGTCTCCCCTAGGAACTGCATGTAAGGAAGACTCTCCTACAAACATGCTGGGGACTTCCACATTTCTCACAGAGCTCCAGTAAGCAGGGCAGTGTTTCTGTAGAGCGCCCCATGTAAAGGCAGGATTCTGAGTCTGTGAAGTAGGGGTGGGCTGCCTGTGCATGGACAGTTTCTCCAGTGCCTTTCAAACAGGTGAGAGTCTGTTGTTTCCGCTGAGGTGGAGGGTGGGTGCATCTGCGTTTGTTGCTTAGATGTGGAGTCTGACTTGTGTATTATGGCAAATTTGTCCTTGGAGTACCGTAGGAAGTACACAAGTGAGGGATGCCATGTTCCATGTTTTTCTGGATAGCCCAGGGACTTCCCTCGGGAATGTGACCACCCTAGGCAGAGTGAACAGTAAAAATGGAGCTTAAGAAATTGGTTTTCGGGGATTAGCCTCTGTTCTGTTTAAAGGAAGGGCCCGAATAGAATAGGGCTTTAGCTGTGTCCCTACCTCACACACTGGAGAAACTAAGGCAGGAGGATTACAACCAATGCAAGGCTAGCCTGGCCTAGAGAGTAAGGTCCTCTCTGAAAAAAAGATAATTTTTAGTCACATATGACTATTAAAATAGAAATAAAAGACAGTCTCTCTGCCTGGGAATTGTGGGCACAGCTGTCTAATGTATAAAAAGACAAGGCATGGAGGAAAAGTAAAAGCAGACATGAGAAAAGGATTGCCTGAAGAAATCCATCAGTCAGAGGTTCTGATAGTAGAGACAGACAGATTAGAGAGCATGTCACTGTGAATTATCCTGAACACTGCAGTAAGGCTTTGACACAGGCCCTGCTGTCTCACACCACTGCACAGGAAGCACAGTGATTGACTGTAGAGCACTGTCCTGTGTGGGTCACACTGACATTCAGCCACTGCAAGCATTTGTAAATGTATTTCTGCCACCATCTGCTTGTAAAAGGAAACAATCTGGTAATATGACCTGCAGGTAAACATCTACCAAGAGGTGTGTGGCACTCCTGCCCCCTACCCCTGCCCCCCACCCCCCCAGTCTGGCTCAGGATGCTCCCACTGCATCATGACCAGGCCAGCAAGTGTTAGCTCCCTCACTCCTGAGCTCGAGGAGACCAGCATTTCCTCATGGGAGCTCTGAAGCCCAGGCCATCAGAGACCTCTGTCAAGCTCAGAAGTCACTTCAAAGAAAGCAGTGCAACAAAGCATGGCTTTGTTCTTTTAACAGAATCAGGCTTGGGTGACACACTTTACCAGCATTTACCCAGAGGGACCTTTTATACATTAGAAGGCCGTGTCTGCAGTTCCCAGGCAAAAGCATTGTCTTTTATTTCTATTTTAATAGTTATGTGTGACTTTTTTTTTTTTCCCCAGATAGGGCCATTCTCTGTAGCCCAGGCTTAGGAAGCTGCATAGAACTTGACATTGGTTTGACTGTAATCCAGACCATGCAGGGTTAGTGGTGGGCCACAGGTGGGTGACATAGGGAAGAGTAACTAGGATGGTACCAGACCTCAGACACAGTTCATGTCCAATGATGCTGCTCCAATGCCCAAGGAGTAGGTCTAGGCAGTTCTTCTGGCATGATTTGAGTAAGTCAGACCAAACTAGATTGACTTTTGGGTCATCCAGTGTGTTGAGCAAGAGCTTGGCTACTTAATTCCTGAACTTGAAGGTGGTTCAGCTTCGAGGTACACTTCAGAAGTCATGGACACCTTGGTTATTATTTGAGTTGTGGATGGAGACAAATTCCATCTAGGGAAAGAGTGGTTATATACAATAAAACCAGTGCTTTTTAGGTCAAGCTGTGAGGACCACTAGCAGTGGGGCCTGGGGGAAGCACTGGGTAGTGCCTGAAGCAACGAGTGATACACGGTGCTGACCCTGCCAAGGTGGAGACCTAACGAATGTTCGCTGTGCTTAGAGAGAAGAGAGAACAAGGAACACTGTGGCTCTTCTCTCTCTGCGTTTGTTTGCTCCTCTCCTCTCCTCTCCTCTCCTCTCCTCTCCTCTCCTCTCCTTGCCTTCCCTTCCCTCCCTTCCCTTCTCCCCTCCCCTCCCTCTGACCCTCTCTCCCTCTCTCTAAGAGTCATTTAAATATGTCTGAAAGTTAAAAGCTTCTAAACAACAGACAGCACTCATTCGTGTCAGACCTGCCTCCTTGTTGGTGCCCGTACTGAACCCCACCTAGTTAAAGCACACTTAACACAGATACATAGGTGAGGGGATGGTGGGGATGTCCTTGAGTCTTTGGTGTTGCAGAGATAGGGAGATGCTCTTCTTACACTTTTCTCATGTGTAGGGCACAGAGAGTGGTGGAGAGGGTGAGGGAGCAGAGAGAGTGCCCTACAGTGCACGGAGGCATGATTGTGGCTGTCTGGGGATAGCTTGGTGTGGCTCTAAGTGAGTGCCGGGCACTCAGATCCAGACACGTGAGACACCTTGGCTCACACAGAGCTGGGCTTGGGTAGACCTGAAGCCAGGTGAGACAAAGCCCTGAGGAAGAGGTCAGCCCAGTGAAGACCAGCGAAAGGGAGGTGGTTGAGATGAAGCCCGAGGAGAGTTAGATGGCTGGTAGGTCAGGGGTCATCGGCCATGGTGCTCCTTAACCCCACCCCCACACCATTTTTGTTTGTTTGTTGATTTTTGAGACAGGGTTTCTCTGTAGCCTTGGCTGTCCTGGACTCACTTTGTAGACCAGGCTGGCCTCGAACTCAGTGATCTGCCTGCCTCTGCCTCCCTGAGTATGGAGATTAATTTCCTTTAGCACATGGTTGTGCATCACAACATGTACTTCAGGATGCAGTAGAGGTGATGGCTTACAGAGATAAAATTCTGGTGACTTTTCAGTCTAGGGGGCTGGGAAGTAGAAGTAAGTAGGAAGGTGAAGAGATGAGTTAGAAAGCAAGAGCCGCAGGGTCGATTGTGCAAGTACAGCATTTCCAGGAGGTTCTGTGTCTGCAAGTAAAACTGTGGGAGTGAATAACTGAACTGAGGTTGAAGAATAGATCCTAGGAGTCCAGTAGCCCAGCCCTGAGGGCCACTAGGATCCTGAGGTGCTGGAGTCTCTCAGGAGATGGTTAAAGCTAGAAAGAGAGAGACACTGAGAGGGAGACACAGGTGGATAGTGAGCCTAGTCCAAGCAGCAGTGCAAACAGGAGGCTAAAGTACATCAAAGAATGGAAGGCAGCAGTCTGCTGGAACACTGAGAGGCAGCATGCTATCCAGGGCCGTGTGCCACCCTCTTGGAAGCAGTGACACAGGCCGCTCTCAGTTATGGAAGACCTGTTGCCGTTAAACAGGCAGCAGCACTGACGTCTGCCACACTGGCAGCTTCTCAGGCGAACACAAGAATGAGCGACTGCTGAGGAAGCCCAGTAAGGACTGGCCAGCAGGGCTTTGATGAGGTGCATGGGAGGGATCTGGAGTTGTAGACCACTGCAGCATTTGCAGTCCGTCTTGCAGTTCCTGTGGAAATAAACATTTTATCTTGACCCTTGTGAATGTGAATTTCAGAGTTGCTCTGTAGTGGACATGACTCTTCTGGATGAGCACAGGAAGCCCTTTTGGTGTGTGAGTTCTCCAGTGTGCATGAGGCCTGCCGCCTGCCCCTCCGATGGTCCGAACTTCCTGGGGCACACTTACTACATGGACTACATGGACACGGAAGGAGGCGTGCATGCGGAGCTGGTGTGGATTGAAGAGACTGAAGAATACTTCATTATCAGCCTGGTCCTTTACCTCAGTGTAGCAAAAATAAACCATTGGTTTGGGACGACATACTGAGTTTTAGCAGTAGGTGGCAAAGTCTTGTTACTAGTGAGCTGTTTATTTTTTACAACTTTGTTTTTATTGAAAGTTAAAATAAAGTGTATCCATGGCAGTCGGTCTGGTGCCTTCTTATTTTCCATTAGAAATTATGGTTTGTGACTATAGTGTTTGGAAGATTAAAATTTTAATAGAGCATGCCCTAGAGAAGATTCATGGAAAACAAACAAACAAAAATACTGGGTTAGAAGACAAGTCTCCAGTCTCCACTCTCCACTCAACTGTGGAGAATGTTCTGACTATTGGCTAGATCTGAGTAGGGTTTGAAGTTTACCACCTGTATTGTCCTTGGCTGGTGCCTTAGTTTGAGCAGTACCCCTGGGCCCAAATCTGCCTATCATAATGTTCTACTTGTAGGTTTCTAGGACCCTCTGGATCCTTCTACTTTCATACGTACTCTGGTGCCTCATATTTGACCACATCCCCTGGATGGGGAGACCTTGTGGCACTCAGAGGAAGGATAGGAGGCTACCAAGAAGAGACTTGATACCTTATGAGCATATACAAGGGGAGGAAATCCCCCTCAGGAACAGTCATAGGGGAGGGGAATAAGGGGAAAATGGGAGGGAGGGAAGAATGGGAGGATACAAGGGATGGGATAACCATTGAGATGTAACAAGAATAAATTAATTAAAAAAAAAAGAATACAAGTCTTCCTAATCTCATGATCTTGTGCTCTGTGTAAATGTGTGCACATGGTCATGTGCTCTATGTGAATGTGTGCATATGGCCATGTGCTCTGTGAGAATGTGTGCACATGGTCATGTGCTCTGTGAGAATGTGTGCACATGGTCATGTGCTCTGTGTGAATGTGTGCACATGGCCATGTGCTCTGTGTGAATGTGTGCACATGGCCATGTGCTCTGTGTGAATGTGTGCACATGGCCATGTGCTCTGTGTGAATGTGTGCACATGGCCATGTGCTCTGTGAGAATGTGTGCACATGGCCATGTGCTCTGTGAGAATGTGTGCACATGGTCATGTGCTCTGTGAGAATGTGTGCACATGGCCATGTGCTCTGTGTGAATGTGTGCACATGGCCATGTGCTCTGTGTGAATGTGTGCACATGGCCATGTGCTCTGTGAGAATGTGTGCACATGGCCATGTGCTCTGTGAGAATGTGTGCACATGGCCATGTGCTCTGTGAGAATGTGTGCACATGGCCATGTGCTCTGTGAGAATGTGTGCACATGGCCATGTGCTCTGTGAGAATGTGTGCACATGGCCATGTGCTCTGTGAGAATGTGTGCACATGGCCGTGTGCTCTGTGAGAATGTGTGCATATGGCCATGTGCTCTGTGAGAATGTGTGCACATGGCCATGTGCTCTGTGTGAATGTGTGCACATGGTCATGTGCTCTATGTGAATGTGTGCACATGGTCGTGTGCTCTGTGTGAATGTGTGCACATGGCCGTGTGCTCTGTGAGAATGTGTGCACATGGCCGTGTGCTCTGTGAGAATGTGTGCACATGGCCGTGTGCTCTGTGAGAATGTGTGCACATGGCCGTGTGCTCTGTGAGAATGTGTGCACATGGCCGTGTGCTCTGTGAGAATGTGTGCACATGGCCGTGTGCTCTGTGTGAATGTGTGCACATGGCCGTGTGCTCTGTGAGAATGTGTGCACATGGCCGTGTGCTCTGTGAGAATGTGTGCACATGGCCGTGTGCTCTGTGAGAATGTGTGCACATGGCCGTGTGCTCTGTGAGAATGTGTGCACATGGCCGTGTGCTCTGTGTGAATGTGTGCACATGGTCGTGTGCTCTGTGAGAATGTGTGCATATGGCCATGTGCTCTGTGAGAATGTGTGCACATGGCCATGTGCTCTGTGTGAATGTGTGCACATGGTCGTGTGCTCTATGTGAATGTGTGCACATGGTCGTGTGCTCTGTGTGAATGTGTGCACATGGCCGTGTGCTCTGTGAGAATGTGTGCACATGGCCGTGTGCTCTGTGAGAATGTGTGCACATGGCCGTGTGCTCTGTGAGAATGTGTGCACATGGCCGTGTGCTCTGTGAGAATGTGTGCACATGGCCGTGTGCTCTGTGTGAATGTGTGCACATGGCCGTGTGCTCTGTGTGAATGTGTGCACATGGCCGTGTGCTCTGTGAGAATGTGTGCACATGGCCGTGTGCTCTGTGAGAATGTGTGCACATGGCCGTGTGCTCTGTGAGAATGTGTGCACATGGCCATGTGCTCTGTGAGAATGTGTGCACATGGTCATGTGATCTGTGTGAATGTGTGCACAAGGTCATGTGCTCTGTGTGAATGTGTGCACATGGTCATGTGCTCTGTGTGAATGTGTGCACATGGTCATGTGATCTGTGAGAATGTGTGCATATGGCCATGTGCTCTGTGAGAATGTGTGCACATGGTCATGTGCTCTGTGAGAATGTGTGCACATGATCATGTGCTCTATGAGAATGTGTGCACATGGTCATGTGCTCTGTGAGAATGTGTGCACACGGCCATGTGATCTGTGTGAATGTGTGCACACGGTCATGTGATCTGTGTGAATGTGTGCACATGGCCATGTGCTCTGTGTGAATGCGTGCACATGGCCATATGCTCTGTGTGAATGTGTGCACAATAAACAGGAAGAGCAAGTGTGACTCAGAAGGAACTCGGGGAAGGAGATGTTGAAGAAACAGCCATGGAAGTTGAGGCTGCAGGTCAGAACTCAGGCTTACTAGTACCGTTTGCATGTGTTGGCATACAGAGCATCTGAGGGGAGGGCAAATGGAGGAATCTTTGGCACACTCTTGCAACAAAAATAAGTAATTATTCCAAGATGAAAAGTTAACAATAAAAACTAACACTGTCTGCCTCATGTCCTGTCTGAGACCACCTTGTCTGCTTGCCTTGACCATGGTTTTCCAACTAGGGCTTTGCTCTCTGCCATGAGTGGCTGTCTAGAGCTATGCTGAGGCGACATCAGCTGCCACCTTGCCACAGCATGGTGCTGGGTGTCAGGTGAGTATTACACGAGCATATTGTAGACACCTGTGACCCCATGTGATGTGGGCGACCTTTGGGCTTCCAGCTTTGTCATTGGGTGATCCCTCGGATTCAGGGCTGTGCCAGACAGTGTTGCATGAAGGGAGCGGACAGGAGTTTGTTGTGGAAACTGGTCTCCCTTGGCTGGGAGGGAGCAGCCCAGTCAGATAAATTCTCACTTTACTCTTCAAGCCAGAGGCCCTTGGGCACTTTGTTTTCTGTATTGGATATGACGTGTATTTGTTTTACATGTGACTGCATTACATGTGAGTATATTCATAGGAATATAGTAAAGGAATATATTTTTTCCTCTGTATTTTCTGTCTCTATTAGACAAAGTAAGTGAGGTCTCTGGCACACTTGCTTGGTCACACTATTTGATTGTTGATTATCGAAGTCCAGCTTTGACATCAACTGGGGAAAACTGAAGTGAAACGTGAATCCTGTGGCTGGCTGGCTGGCGACCCCGTAGACTTTCTCTGAGGGCAACCTTCCAGGCCGGAACTGATAGTTACCGGCAATAGCTTCCACTGATGGTGGCAAGCGTCTAAAAAAGAAAGGGAAAGGAGAAAAAAGAAACGCACACGCGCACGCACGCACACACACACACACACACACACACTTACACTTGACTGTGAAGTAAGACAGACTCCAGCAGGTAGGTTTCAACAAGCTGCTGCTTCTAGCTTATTTTTTCTCCCACAGTTTATGTGCCCCAACAGAATCTTTCAAGCAGTAAAAAAAATCACAATGTGTTTATATTCTATTTCTCTATAAATAAATGATTACAATGGATATACATAAGAAAATCATGTTCCCCAATACCTTCACATGATCAAATGTTTTACGTATTATAGGTGAGATACAAATATGAATTACAAGTTGTTTCCAAGAATCCACATACATGTGTACACAAGCCACTTGTTACATATTAACAGAGTATAAGCAAGCAAGGGAATTTCTTAGCCAGCTTTTCTTTACTGGCAGGCTTCAAATTGTGGTTACAAAGAAGGAATAAATTATCATAAGCAGTAATCTTACAAAGATCTTAAAAGAATCACAAATCTGAACTCCTATATAAAAAATAATCAGCCATTTCTGTTAAATCCTAAAGGTGCTCATCCACTCATTAATGTTTTATTAAATCATATCAGGAAGCTGAGGGCAGAAAATAGAATAAGGAAATCAGTCATCATCTCAGTCACCAGCCCAGCTTGAGTCATGTCAGCCAGTGCTGCCTGCTGTGGGACGTTCTCAAAAAGTCCCTAGCTTTACTGATAAGAGTGTACTTTCTCTTAACCTCAATTGTCCCCCAAGATTTTCTGCAGCAGGGCCAATAGCAAAAACATCTTTACCTTATTTTGCTATCTATTTTCCCCCAAGACTTTCTACGTCAGAGCCACTAGCAAACACATCTTTACCTAACCTTGTTGAACAATCTATTTTTCCAAATTCTTTCTAAGGATAGTTTTCATTGTTAGCAATCTACATCTGTAGGTTCTTTTTGTAGGTGCTCCATAACAGCATGAAGTCCTCAGGACAGGTACTTCTTGGAGTTATGCCTCGCTGAGACACACCCTTCATGGGTATGCTAACTGGTGGGCCGCATTCCATGAGTTCTAGAGCTGTTTTGCTGTTCCTCTTGCACGGACCCTTGGCAGTTAATATCCCTTGGTGGCTCTGGGAAGGTCCAGCCAGGGTAGGATCTCTGGGCTGGATGCGGATTCCCCTGCAGTTCGCTTCATCTCTTGGGTTGACAGAGCTGATGTCTCAGGCAACTGCTCAGGATTGAAAGAAGAAAGAGGGAAGGGAGCCCAGGGTTCCTTCTGTAGCGACTGGATGTACTGTGGTCAAGGAGGAGAACTTAAACTGACTACAGTTTTCCTACAACCAGGGCTGTAAAAGCAGTTTCTAGCCAGAAACTGTAGTGGGTTGGAAAAGAAGGCTCTTTGATCTGTAGACAGGCCGCTTTGTGGAGATCTCCTTGTCTGAGAGGGGAGCCCTGAGAGTGTTAACTTATTTGTGAATCTACAGGGAAACAAGAAATAAGAGAGAGATAGAGAATAAGCCACTCACACACACATACATTTCAAGAGAAAAGGTGGATGAAGTTAGGCATCTTAACTTAAACTGGATGAAGTTAAGTTTCCCAATTTCAATGCTATTTATTGTTGGTCACTGTACTTATACTTCTGAGAAAAGGGAATTACCTCATAGTCAAAAAAGGCAATTAATCATAAGAACAGTTGAATTCTTAAACACATCAGGTTACATGTTTTAAAGCTAAACATATCTATGTATCCATTACATAAGTTCATAGTGAGTTCAGAGTGACGAAGGTTGACAAGGCCTAAAGTTAACTGGGTCTGAAAGTTACAAGAATATATACGTCTTTTCTATTGGACTGACCTGTCCACACATTCTCCAACTATCTCTTAGTTTATAATGAGTTCAGAACAATAATTTTTTCTGTCTTTCATTCTAAGAAACAGAGTAAATTTAAAATAACAGCATATGATGCCACAAAGTGACATGGTATAATGAATTAGAAGAGTTTGTGTATTTAGACATTAAGGTTTGTACTTAATTTAGATATTTCTAGGTAGTCTCATATCTTGGCTTCATAGGAAGTTTAAACCAATTTGCCTATATTTATGGTGCATACCAGGATTTGTGGTGCCATCTGGTGCCATCTGGAGTGAAGGCTTATCTGAGGCCACAAATCTGCTTCAAGGCTATCCCCTGGTGAGGCATCTGCAGGTCCACAGAGGTATTTATTGCAGGCATAAACTTTCTAAAATTGTTTAGAATACCTAAAACAATTAACTTTTAGAACTATTTGAATCAAATCAGGAATTTTATAGTCAGGGATATTTTGTCTGGACAGCAGTACATCTCTGACAAGATCCTATAGGAAGTTTGCTCAATTTGAGCCCAGAAAGTGACAGTGCACACCAATGTCAGATATTTTTTCTTTTTGTTTTTGTTTTTTGTTTTTTTTTGAGACAGGGTTTCTTGGTGTAACCCCTTGGCTGTCCTGGAGTCACTTTGTAGACCAGGTTGGCCTTAGACTCACAGTGATCCACCCGCCTCTGCCTCCCTGAGTGCTGAGATTAAAGGCGTGCATCATCATGCCCAGCCCCAATGCCAGATTTTTAGAGATACAGCAGTGGACAATTGACGGAGTAGTCAGAGGTTGTTTGGAAGCAATTCCAGGGTGCATCATGGTACAGACCTTGCAAAACGCTGCATCCCTTCCAGAGATCTCTCATGCCTACTGAACATCCCCAAATCAATGGCTCTTGACAGCATGTCAGAGGCTGGAAACATTTCTGGGGGTGCCTCATGGTACAGACCTTACAAAATACCAGATCACCTCCTAGATAGCCCACATGCCTAATGAGCTCAGTTAACAGGATGGCTCTTGGCATTTGATGGTGCTTTTGACGTAAGGATGTGGAATGAGACCCTCTCTTGATGCTGAGCACAGCCAGTCTGAATATATATCCAAGCCTTTGCTATTTTATTATAGCAACAAATGTGTGAGACACCATGTGAATAATATGTCTATTGAAATTAAGTTTCCATATACATGAAGAAAAGCATTTCCTAATCATATTCCTTTGTCAAGAAGAAAGCCTTTTGTTTGCAAAGCAAGAGGACTGATTATGGTGTGGCATCTTGGATACAGAGAGTGCCACAAAGTAGGGCTCATTAAGTTGAATCAATTCAGGAAAACTAACAGGTGCAGGTTCTTAATTATTCAGTTGGCAAAGAAAACAAGTTTGAGTTACACCCCAGAAAAGCATCTTCATCCCTGGTGGGGGATTAAAGGCATTTCAAGTGTGCTCAGATCCTAATGTTGTCTGGCTTGAAGTCAGGTCAAAGATCTGATGACCTTCTGCCGAGACACTTAAGCAACTTGATAATTGTCTCTTGTCTTCATAAGGCTCATCTTACAAACCTAACCATTACAAGCGCTCCAGAAGCAAAGTGCTCAAGTGGAAAAGGCTGTGTTAAATATCTCCCTGGTGCTTGTAAAGGAATTTTGCCTTCAACAAGCCAATCTGGAGGCAACAGTGCATTTTGGTATTGATAGCATCTTTCTTGGTCTCCTGTCCTGTGACTTTAAGGAAAGGCATTTGGTTTTTTTTTTTCTTTCTTAGAAGTGAGTACAACAACCCTATAGGTTTCCTTTAATAAACAGTGTGATAGTTTTTCATATTCAGTTATATAAAATTGCTTATAATTAGAAATCAAATAGTCAATGGATTGTGATAACAAAGTTAAGGCTATTTTTGAGGGATAAGACAAAGCATAGGTATTTCATTTTTGCCCAAAACATGCTGAAAAGAAAAGATGACAATAGCATTTAGCATATTGTTCTAAAATTATCTAGGAATATAGGAGCCCTCAACTGCTTTTTCCTGTAGAATGATAACTCTCATAGAATTGTATACTTGGTTTTTAAAATGTTATTTTTCTTTTATTTGTATGAGTGTTTTTCCTGCATGTGTGTATTCATAGGATGACCCTGCCTGATGCCACTAGAGAAGAGGGCCTTGGATCCCACAGAACTGAAAATATGGATGGTGATCCAGCCACCATGGAGGAGCAGTGGGTTGAACTGGTACCCCACAGATGAGCAACAAGGGCTCTGGCAAAACACTAAGAATGTGACATTTATAGAATTCCTAATTGTTTCATGGTCCTTCTTGCTGTATGTAGTTTATTGCATATATTTGTAATAACATAAATGTATATGTAAAAGTAAAGAAAAAAATCTAAAAAGCCAAATATAGGGAGATGAAGAGATGTCTCAGTGGTTAAGAGCATTTGGATTCTTAGCGGTAGTAGGCATGGCTTGGTTTGCTGTTGGAGTGGAGTGAGCAGCAGAAGCCACATTTGGCAACACCCGGCAGGACTAGCCAGAACGGTGCCTCGGAAATGAGCTGCCTAGAAGAAGGTGACACTTGCTAGAACCCCAAATAGTGGACCTCATGTGTCCACATGGTTGAGCCAAGAGTAGGCAGGTCAAGAGCAAACAGGTTGAAGGCACAGCAATGGGTAAGTGCCCCATCAGTCAGGGCCAGACATCAGGCCAGACAGTGCCCCTTTCATCTTGGAAGTCGTGGGCAGAGGAGAACGCGTGGCCAGAGAAATGTACAGATGTTGAAGAGTTGCTCGTGCAGTCAGATTGCATGGTGTGGTGGATCGAATAGACATGGCTGCCGTAGATTCATGTGTTTACGTCCCCTGGATGGGGAGGCCTGGTGGCACTCGGAGGAAGGATAGCAGGCTACCAAGAAGAGACTTGATACCCTATGAACATATACAGGGGGAGGAGGTCCCCCTCAGTCACAGTCATAGGGGAAGGGAGTAAGGGGAAAATGGGAGAGAGGGAAGAATGGGAGGATACAAGGGATGGGATAACAGTTGAGATGTAATATGAATAAATTAATAAAATATTTTAAAAAAGATTCATGTGTTTAAATGCTTGGCCATAGAGTGTACCACTGTTAAGAGGCGTGGCCTTGTTAGGAGGAAGTGCGTCACTGTGGAGGCAGGGTTTAAATGCTGTATCAGGTGAAACAAATCCAGTCTTTGTCTGCTGCCTTTGAATCAAGACATAGAACTCTCAGCTCCTCTAGCACCGTGTCTGCCTGCACGCTGCCATGTTTTCTGCCATGAGGATAATGGACTGAACCCCTGAAACAGTCAGCCAGCCCCAGTTAAATGTTTTCTTTTATAAGAGTTGCTGTGGTGATGGTGTTTCTTCACAGCAATGACACCCTAAGTAAGACACATGGTGAGGGCAAGGCAGGTCCAGGGCTTTGCTCAGACGTTCTTTACCCTCTGGCTACTGGGTGATTATGAAAAGCAACTCTGAACCTCCCCAAAGGCCAGTGTGTTTACTGGTTGACATATGTGCTTGCCATGGTGAAATGAGATACACTCATCTCTATGGGTCTAATTGTGAAAAGTGCTCTCAAAAGTAAGGTAGAGCAGATGATCTCACAAGGTTGGCTGGGGAGAAGATGAAAAATTCACCACAAAGAAATAATAGCAGCTTTCTGTTTTAATAATTGGGAGCTTTTTGAGGGCCAGGCACTAGGCAGTAGCATTGCTTATAGTTTTCAAGATCCTTCCTGAATCTTATGGGTAGATGGTATAATAATGACATTTCACTACGAGGAGCTGACCTGGGAAGTTAAGGAATTGGAGCCAAGGAGCACAGTGGTGAGAGCTGGGGTCTGCCTGACCAGAAGTCTGGGCCTCCCTGCTAAAACATACTTCTGGTCTGCCTGGTGTTGGGGGCCAGATGCCTGTCATGAACACTTACCACACAAAGGACATGAGCACATAGGTATTTACAAAGTATTAAACATGTCACGAAGCTAATTGAATAATAAACATGTTGAAAGACTTCTGCTATATAAAGCTAATGTCCACTAACACAGGACTGAAAATCCCCAAGTCTACAAACAAGCACCAGGTGACACTTTGGGGGTACTTTCTAAAGTCGTTTTCCTCTGGGCAAGAGGGCACAGACGGAGCAGAACCACAGAACAAACACAGGTGGCTGTGACAACGGTGAGTTGCTTTGAAATAATGGGATTAGTTGCAGCAACATCTGGAAGGAAGAACACGCACTCCACGCCATGCCCAAAGACATGTTCCACGTAGATTATGGACCCAGATGTATAAGGCAAGAAAGCGGCAAGGTGACAGTGTGGACAGCCTCCAACTCTGCAGTGAAAGGACAGAGTACCTGAGTAAAAAATAAGGCAGCCAGGGAGATGGCTCAGAGGGCAATGTGCCTCCTCCAGTCATGACCTGCGTGTAGATCCCCAGAGCCCGTACAAAGGTTGAGCGTCATGGCATGTGCCTTTCACTCCACAGCTGGGGGAGGGGCTGGGAGCAGCAGAGACAGGCCTTAGCAAAGCATAGGAGAACACATCAGAGAATTTTGCTCCTTCCATCCCCCACAATAATGCTTGCTGTGTTCATCACTAGCAAAATTTGGCCAAAAGGAAACTGAGTAAATAAAACTTCACATAGGAACATGAGATCTGGAAAAACTATGCTTACTTAAGAAAATTCTCAGTGGAAAATATTAATTCATGAAATTGATTGATGGAGATCAAATACATCAATCAAATCTGAATTGTGAAATTTGAATCGATAAGAATTGGTTCCAGTGGGGTAGGGGAATATATATGTATATACATATATATCTATACATACATATATACAATTTGTATTTACATAAACAATAGCTTGTAATATATTAGATATAATATATGTTATATAAATTATATAC